>NC_139218.1:382194664-382699185 GCF_055691185.1 Crinia signifera
CAGCATGTCAGCCTGCTCCCCCCTTCCCCCAAAAACTGTCTGTCTTGTGTATCCCCCCACCTGGTCCCTCCTTCATGTGCTGGATGACCCCCCACCCCTGTTTTTTCCCCTCTGTATCCCACTATTTCTTGCTCCCCTCTCTCTATTTATCTCTCTGACATGGTATTTCTCTCTCCATGATGCTCTTTCCAACCCTCTCTGCTCTCTCTCCCTGACTCTCACCCCCCCTAATTCATGGACACATTCTCCTGCTCTCTGTTTCTCCCAGATGCTCTTTCTCTCTCTGATACTTTCTCCTGCTCTCTGTACCCTGGCACACTCTCTCTCACGCTCTCTATCCCTGACACTTCCTTTCTCTGACAATCTATCCCTGACTCTCTCACTGCCTGACACTAATGGGGGTGGGGGGGTGGGCTTTCAAGATTTTGCTATGGGGCCCACTGTGTTCAAGTTACGCCCCTGGAAATGACTTTACATAATTTCCAGTGCCCCAACAAAAATGATATCTTGAGAAAGGTCCACGACCGAAACGCGTTGATGATATTGGAGAGGAGTGAACAGCCACCAAAAAACTCCCCCGGATGTATGTATCAGACTTAGCTCTGTTTTGTTTTTAAATTGTGTTTTTACACCGTTTTGGTGTTATATTGGATTGTTTTTAACTTTTTGAGCCCGTGGTGGGCCTTCCTGTTCTCTTTGGACATACTGGATTAAAAGCTTTTTTCATACTTTTATAAAAAAACATTGTCTATTGGCATTTGTCACTTTGGAAATATAAAAAGAAACCGCTACAGGCTTGGTGTCACCACCTTAAGTGGTGAGTAAGGTACGCATAGTACCCTTGGTTGAATTTATACTCACATGTATTGAGGCGGTATCTACATTGGGGATATACTTTTCTTTTTTATATGTTCCCTGGATGATACACGGTGATAGAGTTTAACAGTCCTATACCCTGGTGAACTGAAAGAAACCTTTATAAGTGGACTACCCAGCACACGAAGTGTGAGTCTGGGTACGCCCACTACAAATTGCTATTCCTTACTCTAAGCTAAAATTGTGTAGTTATGATGAATTTCTGATATTTGGTTTATCAAACCTTTTCTCCGAGATAAATCGAGAAACACCTGTATAACTTCTTGAGGAGAGAAAAGATACCTTTATGTGCCTGGATAACATCTTGAATATCGTGAGTTGGGGTACGCCCGCCTTTCAGTTAAAGAAACCTTTATGCATGTTTTATCCTTCACTTTTGGGTGAGTGAGGTACGCTAATTGAGCCCCTCACACACAACCTTGCACAACCTGCTGTCACACAACAGATCTACACATTTGCACTTTGTGTTTCCTTTTTTCCGAGCACACCTTGAAAAAAAAAAAAATCTTCTGCTTCAAGCAAATATATTTCGGAACACCACCAAGAAAGATACCTTTATAAGTTTTACACTGACGTATACAAACGTGAGTTTGGTACGCATACGTCACTCTGCTCTTTAATATACACCTATATTCTAAAGGAATAATTTATTCAGACACTGTACACATTGTAAAAACTTTTTTATTTGTTTCTGCTTTTTTGGGATCAATATTGACATCGGGCAAAAATACGACCCCAAGACCACTGAAAAAAGAATACTACTAGCAAAAGGAAGACCACACCTTGCTATATTTCTAAGTATCTTCTGCGCCTCATTGTATACCAACTTCACATCTCTTTTTGTTTGTATAGTAATTTAAGTGTGGGTGACACTTACGTGAGTTGTTACAACAGGGCAGCACAGCGCCATATAATATTTCTGTCACTTCCCATTGTCTAAAATGGTGCATGGCCTACATCACAAAACGTACCAGGAAAGACTAAAAGATCTTAATATGTATACTTTAGAGCAGAGAAGGGAAAGAGGGGACATGATAGAAACATTTAAATATATCGGGTTAAAACAAGGTACAGGTGGTAGACATTCTTCACAGGAAGAGGAGCAGCAGAACACGAGGACATGCACTGACACTGGGGGGAGGAAGGTACAGGTGGGAGACATTCTTCACAGGAAGAAGAGCAGCAGAACACGAGGACATGCACTGACACTGGGGGGAGGAAGGTACAGGTGGGAGACATTCTTCACAGGAAGAGGAGCAGCAGAACACGAGGACATGCACTGACACTGGGGGGAGGAAGGTACAGGTGGGAGACATTCTTCACAGGAAGAGAAGCAGCAGAACACGAGGACATGCACTGACACGGGGGGGGGGGAAGGTACAGGTGGGAGACATTCTGCACAGGAAGAGGAGCAACAGAACACAAGGACATGCAATGAAACTAGAGGGAGGAAGATTCAGGGGAATTGTAAGGAAGAATTACTTCACAGAAAGAGTAGTAGATAAGTGGAATAGCCTCCCATCAGAGGTGGTAGAGGCATATACAGTAGTACAATTTATACATGCTTGGGATAGGCATATTGATATCCTTACAAAGAAATTAGGATCAAATATGGTTTGAGGTAACATGTTTTAAAAAGGGGCAGACTAGATGGGCCAAGTGGTTCTTATCTGCCATCAAATTCTGTTTCTATGTCCTGGCACCTTAGGGAAAAAAGAAAAAAAAACTAGTTTTGCTGTGACATCAATGGTGGGAATCCATCTGGTTCTCCTCCATCGATGGCAAAACTATCATCGATGGTCCAAGCAGGGACTGACTCATTGTCGCTTTGATCCCCCAAGGTTTCCAGCGCAATGCACCGGCTGCACCATCACTAATTCTGCCTCTGGTCCCAGACATGAGCTACGATTACATCTTGGGGACCCACTGCACCTTCTCCAAAGTCAGGGTGGCCTGGGAGCGGAAGAGGGGGAGGTTCTGGTCCGCATCTAATGGTGCCCATACACCAGGGGGATTGAGTACGGTGCAATATTGTGCTGTGATTTCCCTTGAAGCTCCCCATGCATGAAATCGCATCGAAAGTGTTTTTTGTGCATTTGATGTGCATACATCATACGATTTATCACATGCCTCTTGCGACCTGAAATCGGGTGATGTAATGAGGGCTGTGCTATCTGGAGGTTTATAAACTGACAGATCGCACATCACATTGCGATAAACATGTGTTTAAGAAACACATGCGATCGCACATATGGGCAGATTTATTAAGCCTGGTGAAGAGATAAACTGAAGATAAAGTGGAAGGAGATAACGCACCAGCCAATCAGATCCCAACTGTCATATTTCAAACACAGCTGATTGGCTGGTGCGTTAACTCTTCCAAGTTATCTCCACTTTATCTCCAGTTTATCTCTTCTCCAGGCTTAATACATCTGCCCCATAATATCTTGCGATCACATTCGATGTGCATACATTCATGCGATTTATCGATGCGGTTGAAATTGATGGATTGTATGCAATGTCACCCTAGTGTATGGGCACCATAAGCTATACTGACTGACAGCCTCATTCTGGATATATATATATATATATATATATATATATATCTTATATATTTAGCCAGATCTGTCACTCATCCCCTGTGTAGCTAACGTTCCCGCCCAGCAGCATACACAAACCTGCCCCTCCCCCTAGGGGAAAGACCAGTATTTTATGTGTATAACGTTTTCATGTGTATAACGTTCCACCCCCTTGACATCACCTCCCCCCGCCCAGCCAGGGCTGCAGTACACGCCCACCATCCACCATTACTCCACAGCCACCATCCACCATCACTCCCGCACCCCACTACCCTCTGCCAGCAACCCCCCCCCCCGCGACCCCCTCTCGTGATTCGCAGGACCCCCGCGACTCCCCCCCTCCCGCGATTCGCGGGACCCCTGAGAACCCCCTCCCCCGCGACCCCCCCTCCCGCGATTTGCGGACCACCGCCCCCTCCCGCGATTCACAGCACCCCCTCCTGTGATTTGCGATCCCCCCTCCCGCAATTCGCACCCCCCCTCCCCGCGATTTATGGACCCCCGCCCCCTCCCGCGATTCACGGAACCCCCCGTAGTGCCCCCCTCCCGCGATTTGCGGACCCCCTCGGCACCTCCCGAGACCCTCCCGCGATTCGCGGATCCCTCCGCGATTCACACGCCCTCCAGCGCCCCCTCCCGCAATTTGCAGACCCCCTCCCGTGATTCGCGGACCCCCCCTCCCACGACTCACGCCCCCCTAACGCAATTCAAGGCACCCCCCACACCCCCCTCCTGCGATTCGCAGCCCCCCATGACCCCCCTCCCGCGATTCATGCCCCCTCCCGCGATTCGCGGACCCCCGCACCACCCCCCTGCGCCCCCCCTCCATTGATTCACTGCACCCCCCGCGCCCCTCCCACATTTCATGGACCGCCACAACCCCCCCTCCCGCAATTCACTCACCCCGACAACCCCCCTCCCGCAATTTGCGGACCCCCCTTCCCACAATTCAAGCCCCCCACCGCGCCCCCTCCCCACGATTTGCGGACCCCCGCCCCCTCCCGCTAATCGCGGATCCCCGCACACCCCCCTCCCCCAATTTGCAGACCCCCCTGACCCTCTTCCGGCAATCCCACCCCCCAGTGGACCCCCGCGACCCCGCTCCCGCATTTCACGACACCCCTGTGACAATGGGGGATCCTGTACTGCCACAAGCAGGTGGGAAATCTGGCCCTGGCTGCCGCACTGCAGGTTCCCCCACTGCCAGAAGTGTCCCCACGATCCTCTGCACCAGCGCCACAACTTTTATCAATGTCTTGCCCACATACCACTATTATACAGCCTCCTGCTCTCATTGGGAGTAGACGCTCACCCACTGCCGGGAGCTGCATACTGTCCCCCACCCTCCTCCAGTTCTAGGGATGCCCATCGACCATCAATGATTTCAAATAATAGATGGTTTATGGCCGATGTTGAATACTTTTGCCATCAATGTGGGAGGACCAGATGGTTTCCCTACAACGATGGCAAAGGAGAACCGATCAAGTTTCACATTTTTTTAAGGTGCCGGGACACTGAGCATAGCTACACACTACCCACACCCCGAAGTCCCGCCACCAAGTTCTGACCCACGGCCTATTGAGTCAGATATAATGGATGACCATCGATAGCTACAACAATTGATGGTTATCCAAGTAATATGTTACTACTATCGATGGCAGGGTGCAAAATCGCCATCAATGCCAACCATCGATGGCGTCTGCACCAATGCCCATCCCTACTCTGCAACAGACAAAAACCTTTACTACCCCTCATGCCCACAAACCTCTATCACTGCCCTGCCTCCTGTTCTCCTGCCCCGTAATTTCCACCAGTGGGAAGCCGCTCACCCTGTGTTGCCCACATTCCCCTATCATGCTTTACCACCCAGCCTCCTGCTCTCATGCACCCTAACTCCCACCCAGTAGGAGGAGACACTGACTCAGGGCCACCGTCCTGTACTCCTGTGCTGCCACGCTGGACCCTCACCCACTGGCAGAAGCAGCACAGCGTCCCCCACCCTCCTCTTTAGTCCCCCGTATGCCCACACACCCCTATCACTATCCAGCCTCCTGCTCTCCTAAACCGTAACTTCCACCACTGGGGAGCAGGCTTGCCTACCCTCCCGGAATGGCCGGGAGCCTCCCGGAAATCGGGTCCTTCTCCCGACCCCCCGGAAAGGTGGGCAAGTCTCCCGCATTCTGGGATTTGCCCCGCTCCATCCTTGCCCGCTGGTTAAAATTACCTGAAATCGCGGGTCCGCGGGGAGGGGGCGGGGCTTAAATGACGCGATTGCGGCATTTCGCGTCATTTCGCGTCATTTAAGCCACGCCCCCTCCCTCACGGCCCGCGAATCACGGAGGTTTCCGTCATGGGGGGCGGGGCCAAGTGATGTCAGCCTTGCTCCCGCCCCCCTTTATGTGTTGCCTCTACGGGCTTCTCCCGGAAAGGTGAAGATAAAAGTAGGCAAGTATGCTGGGGAGTCGCTCATATGCTCTCTATTTAACACATTTCACCTATAACTCAAGTTGCAATACAGGCATCTTTCATACAATTCTAACCATATTTCTCACAATACAAACATTCACAAATTAAGGGGGCGAAGCCCCTTACGACGGTGTGAAGAGCGCCCGTAGGGCGCGATGAATCACCTAGTATATATATATATATATATATGTCTAGTGTCCGTTTGTGTGTCTCTGAAACACTGCCATCTGTTGGCAGCAAGTGAAACTACATCTCTCTGTCACACATGCACAAACACAGAGGCAATCACAAGGTAGATTTTGCTTCAAGCAGGGCTTACTAGTAATGTATAATGTATTCCTTATAAAATGTTATTTTAACTCAGAGAAGAGGTGTGGAAAGGGTTAATAAACCTATTACGCAGCTGACTGCAATCTAGATAACTGGTGCTGTGCATTTTAAATGAGGTTCACTGACTGCAGAGTTCCTGTGGGTATGTCCCTCAGTATAACTAGCTGTAATCTGAGAGGACACATCTGCCTTGACCTCTGTAGTTCCTGATTCTCAGAGACTTTCACTTTCATTTCTCCCTCCTGCTGCAGTGATGGCGTCTGCTGCTGATCTGAGAAAGGAGCTGGACTGTTCCATCTGCCTGAGCATTTATACAGATCCAGTGACCCTGAGATGTGGCCACAACTTCTGCCGGGTCTGTATTGAGAAAGTGTTGGATGCCCAGGAGGGTTCTGGAGTTTATAGCTGCCCTGACTGCAGAGCAGAGTGTCAGGAGCGTCCTGCGATGCAGGGGAACATAACTCTGTGTAACATATTGCAGAGTTTCCGGTCTACTCGGCCAGAGCAGGACGAGACTGGAATCTTCTGCACCTATTGTGTGGACTCTCCTGTACCTGCTGCTAAGTCCTGTCTGATGTGTGAGGCTCATCTGTGTGACAAACACCTGCGAGTACACAGCAAGTCAGCAGAACACATCTTATCCGATCCCACCACTGCCCTGGAGAATAGGAAATGCTCCGTCCATAAGAAGGTCCTGGAGTATTACTGCACTGAGGATGCTGCCTGTATCTGTGTGTCCTGCAGTTTGGCTGGAGAACACCGGGGACACCATGTGGAGTTGCTGGATGTGGCCTCTGTGAAGAAGAAGGAGAAGCTGAAGAATGTTCTGCAGAAACTGGCAATAAAGAGAGAGGAGGCTGAGAAAAGAGTCCAGAGACTGCAGGAGCGCAGGATGGGTGATCAGGAAAAAGCAGCTGGTGTTAAAGAGACAGTCACTGCCCTGTTTAGAGACATCAGGAGACAGCTGAAAGACCTGGAGAAGAGAGTCCTGAGTGAGATCTCCAGGCAGGAACAGCGCGTTTTACTCTCAGTCTCCGATCTGATCCAGCAGCTGGAAATAAAGAAGGACGAGCTGTCCGGGAAGATGCGTCACATTGAGGAGCTGTGTAACATATCTGACCCAGTGACTGTCTTACAGGAACCGGACATAGGTGACTGGTGTGATGCTGAGGACAGAGACAGACATGATAACCAGGTCCATGTTGAAAACGAGCTGGATTCAGGTCACATCTCAGAGACATTACACACATTATATGATATA
Organism: Crinia signifera; assembly: GCF_055691185.1. Lineage (NCBI taxonomy): Eukaryota > Metazoa > Chordata > Amphibia > Anura > Myobatrachidae > Crinia > Crinia signifera. The sequence goes on from NC_139218.1 coordinate 382,202,177, forward strand.
ATAACTGGTATAAAGAACGGGATCTATGTGCAGGAATCTACTGACCACACACAGGATGTAAGCCCAGCAGGTGATGCAGAATCTGGTCTAGTCACGTCTTTAGGGAAGGGAAACCATGTTCTAGATGCTACTGAAAAGACTCTGGGTGGAAACCCAGCGTCTAATACAGAATCTGATGTAATTACAGCTGTAAAGGAAAATGTTCCTGAGCCTACAGACATAGCACTGGGTCTAAACACACAATCTGACATGATGACAGGTTTAAAAATAGGGCTATATTTCCAGGAACCTAACATTATATTACTGGATGCAAACACAGCTGGTAATAATATACATTTGACAGAAATTAGTTCGCAAATATGTATTGCAAGATGGTCATATACAATCCGGCGTCAGTCAAAAACACCAGGGAGATTCCAGCATTATAACCAGGTTCTAAGCACCACAAGCTTTTCCTCAGGGCGACATTACCTGGATATGACGGTCAGTGATGGCGGGTGGTGGAGTGTTGGGTTGTGCTATCCCAGTATAGACCGGAGAGGAGACCAGTCACACATTGGTTATAATGACAAGTCCTGGGCTTTGTGTAAGGGGCTTTCCAACCAGTATTCACTGACACATGACGGGAAACACATCCGGTTACCTGGCAGCACTTCCTGTAAAAATGTGGGGATATATCTGGACTATGAGGCCGGACAGATGTCCTTTTATGCTCTGGTTCCAATGAGGCACTTACACACCTTCTCTGTCACCTTCACTGAGCCCCTATATGTTGCATACTGTATAGGGAGAGGGTGCACTCAAATATCTGGGACGGTCAATAGCTGTGGCAAATAATCGAAAGAAACCCACCCCCTGAAAGTGGTGACAACAAGGGGTTCTCTGATAGGTAGAAGGGGTGTAGGGCCAGATGTATCAAGCTTCAAAAAGTGATAAAGTGGAGAGTGATAAACAACCAGCCAATCAGCTCCTACCTTTCATTTGTCAAACCCAGCCTGTAACATGTCAGGCAGGAGCTGATTGGCTGGCTGTTTATCACTCCTCACTTTATCAATTTTGAAGCTTGATACATCTGGCCCGTAATCTTTTGGAGAAGTTGCCCACAGCAGCCAACCAGATTCAATCATTTTACAGGTTGTTCTAGATAAATGGCAGTTAGAAGCTGAACCACTTTATGTCTATCTAAATGCAGGATGTATCTCCCCTTAGCACTTCTGTGCTGCAAATAATTTGGGATGGATTGGATGGGTATGGGTCATAGGGTGGACCTGAAAAGGCTGACATGGCAAAGGTCGACATGAGTATTTACATTTTTTGATGTTGACATGGACATGCTTTGGGCACGGGGCCTCGTCGTGTTGGCACACTATTTTATTCTCCCTCTATGCCCACTGGGATGGTAAAGTACGAACAAGTCTTTTTTTTTTTTTATCACAAAGCATTCATGTGGACCTTTTTTAAGGTCAAGCTTTCCCGTGTCGACCCTTTGTCAATGTTGACCTTTATTCATGTGTCGGCCTTTTGCCTGTCGATCATTAGTGATCGACGTATTGCCTGTTGACCGTTTGATTGACGACCTATCAGCCACATCTGAATTTGATTACACCTCCCAGCAGGCCCCATTGCTTATCCTTATTCGTCATAATCACAGAGTATAATTCTTCTCTATTATAGAAGTGTGTGTAACACAGAGGATGGACAAATCACTAGAATACCCTTTCGGAATCATTTCTGAGTTGGGTTAGTGAATATCTTTTCTCAGAGATCATTTTCATGGTTTTTTTTTTTTTACGTTTCCTTATTTTTGTCCTGATTTTTCTGCCTAAAATGTTGGGATGTATATCAAGGATTTTTGTAATTACATTTAAAGATTAGTAAAATAAAAACATCTTATGCCAATGCGCAGTAAATGTGTTATTGTTTATAAAACGCCACAAGGCTTCTGTAGCGCCATACAAGGGGATAATGGACAAAAGGTTCAAGGATCACAGACCGCGTATATGTATGTGTATGTATGTATATATAATATATATATATTCCAGAAGTATATAGAGAAAGGGATAGGGTATGAGTTAGGGGGTATTCAATTAAGCATAATTTATCACCCCCATTAAGTTATCTTGCATGTGACATGTGACCTATGTATTGTCACATGTTTTTCATGGAATGGTACTGGAGAGGTTGCCCCCATTCATTATATTAGACGGAACCCGGGACAGTGCCGGGGGTTTTCCGCACCCCCTGCAATCTATAAATTTGTATTCTCCTTCCTCTACTTTTGAAAGGGGCAGTGGTATCACAAGCACGGGGAGTGATCACACAAAGTAACCCCCAATTCAAATTATGCCACACAGTAGCACAGTCATTTTCACATTACACCTAATGTGAGTGCCATTGATTGCTATTAGACCACATAGTAGTTCTTCTTATTCATATTATGACACAAAGTAGTGCCCTTATTCAAGTTACGCTACATAGTAGTCTTGTACATGTTTTACCACACTGCAGTGTCACTTATACACAGTAGTAGTTTCCTTTCCACATAGGGATTGATTCTGGTTTACTCGCAAAAGCAAATTCTCTCTCTAATGGGCAAAACCATGATACATCTGCCCCACCAGCAGTGCACATGGTTTTGTTCATTAGAGAGAGAATTTGCTTTTGCAAGTGAACCAGAATCATGCCCATAATGTGTACAGGAGTATTTCCGCTTATCACATAATGCCCACAGCTGTAGTACCCCTTACTCAAAATGACCACAGTAAGTGCCCTTTACACATAGGACCTTATTCTGGTTGACTCGCACGGCTGCAAATTGGCCGACATCGAAAGATGTAGTGAGTGCACGCATATCTAAAGTGACTCTCAGGGGAAAGTGGGCGGGCAGCTGCCTGTCCCCAACACCCACATCATGGGGTGATTTCCATGGGAACGCCAAGTGTTTGCCCATGAAACACTGGCCGTTCCCATGGGGACGACTATCCCCTCACGCCCACTGTCTTGGGTGCATGTACCCGCCGAACAGTCTGTTTGCCGTAGCTGCAAACACTGCACTGTTATACCCCTTTCACGCCGCTGCTATAACCCGGTAATTTGCAGATTATAAACCGTTTCAAAATGGTTATAGCTGCAGTGTGAAAGCGCCAATTTTAAATTACCGGTTCAAGAAAACCGGTAATTAAAAATGGCTAAAAAGAAAGACATTCATGGTTCAGACCTGTTATTTTTGCAGTGTGTGAGCGGGTCTGAACCGGTATTTTGGATCCCACACCGGTTTCCCCCTCCCCTGGTACCTGGCCAGCGTGTGGGGATCCGGGCAGCTGGGTCCATGCTTTGCTGGGGAGGCAGCAAGGTCCGTTCGGTGAATGGGCAGTGTGCGGCGGGGTCCCTGTGGCAGATCGGAAGTCAGCGGCGGGGGCTTGCGGCGGATGGGAACTAGTAGTGCTACTAGTTCCCATCTGCCGCAGGGACACTGCACATTCGCCAAACTGACCCCGCTGCCCGGCTCTTAAAGCACCTTCAAGCACCACTATTCCACTTTATGTTTTTAATATCTCCTTCAGGGCCATTTCTAGACAATTAAACAATTTAGCTCCCACGGCAAAGAAATAAAATTTTGCCCCCCATTCATACCTTCTGATTGGCTGCTGGCCTGCAAGCTCTGATGGGCTGACAGCCCGGTGACACAGTGAGTGAGGGGAAGGAGAGATGCGTGATGCACTCCCCTTTCCCTGGGAAATCAGCTCTATGCCTGTGGCAGTCCTGGCGGACGGGGAGAGGGGGAGGAAGGGAGGCAGCGGCAGCGTTGGGGGGAGCTGCCGGGCGCCCCAGCTGTTTAACAGAGGCGGACAAGTCGTGTGGCTCCCCGGGCTGCTGCACGGCTTGTCCGCCTCTAGAAACGGCCCTGCTTAAATTCTCCATTCCCCTAATAAGCTTTGTTGCTCTTTTTTGGATTTTTTCAAATTCTATGATGTTCTTTTTATAGTGTGGGGCCCAGAATTGTACTCAATATTCGAGGTGCGGTCTAACTAATGCTTTGTACAGAGGCATAATTACTTTTGAGTCCCTAGTTTCTAAAGTGGAACTGTTTCTGGTCTTGCTCAAAGATCCTTAAATTTTGGCGCAAAGTTATGAATTATGTGAATAAGATGCTTGCTATGTCTTCCCTTTAGACCCTCAAATCTGTCTATGCCTAAATTTCGATAAGTGGATATCTACATTCAGATGTAAACACATGATACCTCTACTTACGATAATTTTTACCATGGCAAAGAAAATTATATTAATCCATTGAATTTCCCATACGTCACCTACTATAACCGAATTACGAAGTAAAATATTTCAATTGGTGCTCTTTGAAAAACGCTCTTTAATGCTAAATATGATGTGACCCAGAACCACTCCTTAAAAAGTGTAAACCCTTTATTGATACTCTGGATAACCCTGAAAACCTACAAATTTCATCGTCTTTCTCAGATGATCCCTCTTCTAGATAACCCAATCTTTCCTCATCCCCCTGTATGTCTTCAACTCAGTAATAAGAGGAAAATTCTTACACCACATCTCCTAACAACTTTAAACAAGGTTGGAATCTTGAAAACTTACCTTCCTCTCTTGCAGCCTAGCCCTAAGCTTCCCTTCAGTAGCCTGAACTTAACCCAGCCCCAAGTGACTAACCCTATACATTCCCTAGTATGTACATTTTATTTATATACTGTAGCGCACTTTCTCCAACAGGACTCAAGGGGGAAAATTTACTAAGAATACGAATACGACTCAGTCGGCGTAGCCTGTTGTATTCTGGCTGATACGAATTCATATTTAGCGGCCGTATATAAGGCCACTAAATACAAATACGAGTTGGCAGCCTTCATGGATCAGTCAGATCCGTGCAGGCTGCAGTGTAAAAAAAATAGAAAAAATAACCATAGCCAGCCCCAGGCTTAAAGAGCCATCCTGGGGTTAAAAAATCAGGGAAAAAACCAAATAGGGGTTCACCATATTTTTTAAAACCAGCACCAGGCCCACGGTTTCCAAAATACGGGGGAAAAAACTACTAACGGTCAATTGTATTTCAGGAACCAGCACCAGGCCCAACCAGCCAAAAGGGTAATGCCACAGCCGGGGGGAAACTTTTTATATAAGTTCCCCCCCCCCGGCCAAGACATTCACCCCCTGACTGGTCAGTCTGGGCAGGGATCCTGGGGAAGTGGGGACCCCCCAATGAAGGGGTTCTCCAGAATTTACCGGCCCAGACTGAAGCCTGGGCCTGTCCTCGGTGCCCCTGGGCATTGGGCACCGAGCTGATGATTGTGTAAAAAATAGAGCTAACTATTGTGTATTATTGTGGAACTATGAGTCTCAGCAAGCCTGCACTGCATGCAGGTACTTGGAGAACCACAAGTCCCAGCATGCGGGGCATTAAAGGGCCCGCTTGGACTTGTAGTCCCACAGCAGTACAAATAGTTAAATAAAAACACACATACCATTAAAGAAGAACTTTATTATGCTCAGAACCCATTCATACACATACTTACCTACCGTGACATGTAGGTAGGTCACCGTCCATCCGTGTTTTTTTTTATTCCATCCACATATACCAGATGAGACAGCCATGTTGGGCTGTACAAGGACCCAATGCAGATATGGGAGAGCGGGTGCAATCAGCTGTGGTGCACGGTTACTGCTGGCAGGGTGTGCAATCAGTGGAGGTACACATTACACAAATAGCACATGGTGGGCTAGAAGTACACTGTTGTCAGGGGAAAAAAGGACATTATAAAAACACCTGTGCAGGCAGGGGCGGGCTGGGCCGGGGGGCAGAGTGCCATGTGCCACCCAGGCCGCTCTGACTGGACTGCTGCGGGCCGCGTCCGCCTTACCTATGCTTACACTGCCGGCGGCCATGTTCCTGTAGTCTTTTAACATGTCTGCGGGCTGTGGCTACAGGAACATGGCCGCCGACCTCCACAGCTACGTGGAGGAGGGCCCGGGCCGGCCGCCTGTTCCCCAGAGTTGCAGGCGCGACGTCATGACGTATTTATGTCCGGACTCCGGCGTCATGATATCTAAATGCCGGCCACCGCGGGTTGTGTGGGAAGCAGCCAGGACGCGGGGGCAGCGGAGACGATTATCTCTGGCTGCGGCAGCCTGAGCAGGAGTGCCCAGGGTTGAAGAGGCAGCCGCAGCAGAGAGGGAGAAGTGCGCAGCGGCAGTGTCAGTGAGCAGGACCTGGACCAGGAGAGCCGGGCAGTGGGAGTGTCTGGCCCCAGAGTTTAAGGCAGAGAGAGGCAGCAGAGAGGGAGCCGTGCAGCAGCAGCAGTGTCAGTCAGCGGGACCAGGAGAGCCAGGCAGCAGGAGGACGAGTGCGGCAGTGACTGTAAGTGTAACCAACACCTCTCCCCCACCCACTATGCCTGGGCTGCTTTCTTGAATTCCTCTCTCACTTCACCCCCGAGCCCCGACTGTCACTCTATGACTGTCACCTGTGTTAGATTGCAGCGCTCAGCGCCTGTCTCCATACACTGTTTAGTGTAAGGCTTACAGTCTGCCTTGTCCCCTTGCAGCCAACGCAGCTAGGCGTCACCCTGAGTGACAGCTCGCTTAAGCGAATAGCAGGGCAGAGACCCCTGACCCTGCTGGCAGCGTCCCCTTTCCTGTGAGGAAGTCCCCGCGTAGTGTGTGCCTCAGAGCGTATGTGACTCCGTCCATGCTGTTTGTAGCTCCACGTGCACCGGAGCGCATAGGAGCAAGTCCCCGCTGTAATCCCGTTACCAGCGTGACCTTTTGCACAGGGAGATCAGTCATCATTGGCAGCAGCGAGACTGGGAGAGATACCGCAGCGTAAACCAGCAAACTGTCATTGACCCTGCACGCGCCAAAACGCTACAGCTAAGTAACAACCAGAGACTGTCGTTCCCAATGTACCAGTTTGTATTACCGCTTGAAGTTAACTACTAAAGTACTGTTGTAACCTACAAGCCTGCCACTTGAATAAACCCTTCATTTGGTTATATCTTCTAAGTGTGAGGTCTGACAACCACACTGCACGTACTTATAGACACTCTGCCAATAGGTTATGGGCCCAGCACGTCACGTGCGCGAAGATTAACCCCCTGAAGACAAAGTGCTAGCGCAGTACATAAAAGAACACAAAGGAATTATTTCAAAATTGCCATTTGTGGGAGAGTTAACGAGAATGCACAGTACAGGGCATAGCATGAACTTTCCAAAGCTCAAAGGCTCAGAGAATTATACTACATGGAAGTTCGCTATGGAAATGCAGCTTAAGAGGGAGAAGCTATGGAAAGTCACAATAGCCCCAGGAGATAGTCCAAACCCAGAAGAGGTAGACAAGGCCATTGGCACAATAGGCCTGGCTGTGGAGCAGCATGTTTATTCTACTATCTGTGGGAAGGAGTCCGCTAAGGACATGTGGACAACTCTACAAGGTGCTTATGAGAATAAAGGCTTAATGAGAAGGATAAGTCTGAGACGCACACTGTATGGAACAAAGCTGAATGCATGCAAGGACATGAACGATTATATTGATAAGATACTATCGATAGCTCAGCAATTGGCATGTGTAGGAGCAAAAGTGGATGAGGAAGAAGTGGCGATGGTAATGCTGCAGAACTTGACAGAAGAATTTGACTTCCTAGTTGTCGCACTAGAGTCAAATGAAACCAAGCTTACAACTGAAGTTGTGAGAGCCAAACTACTACAGTTCCAAGAGAGAATCCACAAGGATGCCATAGCTGAGGGTTCTGCCTTAGTAGCAAAGGGTGCGAAACCCAAGAAATGCACATTCAAATGTTATGTGTGCCACAAAGTAGGGCACAAGGCTTCAGAATGCAGGCTGAAGAACACTAGTGGCATGCACAAGCGGCATGATAAGAAGAACGAGTCAGCACTGAATGTAACAGACAAGCCAAGGAGGGATCTCTGGTACATGGACTCGGGAGCCTCTAGACACTTCAGCTGCAACAAGGAGTGGTTCAATTCTTTAACACAGTGTAACCCCACAACAGTTACCGGGATTGGTGAAAAGGTCCTTACTGCTTCAAATGTTGGGACAATCACAGTGAGACTAAGAATTGAGGGACAGACAGTAGTCACAGATATCCAAGACGTCCTGTATGTACCAGAATTGGGAAGTAACCTCATCGCTATCAGCGTACTCGAGGCAAAAGGCTACAGAGTCCAGTTTGCAAAGGGCAAGTGTATGGTGCATAATGAAAGAGGGACTGTAATTGCTTCAGCAACCCGATGCAACCAACTATACGTCCTGGACACAGAGGAATGTGTAGCTTTGGCAGCCTCTGCTGAAAATGAGTCGATGGAACTCTGGCACAGACGTTTGGGACACTTAGGATATGACAATGTCCAGAAATTAGCTGATGGAATGGCAACAGGAATCACAGTGAAGGACACCGGAAGACCTGTGTGCGAGAGTTGCATAAAAGGCAAGCAGACCCGCAACCCATTTCCCAAGTCAGCAGGCAGAGCAGAAACACAATTAGCTCTGGTGCACACAGATGTGTGCGGACCAATGGAAGAGGAGTCATCCAGTGGTTACAAATACTTCATGACTCTCATCGATGACGCCACAAGAATGACACACGTATACTTCATAAGGAAGAAAAGTGAGGTGGTCAAGAAAATTGTGGAGTACAAGAACCTAGTGGAAACTCAGACGGGTATTAAGCTAAAGGTCCTGAGGTCCGACAATGGGGGAGAGTACGAAAATGAAGTTCTAACCGACTTTCTCAGAAAACATGGCATAAAGCATCAGCTGACGATGGCCTACACGCCTGAACAGAATGGCGTAAGTGAAAGGGCGAACCGAACAATCGTTGAAAGAGCACGAGCGATGGTGAACGATGCTGGCCTGGAGAAGAGTTTTTGGGCAGAAGCTGTATCTACTGCAGTATACCTGAAAAACAGAACACCTACAGTGACAGTGAAGGGAAAAACTCCCTTAGAGGCCTGGTCTGGGAAGAAGCCAGACATCAGTCACCTCCGCGTCTTTGGGAGCAGAGCTTATGCGCATATACCAAAGGAGAAAAGGAAGAAACTTGACCCAAAATCAAGACAGTGCATATTGCTAGGCTATTGTGAGGAGAGCAAAGGGTACAGGCTCTGGGATGCAGAGAACAGACGTCTTCTAAAATCAAGAGATGTGATATTTCAAGAAACAGCATCACCCACAAAAGCAAAAGAGCAAGAAAAGCAAGCACTAGTAGAGGTATGTGAAATAGAGAGCATACCTGCAACAGAAAATACTGAAGAAGGAAGCGAACCAACTAATAGAGCTTCTGTAAGAAGAAACAAGGGCATACCAGCCAGGAGATATGAGGAAGAATATGCGAATATTGCTTTCAGTGAACCTCAGAGTATTCAAGAAGCGAAAGCGTGCAGTGATTGGGCGAAATGGAAATCTGCAATAGACACAGAGCTATCAGCACTGAGAGAGAACGATACTTGGACCATAGTAGATAGGCCAAGCAACCGCAAGACAGTCAAGAACAAGTGGGTCTTCTGCAAGAAGTTAAATTCAGACGGAGAAGTTGCCCGTTACAAAGCCCGTCTTGTTGCTAAGGGATACACACAGAGATCCGGAATTGACTATGGGGAGATATACTCACCTGTTGCGAGGTATAACACTCTCAGGTTAGTAATTGCAGTCGCCACCTTACAAGACTTACTGCTATACCAACTAGACTTCGACTCAGCGTTCCTAAATGGAGAGCTACTTGAAGAAATCTATATGGAATCACCAGATCATTATGATGAGAATGAACTTCAGACAGAAAAAGTGTGTCTTCTGAAGAAATCCATATATGGCCTAAAGCAGAGTGGTCGTTGCTGGTACATAAAGTTGGACACAGTACTACTTGAAATGAATTTTATTAGATCAGAGACTGACCACTGCCTTTATCACAAAACTCTGGGAGAAAAGTTGTTCATCATAGCAGTCTATGTGGATGATATACTTATAGCAGGTCACGAAGATCACATCACAAGTGTAAGAGATCAACTGAAACAGAGATTCAAGTTGAAAGACTTAGGTCCAGCCAATCATCTGTTGGGCATGAGAATTGTTCAAAACTTGCAAAAGGGAACAGTCACAGTCGACCAATAAATGTACATCGAGGCAACAATCTTGAAGTATGGGATGGCAGACTCCAAGTCAGTGAATACACCAATTGACAAAAGCATCAAGATTACAAAAGGTATGTCACCAACCACACAAGAAGAAGCAGAGGAAATGCAAGATGTTCCTTACAAGAACGTGGTTGGAAGTCTTATGTATGCAAGTATTGGAACCCGTCCAGACATCACTCATGCAGTCAGTCGGGTGAGCCAATTTGCAATAAATCCTGGAAGACAACATTGGATTGCGGTGAAGAGGATTCTGAGATACCTAAAAGGTACAAGTTCTTTGAAGTTAAAATTCGCCAAGACAAGCAATTCAAATTTGAAAGTCTTCTGCGATGCCGACTGGGGAGCAGATGAAGATGATCGTCGTTCCCACACCGGTTACCTGTTCACACTGGCCGGAGCAGCAGTTAGTTGGGCGAGTAGAAAACAACCAACAGTTGCTCTCTCAACAACTGAGGCCGAATACATGGCTCTTACAGAGACATCAAAAGAAGCACTCTGGATCAAAGAGACTTTGTGTGAGTTAGGTCTACTTTATGAAGAAGAGACTATCAGTATCGCATGTGACAACAGGGGAGCAATAGATCTTTCCTGTACTACCAAGCACCATGGAAGGTCGAAGCACATCGCGATAAGACACCACTTCATCAGAGAACTAGTGGAGAACAAGTCCATCGATGTTGAATACATTGCAAGTGAACAGAATGTCTTTTCTCTCTAACCATATTTTCGGTTACAGGTATCACAAAAGGACAGAGAATTGTATTAAGTTCTTTTATGTAGCCGAAGACAGCCTTGAGCGAGGGGGAGTGTTAGATTGCAGCGCTCAGCGCCTGTCTCCATACACTGTTTAGTGTAAGGCTTACAGTCTGCCTTGTCCCCTTGCAGCCAACGCAGCTAGGCGTCACCCTGAGTGACAGCTCGCTTAAGCGAATAGCAGGGCAGAGACCCCTGACCCTGCTGGCAGCGTCCCCTTTCCTGTGAGGAAGTCCCCGCGTAGTGTGTGCCTCAGAGCGTATGTGACTCCGTCCATGCTGTTTGTAGCTCCACGTGCACCGGAGCGCATAGGAGCAAGTCCCCGCTGTAATCCCGTTACCAGCGTGACCTTTTGCACAGGGAGATCAGTCATCATTGGCAGCAGCGAGACTGGGAGAGATACCGCAGCGTAAACCAGCAAACTGTCATTGACCCTGCACGCGCCAAAACGCTACAGCTAAGTAACAACCAGAGACTGTCGTTCCCAATGTACCAGTTTGTATTACCGCTTGAAGTTAACTACTAAAGTACTGTTGTAACCTACAAGCCTGCCACTTGAATAAACCCTTCATTTGGTTATATCTTCTAAGTGTGAGGTCTGACAACCACACTGCACGTACTTATAGACACTCTGCCAATAACCTGAACATGTGGCTTGCATAATAATTCACTATCTGTCTGCCTGCATACTGATCCTGTTAAGGATAAAAAAAGTATTCCTAAGTATGCCTACAAAGGGCACTTAGGAAGTTAGCTATCTATATATTTATTTAGGAATTTTTCAATAAAATTTTGGGTACTTGGGTTTCACGGTGGCCGATTTCACAGGTGTCATGGCATTACTTTTATATTAAACAGGGGGAGCAGCCTGTGGTGTCATGGCATTACTTTTATATTATACAGGGGGAGCAGCCTTTGGTGTCATGGCATTATTATTATACAGGGGGAGCAGCCTGTGGTGTCATGGCATAATGCCATGACGACACCACAGGCTGCTCCCCCTGTATAATAATAATGCCATGACACCACAGGCTGCTCCCCCTGTATAATAATAATAATGCCATGACACCACAGGCTGCTCCCCCTGTATAATAATTTATGTGTAATGGCATTACTTTTATTATATTATACAGGGGGAGCAGCCTGTGGTGTCCTGTTTTTTATACAGGGGCAGAAGCCTGTGGTGTCGTTATATTTTTAACGAAAAACCTCCATTCTAATGATGCACTGTTACTTATGGGCCAGTGCTCTGGACTTGCCCCCCAGGCTAAAAGTTGCCAGCCAGCCCCTGTTTGCAGGGATCACAAAAGTGGGAAAAATCTGTGAATCATTATTTTGATAAAGTCATAAATTTCCTGGTCTCATGGGAGCAGAACGGGTGGGTGTGAGAAAGTGGGGAGCACTTTCAAGTATACTGGAATTGTTCCTACGTAGCCTGACCCTGGTGCTTTCCCCCACAGCTCCCTGATACCATGAGGGCTAGGCTTAGGAACAGCCCTGGTGTTGTCAGCCATAGGGATGGTGGGCATGGTCCAGGTGTTCTCATGGTAAAGGTGAAGAGAGGCCACATTATGATCCTGAGTTCAGTGGTTGTAATGCGGTCCTTCTGTAGTAATGTTGGTTTGTTGGTTGCCTTCTGGTTTCCTTCAGCGTATTGCCGGTATAATGCTGTTATTAATTTAAAGCTGGCTCTTTCTAACTAGACCCTTCATATACTAGACCCCCTAGCCTCCAAAAGCCTAACCCTCCCCTCCCAGCTTATGTCTGAACTCCCCTCCTGCAGTATAACTCTTCTCTTCTCTTGCAGCCTTAAGTGTCTAGGGTGTGGTATAGGATCCTGACTGGCCGGACCTAGACAGCATGGTGAGCGCAACAAAGCCCCTTGCGGGCTCGCTGCGCTCGCCACGCTGCGCTCGCCACGCTGCGGGCAAGGTGGCTCGCTACGCTCACCACCTATTCTATTCTCCATCTATGGGGGTCGTGGACCCCCATGAGGGAAAATAGCGGGTGGCCCTCGCGCGCCTGTCTGTCTGCGTTTTGACAGTCGGGATCCCGACGTCGGGTAAATGAATGTCGGGACCGTGTCCAGCACCCAAGTGTCTAACCCTCCTCTCCTGCAACCTCACCCTAACCCTCCCCTCCTGTATTCTAACCCTCCTATCCAGCAGTGCAATCCTATCCCACCGACCCATGCCAGGGAGAGTGTAAAGCAGACCTGCTCTGCCACATTCTCTCCTAAGCTCCCCTTTTCCTCCTCTGATTCCCCCCCTCTGAGCCTCCTCTTCCCTTCTTTGTCGCTCCCCCTCACTATCTTTGCCTCCCTGTCCTCTTTTCCTCTTCCCTTACTCTTTCTCCTCTATTTCTCTCCTCCCCACACTTCTCCTCTCTCTCTTTCCCTCTGACAGTCCCTACATGGCGCTGTCTCTCTCCCTTTTTCTCCCTGCCACCCACCGTCTCACTGCATCTCTCCCCCTTTCTCTTCATGATACCTCTTGTTCCCTGTGTCTCTCTTCCTTTCTCTCCCTGACGCCCTTTCTCTTTCTGACACCCCCTCTACTTTTCTCTCCCCCATTCTTTCCATGACATCCATCCTCTCTCCCATTTCTCTCTCACCTCCTTTCTCTCCCTGACTTCCTCTCTTTTATTGTCTCTCTCCCCTTTCTTTTCCATGACACCCTCTCTCTCTCTAATATTCTCTCTCTCCCTGATACCCTCTCTCACTCCTCTCATTCTGTCTCTCCCTCTTTCTCTCCGACTCCCTCTCACTCCGTCTCTCCCTGACACCTTCTCTTCCCCTTTCTTTCCCTGACACCCTAATATCTCCCCTCTTTGTCACTCCCTGCCTCTACCTCTTTCTCTCCCTGACACCCTCTTTCACCCTTTCTCTCCCTGACACCCTCTCTTTCTCTCCCCATCTCTCCCTGCCACCCTTTCTCTCTCAATTCTCTCTATCCCACTTTATCTCACTGACACCCTCCTTCCCCCCCGCTGAAGCTGGATGCCCTCTCCTGGAGAGGGCAGCCACAAAGTAGGCAAGTATGGTTGGGAGCTGGTTATCTGGAACACCAATTACAAGTTTTAAAACCTGTTGCATATGATAAACTTGCTGATAAATCAGCCCCTAAATGTAACTGGTGCTGAGCAGGTTACATACCTCCCAACTTTTCATATGAAGAAATAGGGACACTCGCGCGGCTTCACCGCGCGAGCGCCCGAAAAGGGGGCGTGGCGTATGCAAATGAGGGCGCGGCTTATGCTAATTAGCCGCGACCTCATTTTTATACGAGAATAGACGCTGTGCGCATGCGCACAGCGTCTATTCTACTACATTGGGGGGTCTCCCAACTGCCACCCCCCGCAGCGGGACAATGCCTGCCGCGGGTGGGACGTCGGGACAGGACCCGAAAATCGGGACTGTCCCGACGGAATCGTGACAGTTGGGAGGTATGAGGTTAAATGTCCTTCACTAACTGCAGAGTAAGTGCAGCGTTCCTGTGTGTATGTCCCTCAGTAAACTGAGCCCACAGCTGTAATCTGAGAGGCCGCACCCGCCCCGCCTTCTGTGTTTCCTGATTCACAGAGACTTTGACTTTCATTTCTCCCACCTGCTGCAGTGATGGCGTCTGCTGCTAATCTGAGAAAGGAGCTGGACTGTTCCATCTGCCTGAGCATTTACACAGATCCAGTGACTCTGAGATGTGGCCACAACTTCTGCCGGGTCTGTATTGAGAAAGTATTGGATGCCCAGGAGGGTTCTGGAGTTTATAGCTGTCCTGACTGCAGAGCAGAGTGTCAGGAGCGTCCTGCGCTGCAGGGGAACATAACTCTGTGTAACATAGTGCAGAGTTTCCACTCTACTCAGCCAGAGCAGGACGAATCTGGAATCTTCTGCACCTATTGTATTCACTCTCCTGTACCTGCTGCTAAGTCCTGTCTGATGTGTGAGGCTCATCTGTGTGACAAACACCTGAGAGTACACAGCAAGTCAGCAGAACACATCTTATCCGATCCCACCACCTCCCTGGAGAACAGGAAATGCTCCGTCCATAAGAAGGTCCTGGAGTATTACTGCACTGAGGATGCTGCCTGTATCTGTGTGTCCTGCAGTTTGGCCGGAGAACACCGGGGACACCATGTGGAGTTGCTGGATGTGGCCTCTGTGAAGAAGAAAGAGAAGCTGAGGAATTCTCTGCAGAAACTGGCACTAAAGAGAGAGGAGGCTGAGAAAAGAGTCCAGAGGCTGCAGGAGCGCAGGAGAGATGATCAGGAAAAAGGAGCTGGTGTTAAAGAGACAGTCACTGCCCTGTTTAGAGACATCAGGAGACAGCTGAAAGACTTAGAGAAGAGAGTCTTGAGTGAAGTCTCCAAGCAAGAACAGCGCGTTTCACTCATAGTCTCCGATCTGATCCAGCAGCTGGAAATAAAGAAGGACGAGCTGTCCGGGACGATGCGTCACATTGAGGAGCTGTGTAACATATCTGACCCAGTGACTCTCTTACAGGAACCGGACATAGGTGACTGGTGTGATGCTGAGGACAGAGACAGACATGATAACCAGGTCCATGTTGAAAACGAGCTGGATTCGGGTCACATTTCAGAGACATTACACACATTATATGATATAATAACTCTTATAAAGAACGGGATCTATGTGCAGGAATCTGACAGCCTGCAGGATATAGACCCGGCAGGTAATACAGAATCTGGTGTAATCACAGCGGTAAAGAAAGGAAACAGTGTTCCGGAGCCTACAGACATAGCACCGGGTGTAATCCCAGAGGGTAATGCAGAATCAGATATTATAACAGGTATAAATATAGGGCTCAATGCGCAGGATCAGGGAAATATAATCCTGGATACACACACAGCTGCCAATCGTATAAGTATATATAATACTAATCAAGCAAGCTGGTCGCCTTATGACATGTATAATGATGGTCTACCAGGGAGATTTCAGCTTTATAACCAGGTGTTAAGCGCCACAAGCTTTCCCTCAGGGCGACATTACTTGGATATGACGGTCGGTAATGGCGGGTGGTGGAGTGTAGGGTTGAGCTATCCCAGCATAGACCGGAACGGAGCGCAGTCACTTATTGGTAATAATGACAAGTCCTGGGCTTTGTGTAAGGGGCTGTGCGACCGGTATACGGTGGTACATGACAAGAAACAGATCCGGTTGCCCGGCAATTTATCCTGTGAAAATGTGGGGATATATCTGGATTATGAGGCTGGGTGTCTGTCCTTTTATGCTCTGACTCCAAAGATGACACACTTACATGCCTTCACGGCCACCTTTACTGAGCCCCTATGCGTTGCATTATGTATAGGGAGAGGTTGTAATGGTATTTCTGGGGTGTTCAGGAGCTCTGAGAGGTCACCTCAGATAGGTGGTATAGTATACACTATGTAGCCAATGGAAGGAAGCAGTGGGTGAAGCAGTGGGTGAAGCTACAGCTGATTGCTGTGCAAGTTATGTTAATTTCCCTTTGTACCGATAGCTTTGATTGGCTGCAATATCTGCCAATGTGATCCCTATTACTGTACACACTGGACTCCAGTGGCTGTGACATCTGCAATGGGTGAAAGGGATGTTGTCTTTTATGGGGAGACGTATGAAACCTTTGAGAGAGATAAAGTGTAGAACATACATGCCTACTCTCCCGGAATGGCTGGGAGCCTCCAGAAAATTGGGTCCACCTCCTAGCCCCCCCCCCCCTTCCCACCTGGAAAGGTTGACAAGACCTCCCACCCACCACCCCAGTTTGGACATGCCTGGTGTAGAAGCTACCCATTTATATTAGACCGCAGCAATAACCCGGGTTGAAAACACCAAACTGAATAATTCGGTCAACCCAGGTTAAACCCCGGTCGACCCATTTTTGCGATCTGACAGCGGTATAATTCAGCTTCTGTAATTTTGTAGAATACGCTAGATAAATGACAGAACCAATTTTATTTCTATCAAAGGTTTGATAGACCTCCCCTTTAAAGCTGATGCTGTGAATTGCAGTCCAAGACTAATGGTAATAATGAGATGGGTGGGACTACAACACTCAGCATGCCCTATTGCTTGTTATTAGCTTCATATTTGTCATAATACATAAAATTATTATTATTGTCTGTATTATAAAACGTGCTTGATATACGATGGGGGGGGGGGGTGAATATAGAAGACAGACCAATGGCGGGATGTAATGCCGCGTGGGATGCCGGACATTTATTTTAAAGGGGCAATCCCTTACAAGGCACGGTTTTTCCTCGTAAGGGATTGCCCCTTTAAAAAAAAGTCTGTGTTTGGCTAGCATCCCGCGCGGCCGCTGTACTCAGGCGCCATTACATCCCGCCCCAAGTCGCTATAATACACTTTTTAGAATCACGTCCACCGTTGGGTTAGTTATTATCTTGCCTATAACATTATTCTCATGGCTCTATTTCTGTCCTGATTTTTCTCGCTAAAATGTTGGGATATATATATTTGGGATTCTTGTAATATGGTGTCACATTTGATGATTAACTAAATAAAAACAGCTGATACTGATGCACAGCGCAGTTCTATTTGTTTGTCTCAAAATAAATGTATTATTGTTTGTAAGGTTCCAAAAGGCTTCCGTAGCACCATATACTGTACGGGGGTAATGGGCATCAACATAAATGAGTACAGACAGTGGGCCTTATTCAGATCTGAGCTCAGTACAAATTTATTTGGAAAATGGGCAAAACCATGTGCACTGCAGGTGGGGCAGATGTAACATGTGCAGAGAGAGTTAGATTTGTGTGTTATTTTGTTTCTGTGCAGGGTAAATACTGCTGCATTATTTTTACACTGCAATTTAGATTTCAGTTTCAGGACACCCCACCCAAATTGAACCCTCTCTGCACATGTTACATCTGCCCCACCTGCAGTGCACATGGTTTTGCCCATTTTCCAAACAAATTTGTACTGAGCTCAGATCTGAATAAGGCCCAGTATATACATTCCATAACTATGTAGGGAAAGGCAGAGGGTCCTGCACGTGTGATATTATAATCTGCAGGGGAAAGAATTATTATTATGTTATTTATACAACACAACAGTCATTCACATTAGTCACCTACGGCCAGATTCAGCTTAAACCGGTCCCTGGAGTATTCTCATTGGGGAACGATGGTGCGGCTCTGCGCATGCGCAAGCGTGTATTTGTTCATATGTGCAGGGCCGATGTACGAATGCTGGGCATTTGTACAGGTAGGTGAGGAAACGAGGAGGCATCAGGGGAGTGGTCAGCAGTTTATGGGTGGCCCCCTGCGTACGTAGGCGGGCCGATGGTTGCCGGGGCAGGTGGCTGATGTCACATGACGTCAGTGCCCGTCCCCTCTCTGGCAGACACCAAAGGAAATAAGTCAGTTTAGAATGACTTTTATTAAACATATCAATAGCATCTGCTATCACACCCTTCTCTGGCAGAGCGTTCCATATCTTACCTGCCCTTACTGCAGGGGTGGGTAACCTTTTTGGGGACAAGGGCCGTTTGTATAGGCAAAAATGCCTCGCGAGCCATAAATAAAAAAAAAAACACTTACAAGTTCACCTGCGGCAGCCATCCCACGCTCCGGCGGCTGCCGCAGTTTAAGAATTGCGGGTCTGTGTGGTCGGACGGCTGTGCAGGGAGTCAAGCATAGGGGAAATCTCGCGAGAGGTCAGTAGCTCTCGCGAGATTTCCCCTGTACTTAACTCCCTCCGCAGCCACCGGGCAGGCCAGACAGACCAGCTGCGGGGGCCATATATACGGCCCGCGGGCCGGAGGTTGCCCACCGCTGCCTTACTGTAAAGAATCTCTCCCTTCTCCGGGTGAGAACCTTCCTCTCCCAGGTGATGCAGCCCCACTTACTATAGCAGGAACAGGGCGAGATGTTCCATGTGTCTGCCTTAGCTACCTGGTGGTCAGGCGTTGTGCTAGAGATAATTATCACTTGGGCCATGACAAAACCAACCCAAGAAAACAAGGGGCCTGATTCAAGTTGGCTTGCTAGGTAGCGTACATTTGCTGCCCGGCGAACCCATAAACATCGCTCGGTCAAAACGCCCCCCAACTGCCGAATCCCCATGTGAGTGAATGTGTACATGAACACATCACCTCGCATGTAGCAGAAGGGGGAATAATTTGATGGTTGCGAACATCTAATGATTTCTCTCCCCTTTGGCCGCAAGCGAGGGGGTGTGTTCGCGTACACCCCCCATCATGTTACCGAGGGGATTCGGCAGCAGAAAAGGAAAGGGGGGCATTCAGCCGGGTGGTGGTTGGCATTAAGCCACTCATTAAGCAGCGAACGAACAATGTTAAGCGAGCGGTGTTGAATCACCCCTTAGTTGCCTAGTTGCAGCAAGGGACAAGGGTAAAGCTTCCCGCGCCGCCTCCTGGCTGCCGGATAGCGTGCATCACTGCAGGGACCCCGCCGCCAGATCACACAGCGCTGCAGGTACCCGGCACGGACACCCCTGCAGCCTCCATGCGAGAGGTGAAGTGCCGCCCTCCAGTGGCTGGCGCCCTAGGCAAATGCCTAGATTTGCCTAGTGGTGGCCCCGGCCCTGTTGTCAGCTCACACATATCAGCCCAGAATCTTCGCAAGGGTATCGATGGTTGCGTATGCGCATACACAGGGTCATTTCTGCGCATGTGCACACGCCGGGTGTGCGCGGCGACGGCAAACATGGTGTTCTCATGCTAATGGGCCGATGACGCGATTGTGGGCAGCTGATATCGCCAGATGTCAGCTGCCTGACCAATTCCTCCGGATTAAAGTAGGGCCAGATCCAGGGGCGTGACTAGATCTTTGTGGGCTCAATAGCAAAATATTGAAGGAGCCTCCCCAGCCATTGTCACTACAATGCCATTTAGGGGCAGGAGAGAGAGGGGAGTGAGAGAGAAAGAGGGTTTCAGGGGGATAACGAGAGAGGACTGAGTTAGAGAGGGTTTTCATGGAAAAATAAGGAATGAGAGAAAGAGAAAGACAGTGTCAGGAAGAGAGAGAAAGAGAGGAACAAGAGAGATAGAGAAAGAGATAGAGAGAGGGAGAAGAAGTGAGCAGGAGAGATACGACCTGACTACAGCATAGAACAGGGCTGCATAGACGGGGACATTAGTGGACAGACAGCGCGCCATAGGGGGGCATAGACGGACATTGGCAGCATTGACGGATAGATGAACGGGCAGGGAATAGATGAACAGATGGATGGACGAATGGAAGCATATATGGACAGATGTGAGGAGGCATAGACAGACAAATGGACTGATAGAGCACCATATGGGGCTATAGACGGATGGACAGGAGAGGGCATAGATGGATGGAAGAACGGACAGAGACATGGACGAACAGACGGAGCACCATATGGGGCTATAGACGGATGGACAGGAGAGGGCATAGATGGATGGAAGAACGGACAGAGACATGGACGAACAGACGGAGCACCATATGGGGCTATAGACGGATGGACAGGAGAGGGCATAGATGGATGGAAGAACAGACAGAGACATGGACGAACAGACGGAGCACCATATGGGGCTATAGACGGATGGACAGGAGAGGGCATAGATGGATGGAAGAACAGACAGAGACATGGACGAACAGACGGAGCACCATATGGGGCTATAGACGGATGGACAGGAGAGGGCATAGATGGATGGAAGAACGGACAGAGACATGGACGAACAGACAGAGCACGATATAGGGGCATAGATGGATGGACAGGAGAGGGCATAGATGGATGGAAGAACGGACAGAGACATGGACGAACAGACGGAGCACCATATAGGGGCATAGATGGACAGGCTGGAGGATGAATAATCAGATGGATGAATGGGAGGGGGGCACAGATGGACAGAAGGGAGGGGACATAGATGGGAGGGATATAGACGAACAGGCGAAAGGGGCATAGACAGACAGCTGACAGGCAGAGCCCCATTTGGGGGTAAAGATGTGCGGACAGGAGAGGGCATAGATGTATGTATGTATGGATAGATAGAGCACCATAACAGGAGGGGGCATGCCGATGGTAGGGAGTGACAGCCGGGGGAGGGGGGCCATGCTGTATTCTGCAGCATGGCCCTCGTTAATCATGTGCTCCATCATCTGTACCTGCATGATAATGGAGGGCATCATCAATGACCCGCAGAAGTGCGCATCCTTGATTATAATTAGCGCACACACTAAGCGATATTATTTATATTATCGCTTAGTCTGTATTGGACGTAAGGCATGCCGGCTGATATTACTGCACAGCAACCCAGGCGTTCAGCAGGACGGACCTGTTCCTTAGGCTGCGAGTATATGCAGCCTAGCGAACTGGTCTGAATCAGGCCCATGGATTGTAAGCTCTACAGGGCAGGGACTGATGTGAATGGCCAAATATTCTCTTTACAGCGCTGCGGAATATGTGTGCGCTATATAAGAAACTGGCAATAAATAATAACAATGTAACCTGGTACTTGTGTATTATCAGTTTTGTTACGTACGGTAACGTAGTGAAATCGCATTGCATCGCATGTTGCGTTATAGTGGCATTGCGATGCGTGCGATGCGATTTCATTACTTAATACGGTAATTCTAGTGGTGTATGCGTAACTGTGGTTTCAGAATTAACGTAGTCAGTCAGAGATACGTTATTTGCGTACTCACTCACAGATAGTATTCCCGCTCACTGGCAGAATCAGTCTGAGGTGAATTTGTGACAGGATGGCAGACCTGCAGCAGAGTTATCCCAAATGGCTGTATCGGTGGCTAATATCTTCACCTTGCCTAACACGGAGGGTGAAGATAACAATACACAGTGGATGGCAATGGCACCAGCGCCTCTAGTTGGCCAGTCCTGATTGTGTATTCCCCCTTCAGCTGACAGTACTTTCGCTCATGTTACTGCCATATATATATGAAGTCACCGCCACCTGTTCACTTCACTTATCTGATATTTCCACATGATTTATAAATAAGTAAACAGCAGATGTTTGTAGTTAATTCAATTATTCTTTGTTTCTGTGTTTGGCTTCCATCACTATTAAGACTGAAAATGCCACCTTTGTATTTATTAGAAAGTCATTAATACTAATAAATGGGTGAATAATAACTTCCAACACAATATTGTCTCTTGTTGTAAGATACTTTATTACATCATTATATTCTGTGCACCTTAATATACAAAGCACTCTACAAGTAAAACAATGTCTGGGTGACCAGCGAGGTTACAGTACTGCAGTACACGGACGGTGACTGGCGTCAGACAGGACAAAGCCACCAAGCAGCCTGCTGGGCAAGCGGATGCAAGGGCCGGGCCACCAGACCCAATGAGATGGTGGTAGGTACCGATTTATCACATGTACTTGTAAGACCAGGTGCAAATGCTACTAATGTTCAGGGCACACATTGAGATGCATCCAATGCAACATTTGGGCTCATAATGTCTTTGTTAACTTACAAATTTTATTTTCCATGCACAAATGCCCCCACCTCTAAATGAGGCCCCCGTAGACCCCGGCAGAGCCTGTACTGTTCTTTCGCACATCCAATTATTTTATAGAGTTATCTCCCGTGAAGTGGGGCTCATCCAGGCATTTGCTTCCATTCATACTCTAACAGTGAGCTTGGTAGGACCCCTGGGGACAGCTCTCCAGAAATTTAATGGACTTGAGGCCTAATTCTGGTTCACCTGCAAAAGCAAATTCTCTCTCTAATGGACAAAACCATGCTGCACTGCAGATGGGGCAGATGTAATATGTGCAGAGAGAGTTATATTTGGGTGGGGTTTGTACTTCAAACTGATCTCTAGACTCCACACTGTAGACTATATATCAGTTTGAAGTACAAACCCCACCCGAATCTAACTCTCTGCACATTTTACATCTGCCCCACCTGCAGGGCAGCATGCTTTTGTCCATTAGAGAATTTGCTTTTGCGAGAGAACCAGAATCAGGCCATTGGACTAGCCGCGAGGCAAGCCTGAGGACTGGGTAGGGACACTGGCCGTTGGCAACACTTACAAATGATCTGTTTTCATTACTGTCACTTGTTGATTCCTTTCTTATTGAAGCCCGACATCTTCTGATCTCCCCTGTCTCCTTCCCATCACTAATATCTAAACAACATTCATTAGCACAACTTGAGAGCTCTCTGTTATTCAGTCACACTGTGCTTTATTACATATAAAGATGTCAAATACATGGGATTCAAACGCATTACCTGTTGCATTGCAGTCAGACATTGCATTAATTTTCATGCAGTGTTCTATAAATGTGTGTGTGTGCGCCCTTTCCCCAGAAGGTCATGCGCCAATCCTCTTTCTGACAAGGGCACCATAAAGTCTAGTTACGGCTCTGTGAGGATTGCATCATAGAAGTACAGTACATTGATCCCAGCAAATGTCTTAGCCCGGATAGACATCTGAGGAATCGCTCCATTTTCAACCGGAACTACTTTATTTGGTATCTGGCCATTATGGACACTGATTAGATCATCCCCATGCGGTTCAATACTGTACGACGAGAAGACATTTACTCCTGGCATTTGAAGCCACGTTTCCATGGACTGTAAGAATGATAAATGCCAGCCAATGGCTTGCAATAAGGCAAATGTGCTTTACGAAGCCTGAAATGTCAGACATTAAACTACAGAGCCTGAAATTCATAAATGCGGTTTTACAGAAGATCCCCGGCCCGCGGTGTATTGCATTGCTCGTGCCTCCGTCTTGTTTCTTAGTCACGTCGTTAAAGGTTGTAAATGTTCTTGCCTCGTTATTCCCCATGAATTATTAAAATATTCACCCCTTTTAGGATATTGGCACGCCTGTCGCTGTATTCTCCTGGGTGCGATTGCCTTTGTTTCCTATGCAAAGGTCATAGCTGGAGCTGGGAAATATTTCCTTCCACTGTGAGAGTATGTTGTGTGACATTATATTTATCAAAGGAAACACAGGAGAACGGTGAGTGTATCTTCAGACCAGCGTGTGACATACACGGCGTAAATATTCATCAAGCACCGGGCCAGTGACTCATCCTAGTTCTTGTTTTATCTATCAAAGGATCCACAAGATCTTTCTCAGAAGTATCCAATTATACCATTGGCCAAATGCACGGGCCGCAATAAACTTTATTGCACACTGTTGTCGGATAACGGTAGAAGTGGATCCTTCATAACTGGGTTCAACATAATTATAATCATAGTTGCCTACCCTCCTGCATTCTGCAGGAGACTCCCTGAAATAGCAGCAATCTCCCTCTCTCCCTCATTAGTCTACCAATCTCCCTCATTTCACCTAGCCCACATTACATGGTTACATTTTTTTTGGGAAAAAAGGAATGAGAGACAGATACATTTACATTGAATCATCAGCACCATTTCCCAGCACTTTACCAAGTATAGTAGCTCTTACTAACTGCTTTGGGCTCATCTACATTTGGATATAAGTCATTTTAAAAGATTTCTCTCAGATGCAGCAGTACACACCCACGCTTCTAGGTGCCTCTTTGACAATCTCTTTTCCCAATCTCTCAATATTTGGAACTAGACACGCCCTTTAGGTGGAGCATTACATGCCCCCTCAATGGGGCGCTGTGCAAAATTCTCCTACCAATTCTAATCTCCCTCAAACTAGTTTTCAAAAGTAGGCAAGTATGATTATAATTAATTGCCTGTACTCCAAAAACACAGACTCCGCATTGCATTATGGGCCCGACTCAAAATCTCTAATGGGCAAAACCGTGCTGCGCCGCAGGTGGGGCAGATGTAACACGCGCACATAGAGATAGAGGTGCTATTTTGTATCTGTGCAGAGAAAATACCGGCTGCTTCATTTTTATACTGCAATTTAGATTCCAGTTTGAACACCGCTTCCCCCATAGGTTACATCTGCCCCACCTGCAGCGCAGCATGGGTTTTGTCCGTTAGAAAAAGATTTAGCTTTTTCAGGCCCTGTATGTTCACCAACATAATACACAGTATCCCCCAAGTACTCACCTCCCGCAGCCAGCTCCACTTCAATAGTTCTGGCTCTGTATGAAAAGTGCGTACAACACAGAGCGGTCCCATCATCAGCACCGCTGAGTAATGTGTGCAGAAAAAACACAGATGTCTCCTGGGAACAGGTTCTTGTGAGGGGGCTCCCTGTGTGTGTGTGGGCATCTCAGTACTTGTGCACTCAGACGCATGGAAATAACACATATCAGAGAAGGGCATTGTAGTGTCAATGTTTGTGGGGGTTTGGGCAAGACCCGTGTGGGCCACCCTCTCCCCAAGTCTCCTGAGGCTCACTCCTTTCATAATGGCAGAATGGACCTTCAAGATGAGCAGCGATCCGGCCGGCCAAGCATGTCCACCACAGGACATACACCAAGCCCAGAACTGTTTACATGATATAACGTTATCACCGTGCACCTTGAAAAGGTGATGAATTCCAGCTCTGCCCTGTAGGTGCAAAATCACTACCTCGCGCAATGTGTGACCATGTATCCACCATACCGGCCATCTACAGTTGATGTTGGGGTAGTATGAGCGATATGAGGAAAGTCTAATGGACATAAGGGGAAGCAGCGGTCTACCTGCTCTGGCCTGGTGGTGGTAGAACACGTGAGAGGTCTTATTACCTTACCCCTATGTCATTAGTCACCCACTTGTTACTTACATACTGTAGATACAGAATACGTTCATCCTTTATGTGCATAATGCATGTGTGAGTAATATACAGACACGCTGTGTATATTGCTGGGGGGATGTTACATCTATGGTAGAGGTATTTCTAAATGAGATACTTTCTGCTTGTGTCCAAGTGATGAACTAGGTGCTAGTAAGTACGGGGAAAGGTCTGTCATATTAATTAACAGTTTGTCTTTAAAATATGCCGCAATATTCTATAGCATTTCCAATGGAAGCTTACCGGTTGCCAGTCTAGAATATAATTGCTTTAGTCCAGGGTTGCCTACCTGATCCTCTCCTTCAGGGAGAAAATGCTCTGTTCCTGGACTCCCCTGGTAATGTATGATTGCCATCACCTGTGGTGACACCTTTCTTATCAATTACCTAGCTCCCCACAGGTGCTGGCAATCATACATTACCAGGGAAGCCCAGGAACAGAGCATTTTGTGCATCAGCGGGGTCTTGGCAGCAGGGTCCGCTAGGCACGGGATGGGCAGCTGGGTCACTGCTGCACTCTATTTGCCAGGCGGCGGCATGGGAAGCGCTGCTGAATTTGAAAACACTGGCCGGACACTGATTAGCTGAGAGTCAGCCAATCAGCATCCGGCCAGTTTTTTTCAAATTCAGCAGTGCTTCCCAAATAGCGCTGCTTAGTTCCCAGCTGCCACATGGACCCGATGACTTACTGCCCCGCGCAGACCACCCCTGCCCGCCCCCTGATGCTGCCAGCTCCCGGTGATATACATGCAATAAATTGTAGAGTGTGACCTGGAGAAACAGGGTGACAGGTAAGGATACTAATCCCAATGTTCGGAATAAAAATTGCTCAATCTCAGAATTCCTGGGATACCCAGGATTGAGCCACCCTATTATCCATGATGTCAGCATGACCTCTGACATCATGTCGTGCAGCGCAGAACTGCTACAGTCGGGGACAGGAGCAGCCGGGCAGCAGCTGCTCGGCATTAGAGTGTGCACACGCAGGCCAATGCCAAAATCACTGAATTAAAAGATCCAATCCCGATATTCAAATCCTGGCGATTTCATGGCCAAATCTCGGTATTCCGCCAATCCTGATCCCGAGATTGGCCACCTTAGTGACAGGGGCAGCAGTGGGTCTCTTAGTCCTCCAGCTACTGTACAAATGGTAGTTCCGCCTCTGCTCTTTAACACCCATTATAAATTGCCCTTCTCCATCAGTCCATGGACAGCCAATCACAGAGGATTTCCGCACTGGCTGAATGATTGGCACTGGCTACGGATATTATAGACAGGTCAGTTGCAAAGAACGATTAAAAAAAAAAAAAAAAGGGATTTTTTTTGTGTGTATGGGGGCAGAGGGCTCAATAAACCTCCATTACATTTTTTTAAACATTTTTTGTTTTTGCATTCCGTTCATACATAGCTGGATAATCCATTAGGTGTCTAGTGCCCACCTTTAGTGTCTGTCTTTTATTTGATATAGTTTAGAAAAATGTAGGCAGCTGTAGTGTGCATTGTGTTCCACAGACTCGTATACACCTGCCAACAACAATATGATTATATTATTAGTAAATAAACTAGAATATATGTGTGCATATATCGCCACCTAGTGGACTATTGTGAGTATGCAGCATTTCAGAAAAAAAAAACACAGGGACAAATACAATATTCTGCAGTTTGCAGCTCCCAGGTTAAGTGCTGGATCTATTCAAGCTATCAGTTAGTACATTATTTAAAATGTTAGCTTGAATCTGATTGGTCACCATAAGGTAAGAAATCTCCCTCATAGTGGGTCTGTACGTGACTTGACTGTTAGACGCAGATCAAAACTGCACCCAGAGACTGGAATGTTAGTGGGCATTTTTGGGAGGTGATATGGTGATAGCTAGCCAGATACTACCTTCCACTCCTATCTCCAAGACTTTTCACATGCTGCTCCCTATCTCTGGAACTCGGAGATCTCTGCATACCATTATCTTGTAGGATGCAGGCCTGTTTTCCTTGTCTATTGCTGTGTGCTGGGGGGGGGGGGAGGGGGGGAATGAATTAAATTTTCTCGAGTAAAGGCGCAGTTGCACTGACATAGGCGGCCATGGTAATATGGTGAGATGACACCTGCCATAGGGTAGGTGTAGACTGTGTGTTCGTTATAGATTCGCTAACAGGGTGCAGTTGTGGCTTTGCGCACCTATAACTCAGACCCGGTATGTCCTAACGCTGACGTGCCTCTGTACCAAGGCTTGGCACTACCCAATTGCCAAAGAGGGTACGGCTACTTGGGTGTGAGGGTAAATTTCTTGTGAATAATAATGCGATAAAAGCACAAGGTGCGCGTACGCTGTACGTGACTGTCTATGCGTTCTATAGTAGGACGCTAATCCGATACACTAAGTACACGTTCTAAGATCCCAGTACACTGCACTACACTGTGTGCGCGGCTGGGGTGCAAAAAATACACCAGTGCAAAAATCTCAAACTGGCGACCCAATATAGCGCAAAAACATTACGTGAATAAGGACCCATCTGTATCTGGAGGCAACTGAGTAACAGTAAGCCAGCCTGCTTTAGGGGAAGGAGAATGTTCTAGATGAGTGCTTGGTGTAAATGGGGAGGGGGATAGCAACCTGTGTCCTGTCACCCGGCAAATCAACCGGGTTCAGGGGCAGTGTAAACAGGCAACCCATGTCATCCGACCCAGGACCCATTTCCACCAATGAGGGAGCCCATACCTCTCGACCGCAGCACCCTGCAGTCAGTCTGGAGGTTGGGCAGGAGGCGCGTACAGCCGCCGCTGCTGCCTTCTGTACTATGCAGACAGCAGCGGAGCCGGGGAGGAGGTGGGGGCATGGAGGCTGCCCAGCAGCTTTCCCAGGTGCTAGATTTGTGTTGGCACACGGCATTATACTGGGAGGGGATGCGGTGTAAAAGGGGTCAAATGCCAGGTCCAAAAACCCAGTGCGCCCTGGTGTAAAATGGGCATAAATTCCAGGTCCCATCTAAGATTAGGTACATGGATCCAACTGGCTCAGACCCGTGACAGACCTCTTTCACAAGGCGGCTTCCACATCATCTCCAAATGCCGGAAAAAACAGATCCCTATGATTGGGTCCAAAGTGGAATAGTCCATACCCATAGTGACAGACTGGACAGGCAACCGGGGCGGGAAGGTGTTCCGTCAGGGAGGATGTCATGCGGAGATGGGCAGGAAGAGATTACATCCTCCCTGTATGAAACAGGTCAAGGTAAAAACAGTAACGGCCCAGACCATCCATTGGGGCTGTAATCTCTCTATCACCGGTGGCAGTGGTCACAGACACCATTCTGTTTTTTTTTAACCAATCCCCATGCTGTAAAATGGGACCCAGGTTATTTACCCGTTTATCCTGCTCCATAACGAAGGTCCAACTGTGGTCACTTCCCGGGTAGGATTCCCGGTTCACTGGACCTGAGATTTTCATAGTGACCCTTTTCCATTGAGCCATGTCCCTGAATATCACAGCAATTACCCGTGGGATGAAATTATTTTTATTTTTAAACCCATATTAAAATAAATAACAGACCAAAAACACCAGGTATCAAATGTATTTGTACTCAGATCATTTATTGACATTTTTAACACATTTTTTTTAGTAACAATTTGTTCTTTTCGTTTCCTGCCGATTCCGGACCAAATTACGTCGGCCGAAGTATCGTCAGTTTACTATTAGTAGTCCAAATTTACCAGATCATTTACCAAATGCAACATGTATGTCAAAGATCCCAGCTGTCATTAACCACGGTATGCTAGAGAAACAATAAGACTGACAATGAGATGGTACCATGTATAAATAAAGACTTATAATAATTTAAAAAAAAAAACAGAAAAAAAAACACAGCCATAGAATTCCCTGCGAAACAAATGTTGGTCGCAATTCTGTTTTTAAAACAGGAACAGTAAGAAGCGGAGTACGGTAGTTAAAAACTCCTGGGCCCCAGGAGAATATCTGAAACGGGCACCGCCACGCGTTTCGCCATATCCAATGACAGCTACAGTACCAAAAACACTTGTAGGCAAAACGGTCTGTATATGAGAGAGTCCCCAAAAAACGGTTATGTTGCTGTCAAGACGTGGGAAAGGAATATAAAATTCCGAGGCCTGCTACAGTGGCTTCTCCTGCGAGTACGCCACCACCCGTAGTACAAGACACAGTAAAAACAAAATGTAAACTAATATAAGTCTGAAACTTCCACATAGCAAACAGGTCAGAAGTGAAACTGAGGTTGCATGACATCACATGTTCTTGATACAAATGGAAAGGATTCAACACCAAACATTTTTGGGCAATGATAAGAATTCACCAAAACATATATTAATTCCTCTGGTACATAAGTTATTCACCTAATCTTTCTGTTATATTAATGAAATATGCCTCAGCAATAATCTAAAGGAAATATATTTTTATACATATTGGACCTCTTAGTCCATGAGATACCTATACTATAGATCGGATTAATGTAATGAACACCGTGGCTAATGGTTAAATGGGCACTAAGGGGCAGATTTCATTACATGTACGGTGCTGCCGGAAGGGCATAGGGGCTTGTTTCTCTGAGGCCCATTCCTGGCCACAGAGGGGCAAGGAGAACAGGGTTATGCCGCAAATCTCCTTGTGTGTAAATGAATCGGCCCATAACATAACACACAAGCCATTTATACATTTCTATATCAAGTCCCCGAACATGAGAAATTGGTTTGTCAAAACTGTGGATCTCTTTTGTACCGCCCAACAGCAACGGTGGAGTTGCTGCAGCAAATCAGGACATACAAGAAGTAAACATAGAGCGTACTAGGGGGATTGGGGGTCCAGTGCATGTTATGCCCCCAATACAGTGATGGGAGAGTGGCTGTAGTCTCTGCTATGGTCAGATCTTATAGCCATGAGTCTGGAGAGATTCAATGGGAATTACAGTGGTGCTCGCATGGCCCATTTCTAAGACATTTAAAGATGGATAAACTATACCAACAATATTTAAATGATACCAGACACATCCACCTTCTAGTGAAGTGTTACAAATCCTCTCAATAACATTCCCAGAGAATTGCTTCTCTGACCGTCCCTAAAAAGACACAAAAAGTTTTCTGTCTGTTTTCTAGAAAATCATAGGAACATGCCGGTCTACAGCTCCGACTGTCGGAAGGTTTATAACTGTACATTCATAGTGGGACCCCGGGCCCCTGGAAAGATTCATCATGTGGATTTACTGGAGTTCTGAAACCCAAACCCTCAAATATATGTTTAAGGAAATGGGAATTACAATAAAATAGACTTTTTAAGGGAAACCATGCTTATATACTGTATTTAATCTTTAATTTGCTGGGGGTAAATTATTAACCAAGTGTTGCGAATGTGCCTTTTTTTATGACATTGATTTATTTCATATTTATTATATTTGTATAGATTGTACCTACAGTAAGACACTGCAATATGCAAAGTGAGATGGGTGTGTGTTTTAGGTTGAAAGTCAAATGAACTAGGGGTCTTCAAGCAAGATGCTGCAAAAATCTGCCGGTGGTAAAAATTCTTCTGTTCTAGTCTGAAGGGAGCATCATGTGACTACACTGTGCTGCTGAGGACTTTGTTCCTCCCACTATATAACTCTCAGTCAGTGGCTTCCTGTTGCCCCGAATTCCCTCCACACATCGTGTCACAGCCATGTCCTCACTGACACATTACACATCTCCTGATATACTCTGTGCTGCTGGGGGCCCTGATACATTTTCTATATGTTTGTTATATGCGTTTTATTTACATACACTGAATGTGGGACTATTTCTTGTGTAAGACAGAACTGTAGCGCAGCTTTTTAGAACATCACCGAAACAATAAATCCAACTGGAGTGCAACAATTCTAAACCAACCTACAGACTCCACCAGAGATCCAGAAAAGAAAGGTGCCCTCTCCCGGGCACGATGGTACCCCATTATTCAGACAGAGCCATAGGAGAAGGTACCATCAGCAACCAGTGGAGACCAAGAACAGAGTGTGTAATGGATCAGTCCATGAATATATTATTCAAATTAGGCACAGAGGCTGGCTGAGGCCATCTGACCCATTCTAACAAAGGCCGGTTAGCCCAGACACAGCCCCACGGTACACCCACACACTACAGTCCTTCTGGCACATGCCGAGATGCCAGCCCAGGCCTGCTGGGACATAGGCAGTGGTATGAGCAGGTGCCCCGAAGTGTGGAGAAAATAATCCTATTATAAAAAATAATAAAAAGGAGTTTTTCTTTTACGAAGGACAGGTTTTTACAAATGACTCTCACACGAAAAAAACAACTATGAGACATAGATGCGCAGACACCGTTACCATGAACGTAGAAGATGGCCACATGCATTGTATCTAAAATGCTAAAACAAACGCGACTGGAGTCATTACCGCTGACAATGGAAACAGTGCAGTCAGACAGAGCTCCGGGGGACAAAAGACAAAACACTGTAATGTAGTCACCTCCTCACCTACATATATTCTTGTGAGGACCACAATGACTGAGAGATGGTTTTGGGGAGTTACAGGGGGTGTGGCTGAAACATTTCGCAGCAACATCCCTGGCTCCGCCTCTCCAAAAGGTATCCCAAGCTTAGCTATGTATGCACAGGGCCTCTTCGGTCTCAGTAATCACCACCCAGGATAGAAGGGTCACGCTCCTTGGCCCTCCCTAACGAGCTCTGTGTTCAACCAGGATTTTATTTTTAGTGTTTTTGAGATTCCTATCATTTTTCTACTTTGGTGAATTAATAATAAGCCGGCTATTTATGTCTTACTCATGTATTTAACTGATCTTTTTTAATGTGACGGTACTTACTCCATTCCTGTTGCCCATTGGAAAACCATAAATTCATCTCTATAACGCCAGCTAAACTACACATCTGACACCAAGGGGTAAGTTATAGAAAGGTATTGTTAAGTAAAAAAAAACAAAAGAATGTGGCCCTTTAAAATGTTATTTTTTTTTTCAAATGTTTGCCACGAACACTACGCCGGAGATTGCGTCAAAACATGAAGGCCCAACGTCAAACAGAGTCAAGGCTGACATCATCAGCAACCGATAACGGCATTGGTCCACATCACGGGAGCAGGCAGCCAACAAGCACAAGATCCCTACGCCTTATCAAGGAGTTCGCACAGCATCTCAGTGGGAATTTAAGACATTTAGGGGGCGATACTAATCCTTGGAGAGAGTCGAAGCGCCGAGAGATAAAGTACCCAACTAATGAGCCCCCAACTGTCATGTTAGACGTGTTTGGAAAATTGCAGTTAGGGACAGGTCGGTGGGTACTTTATCCCGTCCACTTTATCACTCTCCGTGACTTAGTACATAGACCCCTGTAATTGGTGTTAGTTTGTTTTAAATACAATCAATGATATGAGCTAGATATATTTATTGTAGGCAATTATAAAGGACTACTTGCAGCAAGTTGTCGGACTATAAAAGGGACGATAGCAATACGCCTACTGTCCCTATTTTAAATCTATGTAGGGATCATCCATTAATCTATCGAGCAGCTAACGATCTGCACGAATCAACCTGTATTGTCAGCTAGAATTAGTTAATACTGGACAGAGGTTTACAAAGCTCCCGCACCTCCTGGGACTGCGTCCAATTGGGGACACTTGATTTTCACATTTTGTCGTGGGAAGAGGTGAGCGGGGCTCAGGAGAAGTGTATCGGTAAATCTGGCTTCACCACTGTGTATCTTGGGTCCAGTCCGGGGATAAAATCTTTGAAGTTCTTGGAGGCTTCGGAACCAAAGACGTCCAGCGCTTTCCGGTTCATCAGCGCAAACCTGTCGGCGAAAAGAGCGGATCAACAATTATAATTAGGTCCTTAGAGCTCCTGCACCACATGGCTCCTCTGCCTGGAGTTCCTCACTGCAACCATATGCCTGAAAACGGTCCAGAATCATGGACGGATGCAGCTGCTGTGCCTTTAAAGGCACCTGCTGTGCTACATTATGCTAATGCGGTAGGAGACATTGTTGTATACAGACACCTCCTGGCTGCTTCTGTGACCTTGGCACTCCTACACCTTTGTTTTGTGAAACGCCTCCTGACTCTGCCCCTTAGCGGCTGCAGATGGTCACACCCCTGACGTCTGCAGCCGCCCAATGTACGAGGACGCAGGACCCAACACATGCGCCGTACAGATCTTGCACAGTTTTCAAACATGCAAGAACATCACTGCTGCATCCGTCCATGAATGTAGCCCAATATTTCTACATACTTTTCAGTTGTTCTTAATTAAAACCTACTATCATATAGAGAAACTACTGTAATACAGCACATTTAACACGTTGCATTAGAATTATCAATTCTACGGTAAAAAGATGAGAGATTTATCTTACCGGCCCTTCGTTAGTCTCAACAGAAATTTCCAGTAAGAGGGTCTTAAATTATGGACTTCCAGAACAGCCTACGGTACAAACACAGAATGAATGAACGTTATCTTAGCCTGGTAAAAGGATCATTCAGGCAAAAAGCTATTTTCTTTTTGAACCGTCCCCATTGGGCGAACTGAAAGGGTCCCCTGCAGCTCAGCAGATGCTAACCCCCACCAACACTTCTATTCTATTCCAGATCCCGGGTTCGTCAAAGTGCGCTGCATGGGTGTCTAACACAGCTGACCATTAGACCGGAGACATAGCTCCGCCCACTCTCTGTTGGACAGAGATGTAGCTCCACCCACTCTGTGTCTGAGTGAGGAATGGGCACAGCATTACTGGAACCACCTGTTTTGCTCCACGTCCATGTAGCCAGTGATGGCAGGTGTGAGACCTTCAAAAGTTCTAACATTTAACAATGAGGTTAGCGCTGAGCCCAGGCTACCCGATGCTGTCAGCGCTGCCCCGCAGGCAGTGTAGTCTGTAGCCCATAGTGCTCATGAGCTACCGCCATCCCAGAAAGGGGTTAACTCCGTGACCTGATGCTGCCCGATGTATCTCATCCCCCATAGAGACCGTGAATGAAGCAGGAGGGATCGGAGATTCCTGCTACGGAC
The DNA here is from genome assembly GCF_055691185.1 of Crinia signifera. NCBI lineage: Eukaryota > Metazoa > Chordata > Amphibia > Anura > Myobatrachidae > Crinia > Crinia signifera. The sequence continues at coordinate 382,236,777 of NC_139218.1, forward strand.
CCTCCACCTTACATTGGGTGCCGGACGGGGTCCCAACATTCACCCGACGTCGGGATCCAAACTGTCAAAACACAGACAGCCGGGTTCCCGACGGCCACCCGCTATTTTCCCTCGTGGGGGTCCACGACCCCCATAGAGGTAGAATAGAATCAGCGTGGCGAGCGCAGCGAGCCCGCAAGGGGCTTAGTTGCATTCACCATGCTGTCTGGGTCCGGCCAGTTGGGATCCCGACTGTCGGACCCCTGTACCACACCCCTTACATTCGGGGGATACTTAATATTTGTGGGAATCAGCCATAAATCTGTAATAGTAAATGGCCCCCTTGATTGTTTTCCTCAGGTTTTGTAAGCCTTAGAGTCGATTTTGTTCGATTTCAGAATGATCTTCATCGATGTTGGGCTTCCATGGCTAAAATGCACATTTGCTGGCGAGATTAATTTTTATATTCATTTTTAGATGTTAGTAAACGTGTGTTGTAGCCATGGAAACCCAACACCGATTAATATCGCTCGTAATTTATCTAAAATCGATACAAGTCCACATTTAATAAAAAATAACCCCGGGAGTCTGACAGAGAAGCTCTCGGACACAGAAGTGTACTGGCTGTACTGGTGATTAGAACGGCATTGCATTGTGGAACAGTATAGTCATAGGTTAGAACAGAATAATTATTAGGTGTCATGACCATAATCCAGCCACTAGATGGCACTATAACCTGGTAAATCAGGCACAGTACAGCGCAGTCACAGTGTCAATTTTTAAGTTACAGGGGATACTCTCATGTTAATGTGCACAAATATAAGTTTGGGAAAACCAGGTGCAGTATAATAGTAACTTTACATTAGATGGTGGGAACGCATAATCCTGTATTGGGCAAAAACACTGGTTCTATCACAAAACAGGAAACTCATCACTGACAGATACTCCTGTTACACTTCGGAATGGCCATCAACCATCGATGATTCATATCGCTTGTAATTGATCTAAATCATCCATGGTTTATGGCTGACGTTGAATACTTTTGCCATTGATGGGGGGCGAACAAGATGGTTTGCTTCCATCGATGGCACCGCAAAACCGATGTTTTGCTGTTGTCTTTTTTCCAGAGTGCCAGGACACGGAGCATAGCTCCGACACCTGTGAAGCCCCACCCCCCTGTTTTGATTGGCCCGCTGGACAATCATTAAAAAAGAAAAAAAGAAGAAGAGCGATGACCATCGATAGGTAAAAACATTGAAGGTCATCCATTGCATAGTTTAACACTATCGATAGCCAATTGCACTCTTGCCATCGATGGCAATCATGGGTTCATATGTGCCCCACGCACATCTCTGGCTGAGATTACATGACACTACTTACTGCGTGGAAACAGACGGCGGTGGACACTGCATAGATGATGCTATCCGCGTGCGGGAAATACGGAAACCGCCCTGCTTCTATTCCTTTGAAGTACATGGTCTGTAACAACAGATAGATGTAATAAATGTCACTGTGATAACCATAATATATAATATGTTATTACCTCAGTACTCAATGGGGCCTATTCAATGCCGTGAGCGAGCGGCGACAACGAGCAGGGCTTCAGTATTCATTCAACGCACTCATACGCCAATTCCCCCTTGCTCCGTTTTTTGAGCGAGGGGGAATTGGCGTATGCGGCTCCAGAAGCAGCGAGACTCGCGGCTAAATACAGTGGGTTTTCTGCATTAGCCGCAGGTCTCGTTGTTTTGGGGAATTCTCGCCGTCCTGTGACTGCGAGGATTTCCCCAGAATGTTGAATAGGGTGAGTGGCTGGCGAGGGGGTTAAACAGCGAGGATCGCTGGTTTTCTGCAATCCTCGCAGATTAACCCCCTCGCCGGCCGCATTGAATACTACCCAATGACATTATGTGAGGTGATGACATCACTAGTCCACGACTACATATCATATAGTGACATCATTAAGCAGAACAGTAGTTGCATCTTAGTTATATATATATATACACACACACACACACACACACACACACATACTGTTCCTTTTACAAATTCTAGATGTATTGACCCAGAGAATAGCAAAACGGAGTATCTGCCAATTTAAGCATTGCCCTTTTATACACCAGGCCTCCCTTTTACCCACCATGTCAGGCTCATGGTCTATGATATATAACAGCCACACACAGCTGCCAGAGATAAGAGGGCCCTGCTCGCAGGCTTATTCTCTATGGGGGAGATGTACCAAACATCGCAATAATTACAAGTGACGGTGTTCCTTGTAGCAGCCAATCACATTCTACAGTAGCTATCATTTGATAGAACGGTTGCTATGGGCCAACATCTCAGCGCTCCGTCTGTAGGAGGCCATAGTAATTTTCTATGTGATCTAGTCAGATAAAGTCATATACTTAGAAAATGCCCTGAAATTGCCCAGTGTGTAGGGACCATAAGACCCAATAAAATGTATGGTAACTGGCTTATTGCAGCTCAGCTTGTTCCCTAGCATTGTACACAGCAGGTGCTAGAAGTAAGACAGACAAATCCCCCAACACAGTGTGAGCCAGGACAAGAGCTGCATAATTATAACCTACCAATATACTTGGAGTGTGGGAGGAACCAGAGTACCCGGGGAAAACCCACCCAAGCACGGGGAGAATATACAAACTCCACACAGTTAGGGCCATGGTGGGGATGGAACCCAAGACCTCAGCGATGTGAGGCAGTAATGCTAACCATTACACCGTCCGTGCTGTGTTATGTGCTTGCATATGTGTATTAGTTGCAATGTGACCAAACGGCTTCACAAGGCTGCTCTGATCTGTATTCAGCTGCAGGTGTGTCCTCACTTACTGGTTGTCTGATGTCCCCCAAGCAATGGAGACACTATTTGGTGCGACTGAAGCAACAGTCAGAAAGGAAACATCTCTAGCAAAAGGAGCATCCGCTATTATCATCACGGTATATGGGCATAAGCCGCTTGCACCCTCCAGATGCAGCAATTCCGCACTCACCTCTACCAATTTGGATGCCAGATACATGGAGATTGTGGTGCTTTTGTAAAACATCATGGAGATCCCAGCCAGAAACCCTAAACACAGACAAAGGCATAAGAACTTTAGTTACTAAGAGTTATCTAAAACTGTAACAATAATCCCTGAAGTCTGAGACTACCATAAGTTCTGCCTATGTGCACACTGGGCAAGACTAATTGCATTTCCCCAAACTCTATATATAATGGATTACATTACTATTAGACTACTGTACTCTTCCTCCACCTTTTTTTACCTTTTCCCGTGGCCAATTCCATCACTCCTCTCGTGCTGTGTCTGTTCCCTGGGATGCTCTCCCACACTATAGCAGACTCTCCCAACTTCCCAGCCTTCAGATGTGACCTCATAATACATCCCTTCCCTCAGACCTCCCACCCCTTCAGCCTCTACAAGCCCCAACTCTGAGCCTTTAAGTGTCCACCAACAACCCCTCTAGGATGTAATCTCCAGCGAGCAGGTTCCAGTAATCTTCTGCGGTCTCTGGAACCCATGTTATCAAAGGCAATTACAATAAACTTTGCAGAAGTAATACAGATGCATGGACCGGGGGGTAAGGCCGCACAGTGACCAGCGTAACACAACATAAAAGTAACAACGCATCGCAATACAGCGCGGCTTACCCGCTACAAGAGCATGCAGCTCATCGTCCAGGTTGCGCACCCATCGCAAGAAGCAGCTGGTACCCTGAATTAATAAACGGGAACATAAGTGTTTACTAACACGGCAGCATCATGGTGAACAGAAATAATGAAACGACAGAGGGCTATTTAAATATTTCAAATACTACTATTTTTTACTTTTAAACTTTCAAAATGATTTCGCACACTGCACCGTAATTGTGGGGAGTGCCAGGAGGAGACCGATAGGACACAGGAGGAAACATACCATATATGACCTTCAACAAGGTCATAGAAATAATAATATATGATAATAAATAATATAAATAAATATAATAATGACTTTATACTTAAAGTACATAATAATAATAAACAGTAAGAATATAATGCATTTATTTATATAGCACTTTTCTCCCAACAGTACATTACATTTAAGAAACACAAATTACGAAATAAACTTAACAGAAAAGAGAGCTAAGCATTTGAGTTGGATTTTGAATTAGTGAAACATGAAAATCCAGATTCTACAATGGATACAATCTGCCACATGGGATTACCCCACAGCTAATTTTCTGCCTGAACCCATTTAATCAGCGCCGCATCCCCGCTCGTTAAGACTCAGAGTGTGCACTTAACGCAGATGTTTTTCCTTTCAGTCTCAGGAGTTGCGAGGGAAAATCTGCTTTGAAATATACCTTCCAGGACCCAATGCACCGGGAAACCCAGAATCTATGGGTTAGTGCGCGCTACCTGCGAATTTACTGTTCGGGGAAACAGACAATAAACTGAGTATCTCTGGGCATTAAACAGGGAGCTTTACCCACACATAATTGAATATGCCCCATAGATTATTTTAAGAGTTTAGTATAAAAAAATATAAATACAGGTTGACACCGGACCACGAGCATTCCGGATAAGGGATTTTTCGGTTTTTGGAATTTTTTTTATTAACATACTTACCTGGTCCCCCTGATGGTCCCACGGCATCCTTCAGGATCTTCTTCAGCAGTCCCAGGGGTGCATTGTGCGAGTTTGCAGGCACACCGGTGACGTCCCCGATGCAATGCACTTCTGGAACCACTGAAGAAGCTCCTGAAGGCCACTGTGGACATCGGACTTGGTAAGTATGAAAAAAGGGGCATGGGGGGGGGGGGGGGGTATTTTGGATAAGAGATCTCCAGATACGGGGGACTACCTGTAAATGTAAAATGAATGTATAGTTTTTATAAAACTGATTATCTTGAACACAAGTTAGTAAACTGTATGAAAGTATTGAAAAAGGGGGGTATTTAATTAGCACATTACCACATGGGGGGTATTTAATTAGCACTGTTTAACCCGCAAGTGAGTCCCCACAGAAGTCTCTAAAAACCCCTCAAAATTCCGTTGCGCTTGGGTAGAAAACCCATTCATTCTACGCTTCAGTCACAATCTTTTGGTGCACAAAAAGGCTATTTAATTAAACAGCCTTTCAAAATTGAATGTTTTTTTTCCCCGTGCGCAAACAAGTTGGAATCCGACCAACAGTTTGCTGAACATTGCTTTACGCACTCGCATAGGTATTTGCCTGCAAAGGTGTGTGGCTGCAGACCCTCACCTTGTAAATACTGACGAACGAGCCCAGGAAAGCCCCCAGCTGGAAGTTCTCCTTGTTGTAAAACAGAGACAGTAACCGGGAAGGTTTTGTAAACAGGTGTCTGAACGTAGACGGAACGCGGAGGCAGCACTGGATCAAGTAGCCAACGCTGAACATTCGGATGAACCCCTGGGAAACAAACAAATACAATGTAAACGGTTGCTCGGTACGTTTTGTGCAATGCATCAGCAATATACTAATGTAAAAAAGAAAACAATTATTTATTGACAATGAGATAATCAAACCTTTTAAGGAAAGCTCCTCCCACAATGAAAAATGTAGTTTTAAGTTGAGGAATTTCATGTGAAATGTGTTGGACAAACTGTGGCTGTACCAAACCCCCAACAACACCCCCCCCCCCCCCCATCTCCTGGGACATTATTATTATTATTTATTTACAGATTCCGTTGCGCTTCACAACTGATGACAACACTGAAAGAACACACCCCCACAATCCAAGTCAGGCCGAAGCGTGGCGACGCGTCCTCTGGACCTGTTCATACCCCCACTATCCACGTCGGCGTGGAGTTGATCTTATAAAACGAGCCTGAAGCGTGGCGAGCCCCGCGAGGGAACGCGGAAAACGATCCCGAAGTGTGGCGAGCGCATCGAGCCCTGCGAGGGGACACGGATTGCTTGACGTGCATTCCGCTGTGCTCGCCACGCTTCGGGATCGTTTTCCACGTCCGCTCGCCTCGCTGCGCTCGCCACTCTTTAGAGGATCTACTCCACGCCGACGTGGATAGTGGGGGTATGAACAGGTCGGGAGGACGCGTACCGCATCCGCTCGCCATGCTCCGAGCTAACTAGGATAGTGGGGGTGTGCAAGGATGGAATACCATGCAAAGCGGCAGGAAATCGGCCGCTAAATCGCATCCGATTTTTGCATGCAATTTGCGGCCGATTTCGCGGGCGCCATGATAATACACAAGTACCAATACATCTATAAATGTTTGCTACATACAAGCATACCTGTGCAAACCACTTCACCATCACTAGATGGCAGTAGAGTGACATATACAGTAAATACACACATACACACAGTCTAATGTAGGCGGTCAATATAGTTTCCTGACATTAAAAATACCAACAACCATTGGCAGAAAGTCAACATACCGACATGTTCAAAATGCCGACATAACCAAAATGCTGAGATTTAAAATGTTGACATGGGTTGCCTATGTCTACACGGACACCGTATAAGTGTACCACTGCGCTCGCCATGCTTCGGGCACAGTACCTCGCTGCGCTCGGCACACGATTATAATCTGACTATATGCCCAATTGGATGGTAAAGTATGATCAAGCCAGTTTCACAGAAAAATATCATGAAAAATGCATGTCGACTTTTTGATATGTCGACAGTTTAAATGTCTGCATTTTTGACCATGGCGGCATAACGAATGTCGGCATTTGTAACGTGTCGGTATTTTGACTGTCTGCTAATGGTTTTGGATATTTTGATTGTCGGTAAATTGACTGCATCCCTAATGTAGACTATGCAATGTAACTACAATCTATTATTTATTTATTAACAGCTGCTTATATACAGTGGCGTAACAATAGCGCCGCAGACCCCGTGACGGCTGGGAGGCTCTGAGTAAGTGTGGGCACCGGGGGCTATTGTTACGCTGCCGCCGTATCCGGACCCGCAGATCTAAATAGTCTGCATCCTGGCGCTCCTCCTGGCTCCTTAAGAAAAATGTCCCTCACAAAATGGCCGCCCCCTTACAGCAGACAGTTTTTGAGGATGCTAGAAGAGGCGGCGTTGGCCTCCTCTAGCATCCTTAAAAAAGGTCTGCTGTTAAGGGCAGCCATTTTGTGAAGGCCATTTTTCATGAGGAGCCAGGAGGAGCGCCAGGGCGCAGACTAGTAGATCTGCATGTCCCAGCCACAGACCAGAAGCGGAGGGGAAAGGCAGGGCGGGGGGGGGCTGGGGGGGGGGGTGTGGCATATTCCGTGGCGCTTTACATTATATACTTGGCTATTTACATCAGTCCTTACCCCAGTGGAGCTTACGAGCTACTGTATACGTTCCTATCACACATACACACTGGGGTATATTATCGTCAGACTGGTAGAGAGTGTTATATGATTGACCTGAGATTACAGCGTATGCCAGACATCACAATACAACAATAAGGATGTCAGTGAGGAAGACATTGATGTACAGATGGAGCCACCCTCACCTAGCCTGCCTATGGCGTTTTTCCAGATAACGCGCTCACAGCATGCCTGGGCGCACGTTGGTGCAATAAGTCGCAGAGCATGGGGTATGGCGTTCCTGGCGAGTGCAATACCAGCAATCATCCACCAGATGTCGCTTTTTAAAATCACCGCTGAGCATGCGTGAGATGTCGAATTCAACACTGTAGCGAAAGAATCAGCATTTGTGCGAAGTCTCCATTGAAGTGCACTGTAGCGCAAGAACTACTTTACAGTACTGACATTTTCCCCAGAAAATACTATTGCATAGGTTACGCATGTATTGTACTAAAATGGGCACTGCTTTACGTGCATCTTATTCAGGCTTGCCTACCCTCCCGAAATGGCCGGGAGGCTCCCGGAATTCAGGTCCCCCTCCCGGCCCCCCCGGGATGGTGGGCAAGTCTCCCGCATCAGCCACACTGTCCCCGCAGCCCCCCTTCCCTGCTGCGCTACATAATGATTTTCGCGGTGAGGGGCGGGGCTAAAATGACACGAATTGCATCATTTTGCGGCATTTTAGCCCCGCCTCCAATTCGCGGACCCGCAAATTTACTCCTTTGTCTGCTATGGGGGCGGGGCTTGGGGACGTCCACCTCATCCCGCCCCCTGACATGCTGCAGTCTGGTCTCCTCTTCAGGCTTCTCCCGGAGAGGAGAATGAAAAAGTCGGCAAGTCTGATCTTATTACGCTATTGAAAACTGGGGCTATGGGGAGAAGTGAGCGAGTATACAGTATGGTCGAAGTACAGTACAGGCCAGACTCAGGTTAACGAATTGACTACTGGGGTTGAACCAGGGCTTCATGGGACCCCACATCTATGGAGCTAGCGACAACATAGATTTTACTTGTGTAAGGGCACTGCTGTACGTGCGTCTCATTACGCTAGTTACTGTAACATAGGGGCTACAGTATGGAGATAAGTGAGCGAGTATAAAGTGTGGTCCAAGTACTGTACGTACTGTAGCAGACTCGAGTCGGGTTAACTAAATAACTACCGGGTTTTGTACCAGGGCTTCATCACCAGTGCAAGCATATGCCAGCAGCAGCCCCCCTTATCTGTAAGGTGCTGAGGAGTAGGCTGGCTTCATATAATCAATGTCACCCCTAATACTCCTATATCTGCAGGGAAACGCTCTGCAGCTCCAGGCTGGGAGGGAATGATCTTGAATGTCCATCTCACCAGCTGGAACCATGATATTGCTGAAACCTCAGGAGCCAACGCTGGGTGATCATCTCTCCCCAACCTCGGTGGACCCGCACTGTTATGTTACTTGGCAGCTCACATTATACAAGTAGATTTCAATGTCGTGGGATCTTTACAAGGTTGATCATCTCCCAGAACATTTGTGCTTTCCGATAGTGGGCCGCATCCAGGGGTTGGACGCACTGACAAGGCCGTACCTAACCACAGCCACAGAGGTCCAAGCCCTGCCTGGTTCACAGGCATTAGAATATTTGTACGTGAAATTGCAGACAGCAGCGAGCGAGTTCCACAGTCCAGGGCAAGTCATCAGCATTACTCACTAATTTGATTGATTAAACGTCTCATCCCAATTAACGTGGATGATATTCATGTTGTTGGAGGAGATGTCTGGCCCGGGATTTGGGGATAACATGAAAAGGCTGGCTCGCGTACTCATAGTGAGGGTCTTCAAAGAAACAGGCCTGCCATCCCTGGCCGCGTGCCCGCACATCAGGCTGCAATTACTCGCTGCAGGCCGATCCGCGGATGTTTGGACATCGTCAACTCACCTTAATGCAGTAAGAGATGCAGTTGTCTCCGTAGTGTTTGCAACATCTATGCCTTGGCCCGTGCTTGCATCTGCGCGAGAGAGACGTAAATCAGGCAGAAATATGCACAGCGTAAATACAAATGTATGTGTGTATCAGATGCATAAACATAAACCGTCTGACCGGGTCCAACAGAAATGCTGGGCCGAGATCTATAGCTAGTACAGAACCTGAAAGAGAGGTGTGTGTGTGATCCACGTCTAGTTGTGTTATAAACATGCGGCCAATCATCGCACACACTGGGGTCAGCAGTGCGTTCCACGGAGCAGACCTGGGAAATAGGCCATAATTCTGGTTGGCTCGCAAAGCAGTGTTACTTTATTATGCATACGCAGGCCATCAACATTGGTCCCCATTGCGAATTTGCAACGGGCCTATCAGACCAGAATGACCCCATTGTGTATCCAGAACACAAAATTCTTTGTACAACTGTCTTCCTTTATTTAACCAGGACAGCACCATTAACCCCTTGGGTGGTATGCCCGGAAATTTCCTGGGCTCTGCTGCGCTGCCGCAGCGGGCTGTCCCGGAAAATTTCCGGGCATACCACTTTGCATTAGGTGCGCGCCAGTGGTGCCTCCAGCGGAGCACCACTAGCGCACTACCTTTGGGGGTCCCCCCCCCCCCTCCTGTTAGACCCCCTACCCCCCACTCACCCCCTCCGCTCCGGCGATCGTACGCTGGAGCTGCCAGCCGCCATTTGCATAAGTGATGTAGGCGGCAGGCTCGGGGATGGTCGGCGCGCCTCGGGAGGACTCATGAGAGTTCAGGTGCCCGAGTCCTCCTGAACCGCCGCAAAACATCCCCGAGCCTGCCGCTGTGATCACTGGGAGAAGCGGCGGCAGGGGAGCTCTGGCATACTAACGCCGGAGCGGAGGTGGGGGGCGGCAGCTTCCTACGATCTGTGGTGGGTTTTGCTGGGGCAGGTAGATGGTCGGGGATGGTCGGCGCGGCTCAGGGGGACTCGGGAGAGTTCAGGCGCCCAAGTCCTCCCGAGCCGCCACGAAACATCCCCAAGCTTGCCGCTGTGATGACTGACAGGCGGCAGGGAGAAGCGGCGGCAGGGGAGCTCCGGCGTACTAACGCCAGAGCAGAGGGGAGCGAAGTGGAGGTGAGGGAGGGGGGGGGAGGGGGGGGCTTCCTAGGATCTGTGGTGGGTTTTGCTGGGGCAGGATAAACCTGCCCTGGTAGGTTTGTCCTGCCCCAGCAAAACCCAATCCTTCGACCGTTATATATATATAACTAGTCCGCAAGCTGCCATTTCTGCATCAATTGCACATGGTATACCGCTTACATCATCCTTATAGGGCCTGTATACCACCAACCTATTACTTACAATACGCACACATGAAACCAGTAGGGTTAAACCCAAATTCCCAAACTCCATCATTAAAATCCCCTTACAGTCTAGATTTTACAAATATAACTGCTCGAGCACAGATGGTTAAATCAAAACAGCTGACTTGAATAATGAAGTCATCTGTCCTCAACCACAGATATCCATAAAGGCTGGCCTGCAAGTGGGTTTTGGCAAAACACTGCGTTAAATGATTTCCCCCGTAATGATTTTAACTGTGTATACTTTAGGTGTAAATCAGAGGTAGGTAATGTCCGCCACTCCAGCTGCTGTGGAACCACACATCCCAGGATGCCCTGTCACAGTTTCAGCATGCCCGGACAGCAAATCTGCGGTGGGGCATGTTGGGAAGTGTAGTTCCGCAGCAGCTGCAGTCTAGCACGTAACCAACCCCTGAGCTAAGTGCCCACAAAATATTTCTTAGACAATGATGCCATATTTATGGCATCAGTATATGTTGTCAAATATCAGACAACGTCAGTGAATGAGGACATTTCTGTATACACAGATGGAGCCTTCATCAACTAGCCATCTCTGGATAGCCATGGTGAGTCATGGCTCACCAAGGTCTATTGTTCTCATCTCCAGTACAATACACATAGAACAATACAGTAGGGGTTAGCATAGGATTAAGGCCGACAGCTCTGGCTCACTTAATCCTGAGGATGGCTCTATCTGTATTTATTTATTTTACAGTCTCTTATATAGTGCAGCATTCCATTGCGCTTACTTGCACTGTAGTGACACAGAGGGGACCCATAGGACAATGGGATTTTTTTTTTCTTTTGTGGCCAAAATAATATCCAATAATAGCTATTTGTGCCAGAGTACAGGTACAGTAACCTAAAATATATCTGAGCTCAAATGAAATGATTTCTCGGTTATAAAAAAAGAAAAGAAAACCAAAAAAAAAGAGAGATTGTTTTATACTGCAGCAAAACTTAGACTGAACAAAATTCAAACCATATTTCTGAGCTTATGAAAGACACTGGCATATAGTATATTAGTTTATGAGCATGTTGTGCAACACGCACTGGGAAGATAAGCTTTATCATACGTTTCCATTACTTATGGACATGACTTTGGCTGGTGTTTGGTATTTCCTACAATTGTTTTCTCATGATAAGAAGGAGGTGGAAGAAAAGCGCCGCCTGTACTTACATCGAGTCCATAAGTTTCCTTATTAAGGAAAATATATTAAACCGCCGAGATGTCTCCGTCCGCTCTTTGCTCTTCGTCCCAGTTTTGGGATAGATGGCCTCAGGCAATAACGAGTGAGCCGGGATTTCTTCTTTACCCACAATGAATCTGGGCAGAAAGGGCAAAAGGAATAGAAAGATATAAATACTACAATATTTGTTTTCCCCCCAAGTACAGGAGTAGTCTCACATAAAGCGTATTTATTTTCTTATACAAATGGATAATTATTGGCGCTATTTTAGTGCATTAGGAGCGGCAGGTACTTTTCCCCTAAATTATTCCAAATGAACCAAAATTCTGTTTTGTACATAGATGGCCTGTGACTTGTTTCGTAAGTCAGATACAATTTCTGAATCATACAGAAGCTTGTCTCTTGTCTCCTCAGGGGTGGGGTTCTTGCAGTGCTCTGTATCTTGTCTCCTCATGGGTGGGGTTCTTGCAGTGCTCTGTATCTTGTCTCCTCAGGGGTGGGGTTCTTGCAGTGCTCTGTATCTTGTCTCCTCATGGGTGGGGCTTTTGCAGTGCTCTGTATTTTGTCTCTTCATGAATGGGGGTTATGCAGTACTCTCCATCGTGGCTTTTTGTGGGGGTGGTTGACTTTTGAAGTCTCCTGTATCTGTTTTTTCAGGGCAGGAAGGAATTCAGTGTATCTTATCTCTTCAGGGGAGGGGCTTTTGCGGTCCTCTATATCTTCTTGCAATAGGGGAGGATTGTATGCAGTGCTCTGCGTCTCTTCAGGGGAGGGGTGTATGCAGTCCTCCACCTCTTCAGGGGAGGGGTGTATGCATACTAGAGATGTGCAGGCTCTGATTTACTCTGATTTCAAAGCAGGATCTTATTGGCTATCCCAAATCACATGACCGTTGTTGACAGTTGATAGCCAATAAGATCCTGCTTTGAAATCAGAGTAAATCAGAGCCTGCACATCTCTAATGCATACAGTACCTTCTTTCTTTAGGACATAAGTTCTCAAACTCAGTCCTCAGGAACCAAACAAGTTTGTTTTCCAAGTCAGTGAAATAATTATCTCAACCTGTGGATCGTCATAAAATGTGCCAGTGAGTAATGACAACACCTGCGTACCTGCTAGGTGACCTGGAAAGCGTGATCTATTTGTGGTCCCGATGACAGAGATTAAGAACCTATCCTTTAGCAGAAGGGTGTGTGCAATCCTCTGAATCTCTCTTCTGCCACCAGACAATGGGGGAAATATACCAAGATGGGAGTTCTATTTCAGATGGGCTGTTACTATGGCAACCAAACAGAATCTACTTCTTATTTAGCGCCTTCTAGAAGGGAGGGCGGAACTGACCCCTTACCCGCCTCTTTCACCGCCAAACTGTACATGCAGTGCAATGTTCTCATCACAACACTTTCCTATCATATACCAACCCTAATGCTCTGCAACTTATCCATGATGGTTTGTTATTGAACTTTATTTATGTTGCAGAAATATATTACACCTCTTGGGAACCACTTAATGAGTGACATGTTTACAGAACACGGAATTAAAACGTTTAGGACCAACGACTTTTTGGGCATTGCAAATATTCCATGGAAAATATCCACTAATCATATTACTGAGAACAGCACTTTCCACCCAGCGCCAGGAACACGAGGGCTACTGGGAATGTTGTTGAGATTAAGTTTGGGTTGCTTGGAAACGGTTTCTCCAACCCAAGTGCACAAGCTGTGGTTCTAAATCAAAGTGATGAATGGAAAGGTTTCTAAAGGTATTGTTGGTGTTAATTCACATATATCAGACAGTATGGAATCATTCACTAACGGGACGCCTCGTATCTGCATTTCCAAGATCCGGATCACCACCGCAACCAATCAATCCCCGATGGTTTCAGGCACCGGCACAGTCTGCGTTAGTTGAATCACGTTCAGGCTGGCTGTCCGATTCGGACACCCAGGTCCGGGATGTCTGCGCAGAACCTGGACTCGTCATGTGTTCAAAATAGAGGTGTCGCGCCCTTGTCTTGAGGAACGGCGCTGGAGACCGCCCCCTAAAACACCTCAGCATCAAGTTTCCATACAAATATGAATTAGGCCCTATATTCATCTTAAAACTAAATATTTAAATTGGAAGGAGCCCATATTCAAATGTGTACTTTATATAGGGTGACCAACTCATCCCTTTAATCCGGGACACATATTAATTACACAGGTTCTGTGGCTGGCTTTCACCTGGTTTTAAACTGCCACACCTCAAGACCATTTCACCTGGTTTTAAACTGCCACAGAACCTGTGTAATTAATATGTGTCCCGGATTAAAGGGATGAGTTGGTCACCCTAACTGTATATATAACACAATAAAACATATGCGATTTAAATCCTGCAGGTCTTATAAATAGGGACTAACTGAAAACCGGAACCGGAACAGACCCCAGTACGCCGGACCGGACTATCAAACTCTGTATTCCGGAGCTTGTAGTGTCTGGTCCGGGGAGGTGCCAGAGATGGCTTTCACCAAAGACATGGGGAAGGGTCAGATTACAGCCTCCTCATATGGTCCGGACCGTTCCGGTTTTTATTACACCCCCAGACCAAGCAGCTGCCTGCTTTATTCTCCACCTTCTCATCTCCCTGGCGACAGGTGTCACAGCAACCCCACCGGATGGGACACCCCCCTAACAATGCACCTCCCGGACCCGACACTACAAGCTCCAGTATCACAGATATTGATGAATGAACCTGTCCGGTCCGGCGTTCCAGGGTGCTGTCCGGTTCTGGTTTTTTTTTTAAATTCAATGATTTTTATTTGATTTTTCATTGCAGTTTACAACTTATATACAACAGCAAAACAGTGACATAAAAACAAAAGAAAGAAGAAGTTTGAGAACACTAGAAAATTACAGCATATATTGGTGGAGTACTTTCCGCTTCAGATTGTCAACAACACAAGAATACGTAGAGGCAGCTTGGCTTGAAATTACATTTGTTGCCAGTAGTTATGTGTACAGGTATACTAAACTGGCAGTCCTTTTGACTAAGGAGACCTGTTGTTAATTATAGTATACACAGTGAAGAGTAAATAAAAATAACAAAGGAGAAAAACTAAAATAAATCCCGGACAGTGTGGCTTCATTTTTTGGTTGTGTGCAATTGAGGTAGTGCACCTGGGCCTGAGTTTCCCCCCCGCTCCACCCCAGCCATCTCCCCCCCTCCCGGTCGGGCCGCAGTTAAACAATGATTATGTACATTACTGCCTAGACAGTAGGTTGCATAAGAGGTGAGTCTATCCATGGGTCCCATATTTTGTGGTATTTTCTTTCAGAAGTTCTGGAAGCATATACAAATTTTTCATGCCTGACCACTGAATTGGTTAGGGAGAGCCATTCCCTCTTCGTGGGGCCCTCTGGGGCCATCCATTTTCTAGCCACACACACTTTGGCCAAAGTACAGAGATTGACCGCGTATCTCATCATATTCTTATCAAGGCTATCTATATCCATAAATGACAGGATGCAAAACCTCGGGGTGAAAACGTCACGGGGGATGCCTGTGGAAACCATTGAAGTGATTATTTCTTGCCAAAAAGTAGACAGTACTGGGCAGCTCCACAATAAATGCCAGAATGAACCTTCATGCGACTTGCATTTGGGACATATAGAGTCGTTTCTACCTCCCATTCTACATAGCCTAGTGGGGGTCAGGTATACCCTGTGTAATATGTATAGTTGGATCTGCTGGTACCTGGAGGATGTGGTTGATATGCGTGGACTCCCCAGGGCCGACTCCCAGTCCTCCTCTGATATCGGACCGACTTCCAGCTCCCACTTGGCCTTCAAATGAGGCAGACCGGGGGCATGGTGTGCTGTCAGAATGGCTGCGTAAAACCTAGAGACAGCCCGGGAGGGCCCACCAGACACCAGCAGATTTTTAACCGGTGAGGGTCTGAGTTCCGGGGGGCTCACGGGGAACTGCGCCTGACATGCATGGCGGAGTTGGAGGTAGCGAAAAAAGTGCACATTGGGCACCTGGTATTCATCCCTTATCTGCTGGAATGATTTAAGTAGGTTATCAGAGTAGATTTGGCCAATTGTAGTAACCCCCCATGTGGCCCAGAATTCACGGAGTTGGAGCCCCAGCAGCTCGGGGAGGGCTCTGGTGCCATCTAGGGGGGTGTCTGGGTCTATCCCGGTCGCCGATAATAAGCGATTAGACTGTCGCCATATCATAACCGCTTGCTTAAACAGTGGCATGTCTATTAATTTAACGTTGTCGCTTAGTAGGACATGTAGTGGGTTCAGTCCGGGAAGGTTTTGTGTAACCAGCAATGAGGGGAGCCCAGCTGTGGTACCCTCACCAACCCAGTTCAGGAGATGTGCCAATTGTGCCGCTAGGTAATATAGCCGGAAAGAAGGGACTGCCATGCCCCCATCCTCTCGGGTCCGCGTTAGAGTGTATAGTTTGATGCGGGCCCTTTTACCCGCCCAGATAATAGAGGAAAGTAGGCCATCTATTTTTCTAAATGTCTGTAGAGGTATATACGTCGGGGCATGTAGTACGTATAGGAGCTTAGGCTGGGTTGTCATTTTAATAAGACTTATTCTCCCGGAAACTGTCAAGGGCAGCTTGCCCCACACCGAAACCCCGGATTTTAGGTATGCTAGCTGTGGTTGAATATTTAACGGGATATATTGGGATGGGACATTGGATATATAAATCCCTAGGTACTTAAAAGAGTTTACCCATTTCAGTGGAAGCGCGATGTCAGGGGTCTCGGGGGTATCGCCTCTAAATGGGAGCACACAGGACTTGTCCCAGTTTATAGTGAGGCCAGAGTACGTACCAAACATATTGATAATATCTAAAAGTGGGGGCATGGAGGCAGCGTAGTTGGAAATAAACAGTAAAATGTCGTCTGCATACAGCGCTATTTTTTCCTCTAGGTGCCCCACCCCAAACCCCGCGATCACTGTTGAATCTCGTATCAGGCAGGCCAGGGGCTCTATTGCGATGGCGAATAGGGTGGGTGACAGTGGGCACCCCTGCCGGGTACCCCTGCCTAACTCAAATGAAGACGACATATACCCATTTACAGAAACCCTGGCCCGCGGAGAGGCATAAAGCAGGCGAACCCACTTGATGAAGGCAGGGCCAACACCAACTTTGGCCAGGGTGAGCCAAAGGAATTCCCACTCAATTGAGTCAAACGCCTTAGCGGCATCTAGCGAGGCCACTATGGAAGTATCTGCGTCTCCGCGGGGGTTCTGCAAATGGGTAAACAGCCTACGCAAATTGATCATAGTCGACTTGCCCGGCATAAAGCCGGTCTGGTCGGGGTGTATAATCTTAGTGATCACGGTGTTGAGGCGGAGCGACAGGATTTTAGCAAGGATTTTAATGTCAATTGGTAGGAGGGATATTGGCCTATAAGATTCTACAAGGCATGGGTTCTTATCTGGTTTTAGCAAAACCACTATAGCCGCCTCCATCATAGAGTGAGGCAGGGAACCATGGGAAAACAGCTCATTATATAGTTTTAAAAGAGTAGGTTCATAGAAGGAAATGTGCTTTTTATACAAATCTATAGGAAGACCATCCAGGCCTGGTGCTTTACCAGCCGGGAAGGCCCTGATGGCCATCTCCACCTCCTCCACTGTAAGGGGCAAGTCCAAGGTCTCCTTATCTGCAGGGGTCAATGTAGGCATAGCAATTTGGTCCAAATAGTGCTGTATGGCAGGTGTGTCATGAATCAGTTTAGAGCTATACAGGGTTTGATAATATTTTACAAATTGGCCGGCAATCTCCTGAGTTCCAGTGTGGGCAACTCCCTGTGGGGAAAGGATCTCGCATATGGTGTTGCTGTTTCTCTCTGAATCTGCCAGCCGGGCCAAGTAGCTGCCAGGCCTATCCCCAAAGGCATATTGGGAGTGTTTAGTATATAGAAGTTTGTATTTGGCCTTGTCCCCGAGGCATTCCAACCATGCCTCTTGGGCCAATAGCCACTCTCGTCTAGATGAGTCAAGGCCATCTTCCAAATATGCAGCCTCAAGCTGTCGGCAGGCAAATTCCAGTTCGTCCTCTGTCTTTTTATAGGTTTTTTTAAGGGATACTATCTTTTGGATTAGTGAGCCTCTAACATGAGATTTAAAGGCGTCCCATACTACCGTGACTGAAGCGGTATCTTTATTCAGCTCCATGAATTCCTTCCAAGAGGACACTAGTTCCACCCCCTCACCCATACCCACCAGCCAGAACTTGTTCAGTTTCCAAAAAGACTGACCCCTATCTCCACCCATCTGTACGTCAAGAGTTAAAGGTGAATGATCTGATATGCCTCTGGATTCATATGTAATGGAGTGAATTTTAGGGAGAAGGGTTCGGGACACCAGGGCCAGATCAATTCTAGAGAATGTGGAGTGGGTGGGGGAAAAGCAGGAAAACTGCCTGGTGGTGGGGTGTTTATGTCGCCAAGCGTCTACTAGTCCCATACCCACTGTCAGTGCACTGAACTGTCTATGACCAGCTCTCCCCGAGGTCCCCGATGCGCGGTGCGTGTCTAAGGTAGGGTCTAACACATTATTGTAGTTGCCCACACTAATGATGGGCACCTCTGGGAATTCAGCGACAAACTCTGCGGCCTGTTTAAGGACTTCAGCCGAATAGGGGGGGGGGGGGATATATATAGCCAGTAGAAGTAGGGGAGTGGAGTGAACAGTACAGAGCATCAACACATATCTACCCCATTTATCAGTCTTCACTCTCTCCACCTTAAAAGGGACATTCCTGCGTACAAGTATTGCCACCCCCCTAGATGAAGGTGTATGAGAGGAGTGGTAAAGCCAGCCTATCCACGGTCTTTTTAGGGACATGACCTTGGTGCCAGTCAAGTGTGTCTCCATCAGGCAAATGATGTCAGACTTGTATTTACGGATTTGATTAAGCACCAGTGTGCGCTTAACTTTGTCATTAAGACCCCGGACATTCCAGGATGTAATTTTAACTAAATTAGGAGCCATATTTTAACTGAGTAGCCATATTCACATAGTAATCACCTGCACAAGAGCAGTCCCCCGCCTGCCACCTCTGTGTGTAGCATAGTGTCACCCCACTAGCTGTAGATATATGCAATATTTTGAGAAAAGAGAGATAAAAGAAAATAGAAAAAGGACAATAAAAGAACATAAATAGAAAAAAGAAAAAACACACATGATGCATTGAAAGTAACTTGCATCTATCCCAACCACCCCCCACCCTGCATGTCGCTCGAAACTGTGACATACTTGGATCCCTAACTAACAAAAACCCCCTTATGTGGATAGGAGAAGCCTATCCACCCCTTTTTTAGGTGTTAACAGTTTTAAATGAACACAAACGGTAAACGGTGGGCAAAGTATACAATGACTATCAGGAACAGTGAGCATTCAGTACCCGCTCGCATATATACATACGCTCAGTTGTCATACGGATGTTTCTGTTGTGGCGCAGGCGCCAGGCTCCCGATCCCTACATATAGTCCAGTATATATAGTCCCAGCAGCAACATTTTCTTTTAGGGTATCTAATGATGAACAGCCGGCAGTTTATGAATCATCCAGCACAGCCCGCCTGGCCGGTCTTGTGGTGTCCAACCATGCAGATGCTTCCCTCGGATTGGCGAAAAATTTGGATTCCCCGTCCACAATCACCTTCAGTCTTGATGGAAATAACATGAAGTACGGCAGATTGAGCTCCCTCAGTCGCCTTTTCACTTGTGCATATTGGGCTCCGGTTCTGGTTTTTACCCATACCTTATCAGCTGACATCCAAAATTTATTCTAGTATATCACATATTCTTGGTCAACATTTGTTTTTTCAAATTTTACTATTTAAACCAGGCGTCCAGGAAAATACCATTAAAATGTTGGCAATCAATGACATCACAGAACATTTAGTATATCAGAGCTGTACTTACTTTAGGGCTGAAAAGGCAAATCCCTGGAGTCCGTCCTTACACCTGCAACAACAGAAAGGTGATTTATTTGCACTGACAATCTTAGTAAAATCACATAAAACTTAGATTCTACACCTAAACACCACCTGCCTTGTATAAAACTGTAAATGTACGTAATTAAATCTACAAGTTTCCCAGAACTTATCAGAACTGTAATTAATTTAGATCTCTCTGCTCCTCAGCATCTGAAATGGCTGATAACAGAGACAGTAGCGTACATGATAACAGAGACAGTAGCTTACACAAGTGGCCTAGCAAGAGTAAAGACAATTGGCATATATTCAATGCCGTGGGCGAGCGGTGACTGCGAGCAGGACTTTTTGCTCGCAGTCACCGCTCACCCTGTCAGTATTCAACTGACCCCCCTCATACGCAAATTCCCACTCGCTCCGTTTTTTGAGCGAGGGGGAATTTGCGTATGTGCCTCCAAAAGCTGCGAGAATCGAGGCTAATTACAGCGAGTTTGCTGCACTAGCCGCGGCTCTCGCAGTTTAGGGGAATCCTCGCGAGGATTCCCCCGGAACGTTGCATAGTGCGAGCGGCCGGCGCGGGGGTTAAACTGCGAGGATCACTGGTTTTCTGTGATCCTTGCAGTTTAACCCCCTCGCCGGCCGCTCGCACCGGCATTGAATACATGCCAATGTACATGCATAGGTAATGAGTGCATTTATTTCAAGAGCTTTTAATGTTAATCGACACTTTAATGACGCTGCTCCAAGCACTGCCTCCTCCAAAAGTGTGAACGGGAACCGGCTCGCTCAATGCCGTTGTGGTCAGAACGTTGACAATGTGGTATTATGGAAAGTCTATCCCGAACTCCTAAACCTAACCCTAGTGGTAGCTAATGGTTGAAATTTACATAATGTCAATATTCTGTCCATGTCAACATTATCTAGTTCAACATTTATGGTTTTTAACCATTGTCAACATCTTGACTGTCGACATTCCGGTGTTGAAATTGTGAATGTCGATGACTGTATAACCCAGTGTGATAGAGCTACTGGCGGCGTACAGATGGCGACACTGTCATCTAGCCTGCCTATGGCGTTTGTCTCGTCAACTCACCACAACATGCCCAAGTTGCATGGCAGCACAATAAGTCACACAGCATGGTGTATGGCGTTACCAGATGAGTGCAATACCAAAGATCATCCACCAGATGTCCCTTTCAGAATCACCACTGCAGGTGTCAGATGTCCAATGCAAAGCTATGGCGAAAGAATCCGCATAGAGCATGTGTGAAGTGTCCATTGAAATGCGCTATAGCGCAAGAACTACTTTGCTGTACAGTACTGTACTGTTCAGTATGTTAGATGGACATTTTTCTCAGAAAATACTATTGCATAGACGTGCGTCTCATTACGTTATTTATAACGGGGCTATTGGGATAAGTGAGTGAGTATACAGTATGTTCGACGAGAATGGGAAGCACGTGTCCTATTCTCGGCAAACGGCGCACTGAGGTCGCTGCGGTGCAAAGGCAACAAAGATAACCGCGGCTCGATGTCTACTGTAGGATACGCTTGTGTAAGGGCACTGCTGTATGTGCGTCTCATTATGCTACACTTCAGTATGAATGACATACAGTACGAGCAGGCCAGGTACGCCTCAGTCTACAGCCATGCCTCGTGTCTCCTCACGCCACCTCCCACAGAGGCACAAGAACCACATCTGGATATATAGGTACATTTATGCATGGGCCGATCTGTTTACATGATAAGGGTTAACACACCACAGATCTGACAGTATTCCCAATCTGTGCCCTGCATGTCTATATTCATCCTTTAACGCTGCATGAACCAGACCCTGTAAGAGATTAGACGGCAGGTGTTGGTGGTAAATCCACTCAGGAGCAGGAGATTGGAAGGACGGTCTCGTGTTACCTCTGTGTCAGGTACATTACACTGATACGTGCACAGTGTATGTTACACTTCACTCAGCTCTCCGAATCCTTGGGGCACAGACCTCCGCTAGCCTGCTGTGATTTCCTCTGGATTTGGCAGGCAATGCGAGGATTAGAATACAAAGGTGCTAGTGCCTGAACTAACACACACACAGTATATATAAACCCTGTGTGCAAATACCTAAATCTTCTTATACATGATGCTGGAGGTTAGGTAAAAGCGTGAGAGAGGGAGGGAGTGTGTCACAAAGACAAGTGTTATATTACCGAGATAACCGCTAAGCAAGCAGGTGGTTATAGGAACGGCCAAGATTATCACACGCCCCTTTCCAAGGTTACCTTCATACAACCAGATTTAGGCCAGATGTAAAAAAAGCTTCAAAAAGTAATGAAACGGAGAGTGATAAACAGCCGGCCAATCAGCTCCTACTTGCCCTGTTACAGGCGGTGTTTGAAAAATGACAGGTATGAGCTGATTGGCTGGCTGTTTATCACTCTCCATTGATCCATACTTCCTTACAGTATGGACCTCTTCTCCAAAGGATCCGGGACATGGGAGGGGTCTGACTGGTAAATGTAGGGAGCATGGCATTCAGATTCACACAATTTTGACCCCCCACCCCTGCTGTAATCCACGGCACAGTCCATGATAAAGCTATTGTTACGGATTGCGGCGTGGGACCTACTCTGCCCACTCCTTCAGGGAAATGGGCAGGAGGGCAGTCAATTGGTACTGGAGTACTCGCTGAGAGGGATTGTCGCAGAGTAGACAAGTAAGATACATAGAAGGACATTTATTTTTCTGCAACGGTCACGGCGCACCCCGGAAAGCGGTCAAGTGAAGACAATTTGCGCCAGAGGTGTGCAAGCAAATAAATGAAGACGGGAATATGTCATCGGGGTGATTGGCACACCACATTGAACGGAAGCTCACCCTACAAACACACCAATGTACTGTATACATTCAGCACAAAAAAAACGTGAAAAATGTCATGTCACCCATGTGACCATCGCTCTAACACTGGTGTCTAACTTCCGTAACTGACGATCGACTATCTTCAGGCGTATCACTTGACAGGTTCAACTGCGGCTGGTCAGTCATAACATTGTTGTTCTAGACCACTTCGATCCACTATACCATAACCAGCCAGGACAGGAGCGGGAGGACTGTATCACCACCTTGCACATCTATATTGTTAGACTACGGCAACCCCTAAAAGGGCCAAATGAATGCACCATACCCACAAACCAAACCCCAAACTGGTGGCCCAGAATATATTTAGGCGCAGGGACAGAGATTCCAAATAAGGCCTGTTCAGGCTGGAGGCTATAAACAAAGTGATACAGTAGCTGCCTCTATGAAAGCTCTGACAGATTTATGTATTTTTACATTTAGCATTGCTGCCAAACAGCACTGAGGTCTTGGGTTCAAGTCCCACCGATGCTCTATCTGTGCAGTTTGTATGTTCTCCCCGTGTCTGTGTGGGTTTCTTTTGGATTCCCCTCCCACAATTCCAAAACATACTTGGTAGGCTGGTAACGCTTTCAAATCGCAAAATGCACCAAGCCTTGGAAACGGTTCCATCCAGAAGCAACCCAGCAATTTGCTTTCTCTGGCCTCTTCAGCAACTCTGAAATATTGCCGGGTCGCTGACATCATGAGGGGGCGGGGCGGAGGCAGCTCCAAGCAGTGCCTCCTCCAAAAGTGTGAACAGGAACTGGGTCGCTCGACCTTATTATTCCGTTCACACTGCACAGCAACCCGTCAACGAACCGGTAAGAACCCTGCTTTATTTTGTAATGCTGGGATTCTGCCGCTTTGCTGGACCCAGTAAGCCCTTTCTGATCGCAGCTATTACCGGGTCAGAACGGCAACATACCTGCATAAACCTGGTAATTAGGTGCGATCTGAAAGGGGTATATATCTAGATTCAGACACACAAAAATTACGTGTGTGATAGGGAATGCATATTGAAAACTCTGCCTCATGGATACCTAAATATTCTCTGTAAAGTGATGCAAAATACCAATGTGCTATATGCTGTTAATAAATAATATTCCATTCTACGAATGAGTGCTTCCCATATTTTTTTGTGTGCTGCAATCCTTCCACCTGCCACTAGATGTCTCCATTCACCTGGCACAGAGCTACAGCTGCAGTGGTCAGCACTGTGCCTTACATCCTGACTGCATGTCCTGTTAATATCAGAGCGGTCATTTTACAGGAAACTGGAGCTATGGAATAGTAACATGCAAACACCTCTTTATACTCTGCTCGTGCCTGTCTGCAGCGGAGTCACACTGGGTCTGTGCTCAGTCACACAGGGCTCATGTTTCTCACCTGCCCACAAGTGTTGTTAACACTAGTCTTGGACTATTTTTACAATATCTGGTTTCTGAAAAGTTTTAAGTGCCTGACACTGGAAATATGTGTAGACAGACTTCTCGTCTCGCTGCGACTTCCCTGTTCTGTGTCTAGTTCCGCTTCATCTGGGTAAACTATGACCTCACGTGTTCATCTGATACAAGTGATAGGCTCCCGGTGATTCTGGGAACACGGATTGTATACTGATTATTAGGAAAGCCTGGGACGTTCCAGCTGCAGAACAATCTCTCAGGGAAGACACAGAGCAGTAGGCGGATGTCTGTACTCTGCAATGCTTGCAGGTGGCGCAAACTGTAATTGCCAGGCTATGTATCAACCAGGCACATAACACCCGTTACTGGCTGCCTGTAAGATGGTGAATCACGGTCAAGACTGACTTTCAAAACCCCATCATGACCAGAACCCAAAGGTACCCAGGGCCGACTTAAATTCAAGCACAGCAATGCTTTTGGGGCCCCTCCACACCGCCATCCTGTGGTCCTGCGCCATCTCTCCACTTGTTTTGATTCAGAGAGCGGCTGTCAGCACTCTGATTGGTGGATAGTTCCAGCCAACCAGCAATCAGTATGCTGAAAGCCCTTCGCTGTTTGGCTGCAGGATGGGAGGCAGGTAGATAATGCTGGACTCTGATTGGTGAATAGCTCCAGCCACCCACGAATCAGCATGCTGTCTGGCTGAAGGCTGGGAAGCAGGAAGAGGATGCTGCTTAGTTGCGCTGTTTGTGATTCACAATCAAAGCAACTAGGCAGCAATCTCTCCTGCCTCCCAAGAAGCTCAGGAGGCAGGTGCCCACAACCCAATCTGCCCCAGGTCGAAGGACCCTACAACTGTGGGGCCCTTGGGCAGCTGCCCATTGCGCCCATGCACGGAGATGGCCCTGAAGGTACCTGAAGCAGTTCCAGTAGATCATTAAACAGGACACATATTTGAAAACGGAGATTCCCCTTATGAGGAGATTTCGGATTCCTGTCGGACAAGTGGATTTTGGAACCCTTAAATGGAGTAGTTTAAGTAGCAGGATGCTAGGAACAATTATGTTGAAGTGGAAACATAGGACACACACATAGGTGCCCAGAAGGTCCACATGCTGCAGAATACGGTGCAGTCCCGTGATGACTGCATCCCCAACACTCCTATTTGCCCCGTAGTGGAACTGTAAAGGATCCAGATGAAGGCAAGCTATTTCTTTCAGGTGGATCAGCACCAGGCGCTCAAACACTTTCATGACCACAGACGTCAGAGCAATCGGCTTGTAGTCATCTGGGGTCTTGATAGTTGAATTCTTGGGGACCGGGACAATTGTGGAATGTTCGAAGCAGGCGGGGACCTTGAACTACTCCAGTGAAGTGTTACAAATCCTGGTGAATATGGGAGCAAGCTGAGCAACGCAGATATTCAGCGCAGATGGAGACCCGCCGTCTGGGCCCAGAGCTTTCCTGGTAATAGCGTTCCCGAACATTACCTCTACCTCCCCCTGCCCTATCTGTAATGCCTGGGAATGATTGCCAGAATTAGGGGATGGGGTATCAGATCTGCATGGACCCGGGCAAACGCTAGTACAGGGAGCTGTCTTTTCGACTTGGCAGTAGAAATCGTTCAACTCGTCCACCAGTTTCTGGTGCATGACCCTGGGGGTAGAGGTTTTCTTGCAGTTCCTTATGGCCTGCATGCCTCTCCACAATGCAAAACCAGAACATTAAACCAGCCTGACGTACGTGTTTACCTCCAGATTCAATCATTATCTAGGATGCAATATAGAAACGATAAGACAGAATCTGCATGGTTGCTATGGGAAACAGCATCCATGTACATTTTTACAAGCTTTAGGATACCCCTTTGACTTTTTTAGGGGAACATACTGCAGATGTATTAGCAGCTCTCACTATCGGCTGTGGGGATTTGTTATGGGGATGACAGTGAGGTGCTTGGGCAGTGAAAGCAGAGTCCATGAACAAATTCATGGCAGCGGGAGACGAGGGAAACGTGACACTTTCACTCTGCAGATTTACATGTTCTGTAAAGTAGTCGCTTCTTATAACAATCCCCTGACCTGGAGCAGGCCGGCTTCCAAACTGTTTTAAACACGTTAGGATTGTGTATTTTTTCGAGGCATTAACCAATTCCATACGTTCAATAAATTCCTGTGCCGTGTGTGTTTACCATGTAATGGCTTCAAGCTGCACGCTGCTGAAAGTATGTATATGTACACTTATTACACAATGGCCTGGTTTGTTTTATTGCTGAAATACGGATAATCTACAACGTATGAGCTCATGCAGGGGTTTTTTTGGGTCCCCTTAAAATCAGGTGCCGCGATCTGCTTAACCGTGATTTACATTTTACCGGAGTTCGGGCTGTATCGGGGCACATCCGCGCCATGGGCAAAGGGGTAGGAGTTAGGAGCAGCCAGCTAGATGGGGGGGCAGGTATGGCCGAAGGAGGTGCTGCTCAAGACTGAAAGGCCAACATGGTAGTGATGGTGACATCTTACTGGTGGCATAGAGAGGAAGCATACTTAGAGCATACTTGCCTACAGTATTCTCTCAGAAGGTCCAGAACATTCCTGATTTTCAGTTAGTCTCCTGGACGACCAATAAAGTGGGTGTATCTAATGGGAATCATGGGGCCTTAGGGAGGAGCCTCATGACATGAACAGCCAATCCCTGGGACCAGCACTGAAGTGCCAGTCCCAGGACCTTCCTTAATTCACTGATGGGCATCACATGCCCCAGCTCCTCCCTTACAGCACTGATGTCCGTCACATGCCGCAGCACCTCCCTTACACCACTGATGTGCGTCACATGCCCCAGCTCCTCCCTTACAGCACTGATGTGCGTCACATGCCCCAGCTCCTCCCTTACAGCACTGATGTGCGTCACATGCCCCAGCACCTCCCTTACAGCACTGATGTGCGTCACATGCCCCAGCTCCTCCCTTACAGCACTGATGTGCGTCACATGCCCCAGCTCCTCCCTAACAGCACTGATGTGCGTCACATGCCCCAGCTCCTCCCTTACAGCACTGATGTGCGTCACATGCCCCAGCTCCTCCCTTGCAGCACTGATGTGCGTCACATGCCCCAGCACCTCCCTTACACCACTGATGGGGGTCACATGCCCCAGCACCTCCCTTACACCACTGATGTGCGCCACATGCCGCAGCACCTCCCTTACAGCACTGATGTGCGTCACATGCCCCAGCACCTCCCTTACAGCACTGATGTGCGTCACATGCCGCAGCACCTCCCTTACACCACTGATGTGCGTCACATACCCCAGCACCTCCCTTACAGCACTGATGGGCGTCACATGCCCCAGCACCTCCCTTATAGCACTGATGTTTTGACAGATCTGTGTAGCACTTTCAGTGATAGGTTGCTTCACCCTCGATGCTCAACGGAGAGATATCGCAGATCGTTCCTTCCGGCTGCAATTAGAATGTACAACTGTCATGGTCTGAAGAAGGCCTGCATGTTCCTAGATTCTTGAGTTATATTGTTTGGATCTTATCTTATTATGTGTGTTCTTATTATTATGCTACTACTCTTATCTGTACTTGAACCTTGCTGTAACACTGAAATTTCTCCATTGTGAGACGAATAAAGGGATTCTATTCTATGTGCGTCACATACCCCAGCACCTCCCTTACAGCACTGATGTGTGTCACATGCCCCAGCTCCTCCCTTACACCACTGATGTGCGTCACATGCCCCAGCACCTCCCTTACAGCACTGATGTCCGTCACATGCCCCAGCACCTCCCTTACAGCACTGATGTGCGTCACATGCCCCGGCACCTCCCTTACAGCACTGATGTGCGTCACATGCCCCAGCAGCACCTCCCTTACAGCACTGATGGGCGTCACATGCCACAGCACCTCCCTTACTGCACTGATGTGCGTCACATGCCACAGCACCTCCCTTACACCACTGATGTGCGTCACATACCCCAGCACCTCCCTTACACCACTGATGTGCGTCACATGCCCCAGCTCCTCCCTTACAGCACTGATGGGCGTCACATGCCCCAGCAGCACCTCCCTTACAGCACTGATGGGCGTCACATGCCCCAGCACCTCCCTTACAGCACTGATGTGCGTCACATGCCCCAGCACCTCCCTTACAGCACTGATGTGCGTCACATGCCCCAGCAGCACCTCCCTTACAGCACTGATGGGCGTCACATGCCCCAGCAGCACCTCCCTTACAGCACTGATGGGCGTCACATGCCCCAGCAGCACCTCCCTTACAGCACTGATGGGCGTCACATGCCCCAGCACCTCCCTTACAGCACTGATGTGCGTCACATGCCCAGGCAGCACCTCCCTTACAGCACTGATGGGCGTCACATGCCCCAGCACCTCCCTTACAGCACTGATGTGCGTCACATGCCCCAGCACCTCCCTTACAGCACTGATGGGCGTCACATGCTGCAGCACCTCCCTTACACCACTGATGTGCGTCACATACCCCAGCACCTCCCTTACAGCACTGATGTGCGTCACATGCCCAGGCAGCACCTCCCTTACAGCACTGATGGGCGTCACATGCCCCAGCACCTCCCTTACAGCACTGATGTGCGTCACATGCCCCAGCACCTCCCTTACACCACTGATGTGCGTCACATGCCCCGGCACCTCCCTTACAGCACTGATGTGCGTCACATGCCCCAGCTCCTCCCTTACAGCACTGATGGGCGTCACATGCCCCAGCACCTCCCTTACAGCACTGATGTGCGTCACACGCCCCAGCACCTCCCTTACAGCACTGATGTGCGTCACATGCCGCAGCACCTCCCTTACAGCACTGATGTGAGTCACATGCCGCAGCACCTCCCTTACAGCACTGATGTGAGTCACATGCCCCAGCTCCTCCCTTACACCACAGATGTGCGTCACATGCCCCAGCACCTCCCTTACAGCACTGATGGGCGTCACATGTCCCAGCACCTCCCTTACAGCACTGATGTGCGTCACATGCCGCAGCACCTCCCTTACACCACTGATGGCCGGCACATGCCCCAGCTCCTCCCTTACAGCACTGGTGTGAGTCACATGCCCCAGCACCTCCCTTACAGCACTGATGTGCGTCACATGCCGCAGCACCTCCCTTACACCACTGATGGAAGGTTCTCCACTGGTTGGCCCAATCATTTGGCTCTAAACCAACTTTGCCACTCACCCAAACTGAATCCAGCCTGTGTCTTACCACCATATAAGGGGTGATATTACGGTCCTAGTTACTGCTACCTATTATTAACATTCCACCCAGAAGTGCTGCAATCATAACCTGCTGTACAGTGCGACCCCTTACAATGGATATTTCATAACAATGCAAGATTTTATCAGTATAAAGCCCTGATGATCATCATAAAGGCAAACAGTAACTATCACAGGATAATCATACAAATCTCCATGTGTGCTTGTTCTACATACACCGCAATTATAACACCAAATATATTCTTGCTATTTCAGCGATAAAACGCAATGTCGATCGTACAAATAAAAAAGCGGAAGAATGTAGTCAATGTGGAAGAGATCATTCTTCATTACACCATATGCGAAAGCGCTAAACTGTGACGAGCTTTAATATTCAGCCAAAATGAAGATGTTAAACCATCTGTACAAAGGAGATCTGTGTGTACGTATCGGCTAAACAATGATTTTCTGACCGTACGGCAGCACCATAAATCATCGCCCAGGTCCAGGCAACTTGACACTCTAGAAGGCTTAATTAGTATCTAGAATTAGAGCGTGTAACGCTGCCAGATGAGAATCAAAGTGTGTTTCCAATAATGAGGTCATTCGGCAGACAGGAAAAACGCTGCACCTATAAACCTGGTTAATAGCGGCTGTTATATAATAATAAACCGTTTAACAGGCAGATTTGGCCGGTGTGCTCTGTACCTGAAATGCGCAGCAAATACCTGCAGGGTCTGTTCACACCTAATGTGGTTCTGCGCCATTCCTTGGGAGTCTGACATGTGAGTGAATTAGGCAAGAAAGTAATGGCTGCTGACAGTGTCACATTAACAGTCGCGGCCTTTGAGCTGCGCACGTCGCTGCGCCAGATTAGCATGATCTTTTGTTGGGAACCAATTAAAAAGCATATTTTTGGATTGTGGGAGGAAACCGGAGTACACGGAGGAAATCCACGCAAGCATGGGGAGAATATACAAACTCCACACCGTTAAAGCCATGGTAGGGATCGAACCCAGGAGGCAGTAATGCTAACCATTAAACATGCTTACCTATTTTTAATGCGCCTCGTCGGGAGACACCCAGAGAGGCAATGCTGCAGGGAACTTTGGGGGAGTGGACTGAGCACTGACATCATCAAGCTCCGCCCTCACCCCAGGAAACAGCCCCCATGTGGGAAGAGGGCTGGGCTAAAATGATGTTATACGTGCTACTTTAGCCCCTCTACACACCAATGCTGGTGATTACCTCTACATCATCTCCATCCTGCCCGCTTCACTAAGGCGTGGGCAGAATGCGGGAGATTTGTCAGCTCTTTCCAGGGGTGCGGGAGGCTAGCTAAAAAAAATGGGAGCATCCCGCCACTACCAACCTACCAGTACGGTAGTCCCAACCACCGTACTGTTAACCACCTGGATATCACGCAGTGCTTTACAGCGAATATTGAGTCACCACTGACTTGCAATACAAACCGAACTGTCTTGAAGAGTAATAAAACAGACATAATGATTTAGAACACTTATCCCTGCAAGTTATTTCCCGTCAGCCAAGTTTAAAAATAACCCATTTCCCTGTGTCTCTGCGTGTACCACCGATGTGTGAAGACAGAGCTGGTGTGGTAATTGTCAATATTTGAGTGTTCTGACACACGTGATAGTAGGTGGTTAATGGCTAATGTCTCCCTCACATTGTACAAATCATCCGCTGGCTGTCTGCTCCTACCCCAGTGACAGGCGCACCTCTACGCAGACTGCAAAGGCTTTTTCTGGCAGTAACGTACTTTAGAGCGTAAGCAGACGGTCCAAGTACCAGGTAACGGTAATATATATTTATATTGAACTCAGCTTTTACCATCAGAGATGCATTGTTTTTCTTTCATCACCATAGAAGTTGATGAAATCTGTTGCAAAAGCCTAGACATGGAACATGCTCTACTGTGAGTTGTCAGTGCAGCCTATCAACGTTATCCAGACACCTTATCCAGACACCAGAGAGTCTCTTGACATTGATAACACTTTTAAAGCCAGGAATATTAACACTGGCAGTGAAAGCTTTGAATAAGATAGCAGGGGAGAGAGCGGGAGGGAGGGGGGGGGGGGGGACAGAGAGTGCTGCTACTTCTGTCCTGTACAAACAAGTTAGCAGATTCTGTTAAATCTCAGTTACTTAAAACAAAAGGCAGCTGGCGTTTAATATACAATGGCTCCAAGCAACTGTCCGTATAAGGTGCACAAATCCTTTTATAGGGGTAATTTATGGGGGTCATTTTTCCACACTGGGTGATAAAATGAGCGATATCGATCATTTTAGTCCTTGGGAGCGATATTGCTCATTAAATTGCCCAGTGTGTACGCACCTGCCGACGGCCGGTAATGACCCGCTCTGTTTTCGATGTATGCACTTAATGATGACGCCACCGTGCTGGGTTCCCGTGACTGGCAAAATAGGCGGTCGCGGGGATCCTACTGTGTGTACGCACCTTAAATGGCAAAAATGCATGAGAAAATCAGAGAAGAATGTTGCCCAATTTAGTGCTTTCCGCATACACACATACATGTGGGATTGGATCCGTACTTAAGGACTGGCTGGACCAAGAACCAAGACGCAGAGTGCAAGGGGATTTGGGATTTGCTGAGCCTGACACCTGTGCTGCGTAGATCGGTACTAAAGTTGAGTGTTCGGCATGAGGAGTATGGGATGTGAGCCTGTACTCTGGCACTAGGTAGTGGCCAGAGACTACCCTAAAAGTGTGGAACTTGAAAGTGGCACTAAAGATCACATCACATTTTGATGCTACCGGCCCTTAAAATTTTAGACAGAGGGGCGTGTCTGTTACTTGGACCCGTGTCATATGACCCAGTATTTAAATGCCAGGATCCAACACAGTTGAACCTTTAACCTTGGTGTTAGGGACCAACCAGATGAGGTTACGTGGTCGCATTTGGTGGGCCCATATTTTTGGACAAAATATATATATATATATATATATATATATATATATATATATATATGTAAACACCAGGAAATGTCTGTGTCTGCAAAGCAGACTTCATTACATTGTCAACTTATGGTAAAAGCTGGTTTAGGGTCCTGGGGTTGGATGGTTGAAAAAAAGCCTTTGGCTTTTGTATATAGATATTGTGTGGTACCCAGTCTACAGAGTTCTTTTACTTGGTATGAGTCTCTATTTAATGTACATCTCCATCTAGGGGTGGGGCAGCAGCACAGACCATGGGGGGGAGTATGCAACGCTCCGCCGTTATTTCCGACGGGGGAAATAGCGGCAGCTCCCTATTCAATGTTGTCTTTAACGACAGCGGGAGAACGAATCCGACTTTAGAAGCTGTCGGGTCCGTTCTGCCAATAATGGCCGTGGATTGTCGCGATCGTGGCTGCAGATCGACAATCCACGGTCGTTTGCGTAGAAATGCCCACTTTTTCGCTGTTCGGCAGGCGGGATATTGAATCTGGCCTGCCGAATTGTCGTCGGGCAAAACGTAAACGGGCCTGGATCACGTCTGATGGGAGGGATCGATAGCCGTGATCCGGGATTACATACCTCCCTTAATCAGGACATGCATGATATATCAGTGATGAGGACTGCATGTGACAGGGGCAGTACATGATGTGAGGAGGGGAATGGAGGCAGCAGGAAGCCACAGACTGCGAGTTATATAGTGGGAGGAGCAGGGTCCTCAGCAGAACAGAGTATATTAGGAGATGAGTGATGTGTCAGTGAGGACAGGGCTGCATGTGACAGGGGCAGTGACATAATGTGAGGAGGGTAATGGGGGCAGCAGGAAGCCACAGACTGAGAGTTATATAGTGGGAGGAGCCGGGTCCCCAGCAGCACAGAGTATATCAGGAGATGAGTGACGTGTCAGTGAGGACAGGGCTGCATGTGACAGGGGCAGTGACAGGATGTGAGGAGGGGAATGGAGGCATCAGGAAGCCACAGACTGAGAGTTATATAGTGGGAAGAGCAGGGTCCCCAGCAGCACAGAGTATATCAGGAGAAGAGTGATGTGTCAGTGAGGACAGGGCTGCATGTGACAGGGGCAGTAACATGATGTGAGGAGGGGAATGGGGGCAGCAGGAAGCCACAGGCTGAGCGTTATATAGTGGGAGGAGCAGGGTCCTCAGCAGCACAGAGTATATCAGGATATAAGTGATGTGTCAGTGAGGACAGGGCTGCATGTGACAGGGGCAGTGACATGATGTGAGGAGGGGAATGGAGGCAGCAGGAAGCCACAGACTGGGAGTTATATCGTGGGAGGAGCAGGATACCTAGCAGCACAGAGTATATCAGGAGATGAGTGATGTGTCAGTGAGGACAGGGTTACATGTGACAGGGGCAGTGACATAATATGAGGAGGGGAATGGAGACAGCAGGAAGCTACAGACAGAGTTATATAGTGGCAGTAGCAGGATCCCCAGCAGCACAGAGTATATCAGGAGATGAGTGATGTGTCAGTGAGGACAGGGCTGTATGTGACAGGGGAAGTGACATGATGTGAGGAGGGGAATGGAGGCAGCAGGAAGCCACAGACTGACAGTTGTGTAGTGGGAAGAGCAGGGTCCATTGGGGGCCCAAAAAGGGGTCCAACCACTACACAATGTGGGTCAGGGAAGCAAGATATGCCATAGAATAGAGGGGGTAGAGGATATGCGGTTTAATAACAAATGTGGTCAGATTGCGGCTCTAAAGGGGCCCCTTCCTTACTCTCTCCTGCACCTCACTCACTGCCCACCTCCTCCACCGCCCGAGCCTGCTGCTGTCTACACCGGTCTCTCTCACTGACCATCCACTGTCCACTAACATCGGAATTCCTGTAGGTTTAGTTTTACTCCAGGTGTGCCTGACTTGGCTACATGACCACCCGCGATTCCCGGCACCCCCCCTGACCCCCCCCTCCCATGATTCGCTGCAACCCCCGCGCCCCCCCCCCTCCCGAAATTCGCAGCACCCACCCCTGCGACCCCCCCTCCCGCAATTCATGGCACACAACCCCCCCCCGCGACCCCCCATCCCGCGGACACCCCCCACCCCCCAGCCGCCGTGATTCACAGCAAACTCCAGGATCAAATGGCACATGCAAAACACTGACACGGCTATGGTCGACGATGAAAAAGGTTGACATGAGTTTTTGAAGATTTATTTTTCATTTTAAGATTGTTTTCATATTTATTCTCATGTGTCAACATGGTCACCAATGAAGTGCCACACTTATGTCAACATTTAATGTGTTGACCTTTCTGTGTTGATTTTTTCTTGTGGCGATTTGCGGCACCCCAGCGACCCCCTCCTGCAATTCGCAGTACCCCCCCGCGATTCGCGTCAAACCCCCCCCCCCCACGACCCCACCTCCCGCAATTCGCGGCACCCCCCACCCCCCCATTTACAGCAACCCCACGATTAAATGGCACATGCAAAACACTGACATGGCTATGGTCGACAATGAAAAAGGTTGACATGAGTTTTTGAAGATTTATTTTTCACTTTTTGAATGTTTTCATATTCATTCTCATGTGTCGACATGGACACCAATGAAGTGCCACACTTATGTCAACATTTACATGTGTTGAAATGTCTGTGTTGATTTTTTCTTGTGGCGATTCCCGCCACCCCCCCGCGACCCCCCTCCCGCGATTCGCAGCACACCCCCGCAATTCGCGGCACCCCCCGCGATTCGCGGCCCCACCCCGTGACACCCCCCCTCCTGCGATTCGCAGCACCCCGCGACCCCCCCTCCCACGATTCGTGCCAACCCCCCGCCCCCCCTTCCCACGATTCGCGGCACCCACACCCCCCCCCGTGACCCTCCCCCTCCCGTAATTCGCGGCATCCACCCACGACCCCTCCTCCCGTGATTCGCGGACACTCCTCACCTGCTCCCCCCCCCCGCGCGATTCACGGCAACCCCAGGATTAAATGGCACATGCAAAACACTGACACGGCTATGGTCGACAATGAAAAATGTTGACATGAGTTTTTGAAGATTTTTTTTCTTTTTTTTGAATGTTTTCATATTCATTCTCATGTGTCGACATGGACACCAAAGAAGTGCCACACTTATGTCAACATTTACATGTGTTGACCTTTCTGTGTTGATTTTTTCTTGTGGCAATTTTTTTCCAGTGACAACTTTGTGCACGTCAACCTAGACATCATCAACCAAGACGTTGTATAATATACAACACCTGTTCTGTTTTACTGTAGGTGTTTTAAGTCAGATCTTTTACTGCTACTATTACTGTTTATGTAAATGCATTCTGAATGACAGCAACAGCCTACCATCCTTCTACAAGAATATATAACCAACTAGGTGATTCATCGCGCCCCGTGCCCCCCCTCCGGCAATTCGCGGACCCCCCGCGCACCCCCCCTTCCACGATTCACTTCACCCCCCGCACACACCCCCTCCCGCAATTCGCAACCCCCCCCCCCTCGCGCGATTCACGCACCGTCCCACGCTTTGCTGACCCCCGCCCTCTCCCACGATTCGCGGACACCTGCGCCCCCTCCCTTTATTTACGGCACCCCCGCTCCCCTCCCGCAATTCACGGCACCCCTAGCCCCTCTTTAGTCCCTCGTATACGCACACACCCCTATCACTACCCAGCTTCCTGCTCTCCTGAACCGTAACTTCCACCACTGGGGAGTCGCTGACGTGTGTTGCCCACATACCCCTATCATGCCTCATAGCCCAGCCTCCTGCTCTCATGCACCCTAACTCCCACCCAGTAGGAGGAGACACTGACTCAGGGCCACCGTCCTGTACTCCTGTGCTGCCACACTGGACCCTCACCCACTGGCAGAAGCTGCAGAGTATCTCCCATCCTCCTCTTTAGTCCCCCTTATGCCCACACACCCCTATCACTACCCAGCCTCCTGTTTTCCTGTGTCGTGACCTCCGCCAGTGGGGAGCCGCTGACTCAAAAACACCCTACTATACTATTGCACACACACACCTAAACAACACGCACACACAGCCCCCCCCCCACACCCACAAATGTCACTGTACCATCCACACTATCAATGTACATCTTATTCTGTAACCGCTTTTTAATTAAACAAAACAATACACACCCCTTCCACATCATATGCTCTCTATTTAACACATTTCACCTATAACTCAAGTTGCAATACAGGCATCTTTCATACAATTCTAACCATCTTTCTCATATACAAATGTTCACAAATTAAGGGGGCACAGCCCCTTACGACGGTGTGAAGAGCGCCCGTAGGGCGCGATGAATCACCTAGTATATATATATATGTCTAGAAAGAAGCGCTCCATAGTACAGTTATCCACGTATAAAAGATTTATTCTTTAAAACAATCTCCACGGTTTAGACAGTAAAATGTCACATACCAAATGAGGTGGTATCAGAACCGCATAGGACGCAGTATTCCACTGCTTGTCGGAGCGGTTACACTCTCCTCTCCGTCAGTCTCACTCGCTTGAATGACGCTAGGCCTAGCGTTCAGCTGGCTTCCGGGCTGCGGGGATTTCTGGTAAATCCCCCCAGCCCAGAAGCCAGCTGAATGCCGCCACGGACGGACTCCCACTCGCACCGCTCCTACATAGTGTATTTAAGGTAGGACTTCTTTATTGCACTTGTTGTATGTTTTTCACCTTGAAAACGGGGTCTTAGAGCCCCGAAACGTCGGTACACTCATAAAAACCCCTGGGAGTGCCACTGCTTGTGTCTGCGCCAAAGATATATATATATATATATATATATATATATATATATATATATATGTGTGTGTATATGTATATGTGTATATATATATATATATATATATATATATATATATACTGTATATAGTAATAATCAAAATAGATGGAAAAAAAAACACTATTCCAAATTAACCATTTGATATTTCTCCTGTTTTGAACTAGGTAAATGTATTTGATTCTATGTAACGGACGGCACATAACAGTTAAATAACATTATTTTGCTATTTCGGAGAAGGGTGACCTATGACTTAGAACTACAACTCACATGACGGCAGACGTTACAGAGCACAGAAACACAAA
Source organism: Crinia signifera (assembly GCF_055691185.1). Lineage (NCBI taxonomy): Eukaryota > Metazoa > Chordata > Amphibia > Anura > Myobatrachidae > Crinia > Crinia signifera. Next base: position 382,274,093 of record NC_139218.1, read on the forward strand.
ACCTGATTTCTTCGTATCGCTGTCAGAGCAGACTATAATGTAGTTACGAACATCTGTCTCTTATCCCTAGAATTTAAGAACAAGGAAATGATTCATATCGGGCCGGCCGAGTGCTATAAATCACAATTCAGCAGATGAATAGCCGTCTATTTCCCTGTGCACACTCAGCCCCTATCTCTGGCAGCAAATGGTGTTCAGGAAATGGGACATTCTTCTGGTGACAGATGTCATAGTGACTGAGAGGAACAATTGAATTAAATGCACTAATTGTCAATATGTGCAATTACTCGGACAATACGTATCCTCGACACCCATTCTTTAAGCCATAGTAATATTCAAACTTTCGGTTTGTTTATATTTTTTTATAACAAATATAAGGTGCAAAAATACAGATTCCCAATTAACTTTTTGGGGTGTATGTACTAAGCTCCTAACTGCTAAGCTACAGTTGTGTAAAACAATGGCAGTTTGGAGCTGATTGGTTATACTTTTGGGATCTATTTACGAAGCAGTGAAAATAATGGAGTAGTTTCCCATGGTAGACCAATCAGCTGCTCCATTGGCAAATGCAGGGGGGGTGCCCATAATTTTGCTCAGTCGAAAAGCGTCCACCTAGGTCTTGTGAGCCAAGTATCCAACCCTGGAAGATAGCAGAGTTTTACCCTGCAAGAGTAAACGGATAACCAGGGTCGCCCAACCCGACACCAGCTCACAGCAAGGGGGTAGCTGTTTTGGGTGCCAGATGATTCGCTACCAGTCGAGATTCAGACGGTCGTTTCTCCGACATCAGAATCCCGACTGCCAGAAGCCCGACAGTCAGAATCACGACTTACACGGGCTACTTTCCCTTGTGGGTTCCCCCCAGAAACGACAGTCGGTGAGTTATACCATACCCGCTTCTTTATGGGCACAAGGAGAGGAAATCTTCAAGACCCGGGAATAACCGGATCGGCACTGTGGTGGGAAGGGGTCTGTCCTTGGTTTGACCCAATTTGGAACTGTGCTCTAATCCTGGTTCAGATCCAGGACTTCGATAGAAAAGGGGGAAAAGTATCAAAATCCAGGAAAAAGGAGCAAAACAGAAGAAAAATATACGCAGCACAGGAGTCACATGATGCAAACATGATAAAAGTACACATCCGTATATTATACATTCAGAGGCTCATTTAATTACAATTCCATAAAATGATGAACCATTTTCATTGCCCTTAAGAGAAAACCAACGAAGCATCTCTCAGATATACAAAGCATTCATTACCTATTGAACCATCATGGAAATTCTAACGTTACTGCTCTCTCCCATAACTCACCTGTTATTGTTTTTTCTTTATCATCACAAAGTGAGCGACTGTCTAAAGGTAAAAGTGTTAACAGTTACCATCAAATGTAAACTGCTGATAACAGAGCTATCTATTAATCATAATGCGTGACTCTGGGGCGTGGGACAGAGTTTCACCGAAATATGGCATTATGCCATGAGCAACATCCGGATGATTTCTCAGGGAACATAACTGTCCTCACATCTATATATAATTTATGACACTTTAGTTCACCATCCTCCAACAACTAAAATATTTTCATAAGGTGAGCGGGCGGTGGTCCTCAATGAAGTGTCCATCGGCGGGAATCTTGTACTAACCATGAGTTTGCAGTGAGCATATTTAGGGGGACATTTATCAAGCCTTCTAAAGAGGACATGGGCAGGTGCTGCCCAGGTCAGCCAATCAGATTGTAGCTATAACTTGCAGTGCATTCTATAAAACAATAAGCTAGACTCTGGTTGGTCGCTCTGGTAAACACCCCCACTTGTTCTCTTTAAAAAAGATTGATCAACCTCCCCCTTAATGTTTAATACCCTAAAGCAGGCATGTCCAACGTTGGCCCTCCAGATGTTGTGAAACTACACATCCCAGCATGCTTTGCCACAGTTTTGCTATTAGAGAATTCTAAAACTATTGCAAAGCATGCTGGGATGTGTAGTTTCACAACATCTGGAGGGCCAACGTTGGACATGCCTGCCCTAAAGGAAGTGCTACCACGTATTCGATAACTTGCTTAAGTAGGCCGATTGAATCTCCGTCATGTGACGTCAGCCGGCTGCCCCAGACAGGCATCGCCACACTTGCGTTAGCAGGGGAACGCCTAATGTATTTATGGGGACAACCATATAACACTGGGCATTCCCCCTTCTACCGCCTCCGGCCCTCCCCTTACACGAGTGTGAAACTCTCCAAAGCCATTTGCTCCCGAACATCGCGGATGTGGACTTATTCGGCCCATAACGAAAGGGTCTGAATCGGACCATTTAGTCCTCAGTCTCGCAGACGAGGTATGTTGTGAATTCCTGTCGGGGCAGGCAGCGTATAATTCACACGCTAGCCGGATTAAGCTTGTGTCAACACAGCCAAGCAAAACACTTCAAGGTACCATCACAGAGCACAAAGAATGACAATTATTGACAATGGACCTGCCGCGATTTGGAAAAAAGACGTTCTCTTTACATAGCGAGCAAACACAACAAAGCGGTCTGCGCCATAGGAACATCCTGAGGCGGGGCCTGATGCTGCGTATACGCTGCTGGAATGCACGGGAGGTGTGAGGAACTGTGTTCCACCATGTGTCAACGCAGCACAAAGACCAGGTGAAAGACAAACTCAGCCAACGCTGTTATTTATTACCGTCTATTTATGTAGGTGGTTTACAGTAACGATAATAACAAAAGAAATAAAAGTACGGCTATTACAACAGACGCGCTCTGCGTCAGCGGCGTTCCGTAGCTCAAGCAACACTTTCGTCAAATGAAAATGTTACTAATGGCAACAAAAAATAAACTTAAAGTAAATAAAATGTTTTAAAAAAAGAGATCATTCCTGCCGCACACGCCAACGTCCTTACAGTGCAATGTACACTGAGCACCGTCACTGGCGATGTGGAACAGGGTCTGAGAGCGGGAGGAGAGGACAGGAATTCAGGAGTAGACAAATAGGATATTTAATACGCATTTCTTGGGTTACGATAAATACTTTATAGAGTACTAGTTTAAACCCTCAGAACATCTGGTTGGGGGGGTCGGCTATTTTTGCAATATCCATCATTTTTATCAGAACCTCTAAAGGACACAACGGACTAATGGTGTGTACACATGGTGAGATTCCTTTGCTATTCCACTTGCTAACTCATGTGCTATTTACATACAATTCATGCTATCTGCCTTTCCACTATATAGTCATTGCTACTCTATCTGATTTTCTATTTGTGCTGTCCTGGGAGCGCAAGGTAAAAACCCTATGCGATCTATGTACACAGCATAAGGTCCTTATTCTGATTCACTCGCAAAGGCAAATTCCTTCTCAAATGGACAAAACCATGTGCACTGCAAGGTGAGCAGATGTAACAGGGTTGCCTACCCTCCTGGAATGGCCGAGAGGGTCCAGGAAATTGGGTCCCCCTCCCTGCTCCCCGGAAAGGGGGGCAACCCTCCCACATTGCCCTCCATCACCAGCAGACACCCCCACCCGGCGGGGCGTCCCCGGGTTAAATGACGCAATCGCTGCTTTTTAGCCCCGCCCCCGCCGTACAATGCCTGAAATACAGCTAAAATTATTAGATCACTATGACACTTCCCTAATAGGGCAGCCAGCCATGTTGCTCCGCCCTGAACAACCCCTTTTCCCCTCCCGGGGGTGGCCCCGCCCCCCTGCTTTACTGAGCTGGCTGCCCTCTCCCAGAGAGGGCAGCTAAAAAGTCGGCAACTATGATGTAATATGTGAAGAGAGATTTAGATTTGGTTGAGTGTTTTTTGTTTCTGTGCAGAGTAAATATTGGCTGCTTTATTTTTACACTGCAATATAGATATCAGTTTGGAAGTACAATCCCCACCCAAATCTAACTCTCTCTGCACATCTGCCCCACCTGGAGTTTACATGGTTTTGTCCATTTCAGAAGAAATTTGCCTTTGCGAGTGAACCAGAATAAGGGCCTAAACGTAACAGCCCGCAAGATGCAGGAAGTGCTGGATTTTGAGTGAATCTGGGTGGATTTGTAAAGCAGCAATCATTTACACAGCAAAACCGGGTTGGTTATGCCGTTATATGCTGATTTTCCCATTTCTCACAGGCTATAAAATAACTAAGAAATCAACTAAGGATAAAATATCTTTTATTTTCATATTTTGGGCTAGGAGAGAATTCAGTTAGCCAGGGATCATTGATCCCAAAGTGCAATCCAATTAGCCCCCATAGCCAGCACTGTCAGCGATTTATTTTTCACCTGCCAAAAAAAAAAATAACCGTGCTAAAACTATTGCAGGGCATGCTGGGATGTGGAGTTCAAAAACAACTGGAGCTCCAAAGGTTCTCCATTGTCATGTTTGCTCGGGATACGGTCACTAGGTCTACAAGCATTAGGCCGACAACCCTAGGTCGCTATGACTGAATGTCTACATGCAGGAAGGTCGACATGGGGTTTTTCACTTTTTTTCTGAGCCGACATGTGCTGACAGGCGGCATTTTATGCCTACCGTCCACTAGCGCGTGGTGGGAGAATAAAATAGTGTTCCGAGCGTAGGTGAAGGTACGAGGCCCCGTGCCTGAAGCATGTCGAGCGCAGCAAGCCATGCGAGGGGACACAGTGTTACGTTTCAGCGTCCATGTCGACAGTGTCGACATCCCGGTAAAAAAAATAACATAAAACCCCATGTCGACCTTTTTACTGTCGACCTTATGACCCTGTTGACCTAACCCATGTCCACCTTCCTGCATATCAACCTTCAGTCATGTTGACCTAACTCATGGGTCTTCAAACTGTGGCCCTCCAGATGTTATGAAACTGCAAATCCCAGCATGCCTTGCCACAGTTTTAACACTCCCTTATAGCAAAACTGTGGCAAGGCATGCTGGGATTTGTAGTTTCACAACACCTGGAGGGCCACAGTTTGAAGACCCATGACCTAACTGGTGTCTATCCAATGAACCATACCCGTTTACTCTTCAATTTTGCGTCTTCGATCACTTAAAGGGACCAGTTCCCAAACAGTGACATCTGCTTATAGCGGCAAAATCCCTCCAGCCCTGTAGCGGTTAAAGGATTTAAGTGTCAGGATTGTGCGGATCGTAACCAGTTTTCCATTAAAGAACAGACCCTGCCAATGTTTATGCTTCTTGCTGGGAGCCGGTCTCCACCAGCTGTACCCACACAGCTATAACATTATTACAGCCCATAATTCCATCTACATGGAACGTCTGCTTTTTCTTACTTGGGGATCAAAAACATACATGAGATTAAAAGTGGAATGAGATCACTGGGCTGATTTCTCCTTAGATTGCTTTGGAAAACATTTAAAAAAAGAAAAAAAATCTTGGACCAAAGTGTTTTAAAATATTTATTTTATGTTCTTGTATTTCATAATAGAAGAAATTGTAATCCCCCTGCATGAAGGGGCCTATGCTTTATGCCAATGGAAAGTTACGACGAAATAGCCCGCTGTTTTCCCCAATATCCTTTTCACTTACTGGGTAATGTAAAGAATGTTGGAGATATATTTGAGAAAGTGATAGAAACCAAGACAAGCTTAATGAAATGAAAGTTATATGGAGGGGGGATTGCCTCTCGACCCCCCACTGTGGTGAGTGGAGCGCTTGCAGAAAATCATGTGCACGGCACGAGAACCCCGTCGGCCGTCCCAACATTGGGAAGCCTAAACATAAATGAATTTCTCGCGGTCAAGTTAGGTCTAACTCAACCACTGGCTAGACCCCTGCCAAGATCTGGCCAATAAGAGAATGGCCTCCTAGAGCAGAGATTCAATAAAGATGGACCTCTGCCATTTCATCCAATGAAATAGTAGGATATTAGAATCCAATAGAAATCCCAGATGGATTCAACCAATAATACGGATTTGTAGCTGTAGTTGGTATTAAAATTTAGTACGTAGGATTTCTAACTTTCATTAAGTCCCTCAGTCTATGATGAATCGATTATGGACCACTTGGTTGACTTTCACAGCCGGCCTTGTTATGCATGGTACACATCAGAACGATTGAGAATGGGAGCAGATCGTAAGACGATCGTACGATCGTCTAGCGATCTGTTGAAGCACACGATCTGCATACAATCTGCTCCCGATCCGATCCCGATTGGTACCCAGTAGAAGGTATTGTTTTCAAATCCTACCAAACGACCCGCGGGACTGCGCTACGGATCGGAATCGGATCTGAAATGGCCAAAAACATGCCTGATTTACATACATATTTGGTCGAGATTGTATCTAAATTGGGTGTTTTGAGGCCAAATCGTTCTGGTGTGTACCCTACATTAATGTTTTAATGTTTCCTTGGTTTCTGAAGCAATTATTCTTAGTATGGGTGTAATTTGGCATGAACGTAGAATTGTGTGTGGAGAGTTGTGAGAGAAGTGTCCAAGTGTCTTATTTGTCCTACAATGGCACAGAAGTCTACGTACCCTCAACCCAAGTATTGTTATATCTTCAATTAAATGAAAGCAACGAGCTCTAAAGCAGAAGGGTCTTTAAATGTGGTGAATAACTGGAGAGGTAGAACTCTAGACTCCATCGAAGCATCAGCACTGGGGCAGATGTTTCATACCTTGAAGAGAGATAAAGTGTACCCAATCACTCTAACCGCCATTAGCACAATGTGTTTGAAAACGTATAGTCTAGAATCTGATTGGTTGGCACTTTATCTTACTCCAAGGTTTAGGCCATCTCATTGCCGGTGTGATGACCCTTTTTGGACTACTGAAAAGAACTGTGCTTGGACCAATTTTATGCCAATCTAGAATAAATGCTTTTCATCTCTCGGCAAAGTCTGGAAGAGACCAGAATTTCTGAAGCGTTCCATGGGCTCCCGGAAGAGTAAGTCTCCCTCTCGAGACTTCCCAGAAAACTTGACGGTGGCGCAATGAGACGATTCTCAGAAAAACACATGATCTTTGCCCCTTCATTACAGATCCGTAATTTATGGGACTATGCCGCTAGAAGGCAGGGCTTATTGACGAGAGCCTAGCTGCCTCACCGGTCGACAGAGGTCAGTTGCACATTGCCATCGGGAACTCTCCCAGATAGGAAGACTCCGCAGTTGCTTGCATGATTGATCTCCAACACAAGCAACAAATCGGTATCATGTTACTAGCGCAGGGGAGAACTTTGCTGTCACGTACCATATCATGCTTGATATGATGGGAACCGTTTCACATGTGTTTTTAAATAGTATTAGAAAAAGCTTTAAAATGCTCCAATAAACAGCATCTAACTCGCAAGTTAGCTTTGATGTGTTTTATCTACTTGATATTATATGTGTGAACGAGGCCTAATGTCTAGTAACAATCCATTCATAGATCTGCAGAAGCCTAGTGACGGATGCTCCTGTCCGCTCCTGCTGTGCACACAAGCCTTGCTTTTGTCATAAGAAATATGTAAACAGATTTTCAGGCAGATGCCTGACACTGACACTGTGTTTGCACTGGCCACGGATATGTTTATCAAAGATTTTAAAGGCGATTGGTAAATGGCAGTGAAAGAAACTATAGCGATATATCACTCGCGTCTGTCAGCTCCCACCTGGTTTATAAATGCATGCCGTAACCATATAACGTAACAGAAACATATGCTGCAGTAACTCCCCAGAGCGCAGAAAACACCAGATCTAGCATTCCACACCAAAATCCTATATCTATGAACTTTCTGTGTTACACGAAAAGCACAGTATTAAAGGGACACTACCCCACAAGCTATATTGCTGTTTGACAATGTATTTATAAAAGTTTAAAATCTTAACGGCCGTTTCGAGAACTTGTTGAACACATTCATTGAATGCTTGGTAAACTTCATCAATAGAAAGCATTTCATCCTCTTGTTTTGTGAAACGCGTCAGTTGCGAAATGCGCCGCCCCACTGTAGTGCTGTTGGGTCCTTTCCCATAGGGATCTGGAGAGAAGCCGTACAAAGTCAGCAGCTAGGATATATTGTAGACATGAAAGCACGCCTCTGCACAGCGTAGAGTTGGAGTTGTGAAAACATGTCTCATTCAGGGGTAGATTTATTAATATTGCCCTAAGGTTCCTTAAGGGCGCAGGTTCGCTTCACCACTTTATCGTGGTGAAGAGAACCTGTCTATCGCCCTAATCTATCAATGCTGGACTGTACGTTATGGGAGTGCGCTATCCCCTCCTGCCGGGGATACGCTTCCTCCCATAACGTTTGTGCGCTCCCCCCTCTCCCGAGTACTGCGCATGCGCCGGTTACATTGTCAGGCAATGTGTACCCGGCGCATGCGCAGATACATCCGTCGCACGGCGGGGACCAGCAGGCGCCGGGGAGAGAAACCTCTGTCAGCCGGGCAGAGGACCAATAAAGTTTTTTTAATGAACAAAAAAAAAAAACCCTCCGTTTAAACTACTACACAGCGCCAGAAAAATCCGGCGCTATGTACAAGAGCTAAAAGCAGCAGCGCGTGGCCACAAAGGATGTTGATAAATAAGGTATGAGGCAGGCGCCCACGTCCCCCTAAAGTATATACGTTACCCCTCCTCCCCCATAGCGCCGAGCGTTACACACCCACATCGCGGGTGTCATAAATTAAGTGAAGCGTTATCCCCTGCTTTAGCGTGCGGGGATAACGCATATGCCCCACAGCGCTTCTTCATAAATCTACCTGTCAGATAAGTATGTGAGCAGCCATATGCAAGTTAGGAGGCATATCTTTTGTATCTAGAATAGGGCAGGTGCAGATATAAGCGGACGACCATTTCAGGCACATATGCTATCCCTGCAGAGACGGAGACATCTCCAGATACCTACGATACTTCATATCGTGCTCGTGTCATTGGAGCAAAGAATGCCAAGATATGCCCAACTCCACATCAGGCCTACAACGTACGGAACTCTGCGGAGTCCAGCACTTGTGGCGTCTTCAGCATAAGGGCAGGGTGATCCTAAAACACACACATAACAAATGACCCATAGGTCTAGAAATTTAAACCCTGATAATAAAATGACTACAAATACTTTTTTTTAAACAGTTATTCTATTCTTGTCTATCGCGAAGGGAGGAACTCAATTAATGGCCATGTGCCGTTCGGTAGGATCTCCTGCGCACCGTAAGATCTCATGCGCACCTGGGTTTATCCTATTCAACTGCGTAAGAGACAATGGGCCTGATTCGGGTTTATTCTGTAAGCTGCGAAGATTGCAGTCCTTATGATGCCGCCTCACCGCAAAACCGCAAGCACCGCACCGCCCCGCCGCCATATCCCTTATGAAAACTCATCCCCTCGCATGTGCAGGCAGCAGGAGAAATCATTGATTGGTCGGCGACCATCGAATGACTTCTCATGGGCCTGAATATATGGAGTCAGTGGAGACTGACTTATATTTGCACGTGCCACCCGCATTTGCATGGAAAGCCTAGCGTTTTCATGGGGACGCGTATGAAACGTTGAGCGTTCCCATGTGCCAGCGCCGCAACCACCCCCATCCCACCCCATTGCAAATGGTCTGGCGACAGTGTGAATTGCCAAGGTCGTTCGCAGTTGGGGTTTGCACATGCGCAAAAATGTGCATGCACAAACCCTGACCATCGGGGCAGGGGCCGATTTCGGTTCACTATAGAAATCACGCTTTAAAAAAAATAAAATAATAATTAAACCTCCAGAGAAAATCAGATTCTTCCTAATATCGTTCATTTTGCTCTGGCACCCCGTCTACACCGAGATCTGAAAAGCTCGCCGGGCCGGTTAGTACTTTAAAAACTGAAACTGAACTGAAATTTCCACTGAAACTTTTTGGAATTTTTTTTTTTTTTAGATTACTCCCCAACCGAGCCGTGCTTAGAAAAAAGCCCAGCTCCTAATATCTATGAGTGAGTAAGGGCACGTAAGGCCAACAGATTTCAGGGCTTTGTGAGAAAAATGTGAAACATGTGAAATGTAATTTCATATGTAACATAAGGAAAATGACTCTTGATTTACTGCTCAGTAACAGCCGTCACAATCCGTCACTGTCAGGAGCATAGCGGCTGACACTACGGATCAGGTTCCGAGGCCGCGCCGAACAGACCTGAGAGCTATGTATTCTCCTCCTCACTTCCCTCGTACGATCTTATTCATGAGCACACAGTGTAGATCTGACAGAAACATCCATCTTACACTCGCTCAGCTTTCTCCCGTTGTACGGAAACCCTTCTCAGATTAATTGACAGAGTACCTGTGGCCTGAGGCAGCCATTTTGTGGACTGAATTAATAAGCTTGGGAAAGCGTATTATAAATGAACTAAGAACTGGAGGCCTCGCTCAGCAGTATCTCTAGTTCCCGGTGAATTGAGAAGTTAATCGATGAGTCTCCGCTCTAAATCAGGATATAAACAGCAGATATTTTACATTGCGGTGGGAATCCAATCAGCCGTAGGGTTTGTTTGCCAGGGGACTAGATCTGGTTTCATGGGTAAAACCCACATATTTAATCGGCGGCTATCCTAATTGGATTAGCTTTAAAATGTTTTCCCTCAAGATGGCTTCAGTTTATTAGCTTATACATGTCCAGGTGCCCGGAATCCCGACTTCCGTAAGAACACCAGCATTGGAACTTTGACATGTTTGAGGATGCCAACGCTGTAATCCTGACAGCCGGCACCCCGAAAGATTTAGGAAGCAGGAAATGGGGGTTAGGCACTAACGGGAAGGGGTAGAGTTAGGCTGTTGGGAAAATGTTTAGGCGGCGGTGTACAGGGGTTAAGGTTAAGCACTAGCTGAGAGGGATAGGGTTAGGCTATGTGGGGAGGGTTAGGCTGCAAACACAGAAGGTTTGGGGGGTAGGGGGGAGATAGGTCACTTACGAAACCCTTTTGGGATTCTCCGTATAGGGACGCCAGGGTTGGTCTTGTGACCGTCAGCATCCCCACCGCTGGGATACCAAATGTATCAATGAACTGCAAACCACATGTGTTCTCTTGGAATTAAATCCAGAGCTAATTCACAGGAATGATCCTCCAACCATAATCTGGTGGCTACAGACCTGGTGGAGTGGCGCTGAAGGCATGACACGATTGAATGATCTGCAGGCATGTTAAGTAGCATCCACCGATCAGCAATAACTGAAGATGTATCAGGGGACCTAATGTGTGCCAGTTGAAAACACCCCACATCGTCATCAATCATGGACTGTATTTTGTTACCACAACAAGGTGCAGTCCAGGGCGGCGGTGGCTCATAGCTTCATGGGGGTTCACTGCATATGTAATAGTCCACCTGCCCAAATTGGTTGGGACCTCTACTCGTTGGACCAGGCTACAGATGTCCAGTCATATTGCATCCAGTGGTGGTGTTTCAAACCCCAGGTGACGGGTAGAGACTTGGCCATGGGGTCAGCAATGAGACACGAGTGGGCCATCGACTCCTAGTACCCCCAGAAGATAAAAATTGCAGATGTTACTTGTAGCCCAGCATTAAATTTGGTATCATCTGCAATTACGGAGGCCAAGGTTCAAAGCCCCTTCAATTGTAATATGCTGCCATGGACAGCATGGACAGTGTAATGGTTAGCATTACTGCCTCACAGCGCTGAGGACATGGGTTAGATTCCCACCATGCCCCTAACTGCGGAGTTTGTATTTTCTCCCCGTGCTTGCATGGGTTTACTCCAGTTTCCTCCCACATTCCAAAAAGAGGTACTTGTGTAGTTTCACGGCGCCACTGACGTAGTCAGCGTAGTGTCCCTGTCAGCATCAGCATCGTGTTCCCGCAGCCAGCGTAGTCAGCTTGTGCCTGTGACTGTGTGTATGTTCGCGCCTAACCAGAGCTTACACAGTTAGCGTAATCAGTCAGCGTTACACAGTTAGCGTAGTCAGTCAGCATTGTGTCAGCGCTTATTACATTGTGTGGGAACCATTGACCATTTTTAACCTGCCTGACATGATAGGTGTGAATGTGTTCCTGAAACACCCCCACTATCCACGTGAGCCGGAAACGTGGCGAGCGCACGCAGGTACGCATCCTCCCGACCTGTTCATACCCCGATTATACACGTTGGCGTGGAGTTGACTTTGTGCTCGCCACTGGGCCCGAATCGTGGTGAGCGCAGCAAGCCCCGCGAGGGGCAGCAGAAAACGGGCCCAAAGTGCCCGCTCGCCACACTTTGGGCACATTTTCCACATCCGCTTGCCACGCTTTGGGCTCTCCACACTTTAGAAAATCAATTCCATGCCGTCGTGGATAGTGGAGATATGAACAGGTCGGGAGGACATGTACCGCGTGTGCTTGCCACGCTTCGGGCTGACGTGGATAGTGGGGGTTTGAAATGGAGGCATTTGCCAGGATGTAACATGGAGCACTGGCAAATGCCTCCTTTATTGTGCATGAGACGCACTTGCCCCCGCACACCCTCCCCCCTTTGTGCATGAGACGCACATGCTTCCGAACCCCTAACCCTGACCGTCCCTGAAGCAGACACGGCAGGGTTGCGAACCCTGACACACAATTTATTGAGACGCACCTGCGTATGAGATGCTTGTGCGTCTGAGGCAGATGAAGCACCTCTCCGCCAGCACCCGCCAGTGCAGGGGATATGGCGGTTAATGGCGCTGTGTGAGAGGCGTGCACTAGGCTTGCCACGGACAGAGCTGCAGCTCGCGGGACAGTACGGTGACTACGCTGCCTGATGTGGACACTACGCAGGGCTGCCGCAGGGACCTTATGCTGACTAAGCTAGGCTGCCGTTGGCCTACGCTGACAGCGTAGTGTAAGGTGGCACCACAAAACTACACAAGGACCCAAAAATATACTGGTAGGATAATTGGCTCTGAACAAAATTAACCCTAGAATGAATGTATGTGCCTTTATATGTGGTAGGGAACATAGATTTTAAGCTCCACTGGGGCAGGGACAGATGTGAGTGTTAAAATATTCTCAGTAAAGCGCTGCGGAATATGTGTGCGCTATATAAGAAACTGTTAATAAATTTGGTACTTGTGTAGTATCACGGCTCCCACGATGTGCATCATATATGAAAAAATCGCATTGCATCGCATGCGATGAGATGCGATGCCATTTTTCACAATAATGATTGACATGTGTTAAAATCATGTTAAATGCACCCCAAAGGGCATTTGTTACTGTAGCACCCACACTATGAACGCCAACCCGAAGCGTGGCGAGCGGCGGCGGTACGGGTCCTACGACCTTTTCATACCCCCACTATCCACGTCGGCGTGGAGTTGAGTATAGAAAGTGTGGCGAGCGCAGCGAGCCACCGAGCCCGAAGCGTGGCGAGCGCAGCGAGCCCCGCGTGGGGACGCGGATACCTTCACAGGTATCCGCGTCCCCTCGCGGGCTTCACAGGTGTCCGCGTCCCCTCGCGGGGCTCGCCACACTTTCTATTCTCAACTCCACGCCGACGTGGATAGTGGGGGTATGAAAAGGTCGTAGGACGCGTACTGCCGCGCCTCGCGGGCTCGCTACGCTTCGGGTTGACGTTGATAGTGGGGGTGGTACAGTGTGAAAAAAGACATTTGGGGGCATTTTACATGTTTGCTACTAATTTAAATGCATTTGGATGCATTTGTGATCCAAATCGCATGCCATCGCGAGTTTTTTATGCATTTGTTGTAAAAATCGCATGCCATCGCATGCGATTTTTACAACAAATGCATAAAAAACTCGTAAAAATCGCATCGCATGCCACTACATATGGCATGCGATGGGAGCCGTGATAGTATACAAGTACCATAAATTTTAAAAAAAATTGTGTAGCAAAACTTAAGAATAATTAAAGATACGCGAAAACTAAGAAATCCATTGTTTTTCTTATGAAATTCTGCATTAGTCTGAGCTTCCCACTTAAAAAATTACCTTTAAACTAAACTTATAGTTGCACCCAGATGTCCGACTTTCCCCACTCCATGTTAAATGTGTAGACACTGTAGTAATATCTCCTTTTTAAAAGGGTGTTTCAAAACAAATGGACCACCCTGTATACAGTACTTCTCCATCTGAACATGATATCCCACAAAATGTGAACGGATGCTCGTCTCTGCACGTAACTGCGCTCTTCGACACCCCAACTTTTAGCCATTCTCCTGTTATCACTGAGTTACCGCCTGCGAATGCCACTATTACCATTTGCCTACATATGTGCTGCAACTGTGTACGAACAAAATCATGACTGAGAAGCTCGTGCAAAGGAAAACATCGCTCCACCACCTTAGAATCAGGTTTTACGATGTGAGGTGTGGGGGATGATTCCCTCTTTTGCCTGACTATGGTCAAGTCAAACCGGTCCTCGGGTGTTAAAATGTTGCACACTTGAATTTAGAATAACAGAAGCAACAACCAGCTCGGAACGAGCAGAGGGTCTCTCCCAGTACTGAAGTGAGCCATCTATGGGAGATACATACACTTGCCGTAAGTAAAACGCCTTATAGACTCAGAAACCAAAATATGCAAGGTTTGTTTATTGTAATAACTGTATGTGTTGCTTGGCTCTATGAATCTACCATCCTATAAATGCATTATTGGACGTACAGTACGCTGCAACATGTCACTAGATGAAGTTTGGGGAACCGTAGGCTCCAGATGGAAACATACAAATCCCCTAGAATTAGTGAGGGTGCTCTCAGGAGTCTGTTTAACATCTTAAATCATTCCAAGCACAAAGAAGCAACTGTGGAACCCCAGATGATAGGATTATACAGCCAGGGCCCACGTCTCACACAAACGCTGTGTTCTGCACCTCTCGCCCACCTTTCCTCACACTCCATAATGACAGGCTTGGAAAAATCATAGTTTTAGCTGTTAACACACACATAACCCAATGGCGGAGCGATATGGGATACGTCTGGCTTTTAGAACTGATGGAAAAAGACGGGGATAAAATGAAATAAAATATCCAAAATTTGTGAAACACAAAAGATATATAACGGTAAAGAAGCTCAGCCTAGGTGACGCTCACAGTAAGGGAAGCCATTTTGTGGCTTGAACCAATATCCAACCTAGTATATCTGGGCTCCGATGTATGGATAGACAGTGTTCTAGTAATGCTGGGTACACACCAGAATGATGCAGATCATGAGCAGATCGTAAGACGATCGTACGATCGGCTCACGATCTGTTGGAGCAGACGATCTGTATACCATCTTAATCCGATCCGAACACGACCTGTAACAAACTGAATGGTCGTTTACAGATCCTATTCGGATCGGAATTGGATTTGGCCCAAAACATGCCCAATTTACATACAATCGGTTGAGATTGTATCAAAATTGGGTGGATTGGGGCCAAATCGTTCTGGTGTGTACCCTACATTAGACAATTAAAATGTCAACACACTTATGGTCAATATGCAACAAGGTCAAAAGGACAACAAATAGTTGATAGGTTAAAAAAATCAACATGACAAGTTTTTTGGGGATTTTTTAATGTTTTTTGTTTACACCGTTGCTTCATTTACCACCTATATGAACTATGACTGGAAACAGTAACCTGTGGTGAGTCCAAAGTGTGGGGAGCGAAGGAAGCCGGCGAGAGTCTACTAATCATGGTCATGGACTGTGACATGGACAAAATTTGGCCCCAAATTTTCTTTTTGTGTCGACCATTTTGACCTTAGACACCGTCAACCTTTTCGCTGTTTCAATTTTGAGCCTCTTGGTTGTCTATCTAATATGTTTAGATCTATTTGAGGCCTAACCAACCTGCGTCTCTCCAACTGCTGTGAAAGTACACATCCCATCATGCCTTGCCACAATATTGCTTTTAGGGACGGCTAAAACTGTGGCAGGGCATGCTGGGATGTGTAGTTTAAAAACAGCTGGCAACACATAGGTCGCCAGACCTGATCTATTATAACATACCCCGTATTATTGATGTACAGTATGAGGCATCAAGAATAGTTGACCCCTCTCCTTGAATGTCCTCTTACACATTCGTGTTTCGAATTGTGTGTGTTTTGGGTCCGTATCTCGGGCCATGTTTTGGATCTGGCTCTTCTCCAAACCACAATCCTGTTCATGTTTCATTTTTTTGGGATCTGAATTTTCTTTTTAAAAACCATAAAAAACTGCGGTACTTGTTTCCTAGCACGGCCACACCGATTCAGATCGGGGTGGTCGTGTCGGAAAAATCGGGTCGATCGCATCGCATGCGATTTGGTCGCATGCGATGCGATCGACGCGACCGACCGATTTTTCACCCGATTTTTTTCATTGAATCCAATGTAAATTGGGTCCCTGGGACCTAATTTTACATTGGATTCAATGAAAAAAATTCCCAACCCCCCCAAATTTAAGCGCGTTAACCCCAGGCCACGATAGACGCCAACCTGAAGCGTGGCGAGCGCAGCGAGCCCGCGAGGGGCGGCGGTACGCGTCCTCCGACCTTTTCATGCCCTACTATCCACTAGGGCGTGGAGTGAGAATAGAATAGTGTGGCGAGCGCAGCGAGCCACCGAGCCCGAAGCGTGGCGAGCGCAGCGAGCCCCGCGAGGGGACGCGGATACCTTCACAGGTAAACGCGTCCCTTCGCGGGCTTCACAGGTGTCCGCGTCGCCACGGACACCTGTGAAGCCCGCAAGGGGACGCGTATAACTGTGAAGGTATCCGCGTCCCCTCGCGGGGCTCGCTGCGCTCGCCACGCTTCGGGCTCGGTGGCTCGCTGCGCTCGCCACACTATTCTATTCTCACTCCACACCCTAGTGGATAGTAGGGCATGAAAAGGTCGGAGGACGCGTACCGCCGCCCCTCGCGGGCTCGCTGCGCTCGCCACGCTTCAGGTTGGCGTCTATCGTGGGGCGACGACGGGGACATCTATAATGTGAAATGGGTCATATGGACCCATTTCACATTTTTTGACATTTTTACACCATTTCAATGTTAAAAAATTTTTTAACATTGAATCCTATGCAAAAATCGGGGGCATCGCGTCGCATCGCGTCGGGACCAATGTTAATGGTCCCGACCGACGCGATGCCCCCGATATTTTACCTTTCCCGACAAGATTTCAATGTTAAAATATTTTTTAACATTGAAGTCTATGGAAATATCGGGGGCATCGCGTCGGTCGCGTCGGGACCAATGTTAATGGTCCCGACCGACGCGATGCCCCCGATATTTTATCCTAGCCGGCAAAATGGACCTGATTTCAAAAGAAATCGGGTCCATCGTGGGTAATCGTGTCCCTTAATTAAGGGACACGATTACTCACGATTGTGGCCGTGCTAGGAAACAAGTACCAAAACTGCTAAAATCTCAGAATTTTTTGTTTTGCACAATGATATCTGGATGGATAGCTGGATGACTATGCTAAGCAACACAAGTGGGCGGCACAAACACATGGCCCATCTACAGTAGGAGTGGCACTGCAGCTGCAGACAGGATGGCAGTTTGAAAAACTAGGCCCCAAAGAGCACATAATGGCAAAAAAAAGAGGGGGGGGGGGGGGGTAGGAGGGTTTAGATCATTGTGTGAAGCTAAACCACTAGTCATAAACAGAGGCCAGGGTATTAGCCGTTCCTTGGCACTCCGTGTCATAAATGGCATATTGGCAAGGTTACGTTTCTCCTGAAACTATTTACATTTATTTTTTCCTTCGTGTTGTTGAACTGTGGCATTTTGGATTTCACATGCCCTCTACGATGACATTGGGCATCGGCCTTGGCAGAGGACGTCGATGGCATTTCATGTTCTATGTCATGACTAGTGGCAGCAGCTTCAGCACTAGGAGGAAGTGGTTCTCCATTATCTTTCGTGGGGCATCACTGGACGGCTGGACTTATGCAGCAGTATCAGTGGACTGGACTTATATAGCACTATCACTGGTCTGGACTAAACTTATATAGCACTATCACTGGACTGGAACTGCAGCAGTATCGCTGGACTTTAATGGCAGTACCAATAGACTGGACTTGTGCAGCAGCACCAATGGAGTTTAACGGCAGTACCGCTGTTCTATGTCATGACTAGTGGCAGCAGCTTCAGCACTAGGAGGAAGTGGTTCTTGTTCTTTCACTCTTTTATCCTCCAAATCACTGGACTGGACTCATGCAGCAGTATCAGTGGACTGGACTTATATAGCACTATCACTGGACTGGACTCATGCAGCAGAATCATTGGACTGGACTTATATAGCACTATCACTGGCCTATGACTGCAGTACCACTGGACTTTAATGGAAGTATCACTGGACTGGACTTATATAGCACTATCACTGGACTGGAACTAAAGCAGATTCACTGGACTTTAATGGCAGTATCGTTGGACTTTAACGGCAGTACCACTGGACTTTAATGGCAGTATCAGTGGACTGGACTGAAACTGCAGCAGTATCACTGGACTTTATGGGCAGTATCATTGGACTTTAACTGCAGTACCAATGGACTTTAAAGGCAGTACCACTGGACAGTACCATTGGACTTCTATGGCAGTATCACTGGACTTTTAATGGCAGTACCACTGGACTGGACTTGACTTATGCATCAGTACCACTGGACTTTAACGCCAGTATCAATGGACTTTAATGGCAGTACCACTGGACTTATGCATCAGTACCACTGGACTTTAACGCCAGTATCAATGGACTTTAACTGCAGTACCAATGGACTTTAATGGCAGTATCACTGGACTGAACTTATGCAGCAGTATCACTGGACTGGACTTTATGGCAGTACCAATGGACTTTAACGGCAGTACCACTGGACTGGAACTGCAGCAGTATCTCTGGACTGTATTTATACAGCAGTATCACTGGACTTCGCAGGACACAACAGCACAGCACACTCTTCCTCTCTCCTCTCCTAAACTGGAGTGAGAAATGGTGCTGGCCACCTGCATATATATAGGGTCCGGATCTCACGATATCCGACGGCGGGATCTCGTGAGGTCCCGGGACCCCCGCTCTGAGCCAGGGTGGGCTTGGCTCCATTTTATAAATGTACCTGGAAAGTTTATAGTGAAGCAATAGGCAGCATTCTAACCGATATTGGATTCCAGTGTGAGCTGCTAAAGATATTAGCGCAATGGTACAAAACTCTTTTTTAATGATATTGGATCAGCCCATAAAATGGCGGCATCCACTGTCATCAGGAGACATGTTCCTGTCAATAAAGCTATTTAGAAATCACCAGCACAAACTCAATGAAGCCTGGAGAAATTCAATCACGGGAACTGACATGCCTACACAGTGGTTACAACAAGCCCCATTCTTATAACTGCCTGTCACTAACACCCACAGACAGTCCCTGGGACTAATTCAGACCTGTGTTGGGCTGCCAATTTTTGAAGCCCTGAGATCAGGTATACTCCGCTCCGCCAGAGTGAGCTCCTTCCCCATGCAAGCCTGCAAATTGCTTAGCAGGGATTGCAAAAATACTGCAGGCCTGCGATGAGCTGCAACTCCATCCGCACACCGTTCACCATAAAATGATTCCCCAGTGTGTGCAGTCTGTGTGTAGCCCAGGACTTACTCAGCAGCTGTGATAGAATCAGGCTGATCGGGGGCGGAGCTGATGTCACATGACTTCCACTCACACACCTGGCCACGGCCCTCACCATATAATGATTCCCCAGTGTGTGCAGTCTGTGTGTAGCCCAGGACTTACTCAGTGGCTGCGATAGAAACAGGCCGATCGGGGGCGGAGCTGATGTCACATGACTTCCCCTCAAACACCTGGGCACGCCCCTCACCATATAATGATTCCCCAGTGTGTGCAGTCTGTGCGTAGTCCAGGACTTACTCAGCGGCTGTGATAGAATCAGACTGATCGGGAGCGGAGATGATGTCACATGACTTCCCCTCACACACCTGGCCACGCCCCTCACCATATAATGATTCCCCAGTGTGTGCAGCCCAGGACTTACTCGGTGGCTGCGATAGAAACAGGCCGATCGGGGGCGGAGCTGACGTCACATGACTTCCCCTCACACACCTGGGCACGCCCCTCACAATATAATGATTCCCCAGTGTGTGCAGTCTGTGCGTAGTCCAGGACTTACTCAGCGGCTGTGATAGAATCAGACTGATCGGGGGCGGAGCTGATGTCACATGACTTCCCCTCAAACACCTGGGCACGCCCCTCACCATATAATGATTCCCCAGTGTGTGCAGTCTGTGCGTAGTCCAGGACTTACTCAGCGGCTGTGATAGAATCAGACTGATCGGGAGCGGAGATGATGTCACATGACTTCCCCTCACACACCTGGCCACGCCCCTCACCATATAATGATTCCCCAGTGTGTGCAGCCCAGGACTTACTCGGTGGCTGCGATAGAAACAGGCCGATCGGGGGCGGAGCTGACGTCACATGACTTCCCCTCACACACCTGGGCACGCCCCTCACAATATAATGATTCCCCAGTGTGTGCAGTCTGTGCGTAGTCCAGGACTTACTCAGCGGCTGTGATAGAATCAGACTGATCGGGAGTGGAGCTGATGTCACATGACTTCCCCTCACACACCTGGCCACGCCCCTCACCATATAATGATTCCCCAGTGTGTGCAGCCCAGGACTTACTCAGTGGCTGCGATAGAAACAGGCCGATCGGGGGCGGAGCTGACGTCACATGACTTCCCCTCACACACCTGGGCACGCCCCTCACCATATAATGATTCCCCAGTGTGTGCAGTCTGTGCGTAGTCCAGGACTTACTCAGCGGCTGTGATAGAATCAGACTGATCGGGAGCGGAGCTGATGTCACATGACTTCCCCTCACACACCTGGCCACGCCCCTCACCATATAATGATTCCCCAGTGTGTGCAGCCCAGGACTTACTCGGTGGCTGCGATAGAAACAGGCCGATCGGGGGCGGAGCTGATGTCACATGATTTCCCCTCACACACCTGGGCACACCCCTCACCATATAATGATTCCCCACTGTGTGCAGTCTGTGCATAGCCCAGGACCTACACGGTGACTGTGATAGAAACAGGCTGATCGGCGCTGGGGCTGACGTCCTACACCCTCCCTCCAAACGCCTGGGCACGCCTGCGTTTTCACTGACACTCCCAGAATACGTCCGGTTACCACCCCAAATACTGGCTTCCTGTCAATCACCTTGCGTACGGCCAGCGATAAAAAAAATAGGAGCGGGATTTTATCGCAGGACGTCTCATGCGTGCTATGGGCTGTAAGCATGCCCAGCCTGTGTATTCGCAGGTCTGAATTAGTCCCCTCTATCTGTCAATCAGTCGGTGTCCTAATCCTGTCCACGAGCGTCACTAAGAAGCAGGCGCAGTAACACTGTGTAAATGATCAGACCAGCATACATCTCTGAATCAGGCCCACAGACATGGCGCGGTGCAGGAAACACTCTGCGCCGCCATCCCCTGCCTTTTGTTTGGAGATCAATAGCAGAAACCAAATGAGTGAGGCTCAATTGCTTTCCCTGCGTCTGACCTGTAATATCAGCCGTAGTATGTCAGCATACAGAGCGATGCCTGTAATACCCTGCATTGTTACTGATGGAGAGAGGAGGCAGAGCGCTTCCCAGGGCAGCTGGGAGACACAGCCACCTCACAATGCCACCAGCTACGTACTCTCAGGCCTGAGAACAAGAAACGTTTCCCTGCTATTATTCTGCTTCTCAGGATGACAGGGGTATGATAAATGGCTAGGCACATCAATGCCGTGTTGGGACAAAGAGGCTTTGTGATTGACAGGAGGAAACGACACAAAGGGAGGAGATTGGCCTTTCCTTCCTACGGGGACGGCTTGTGTGAGAGGCGCCTGAAATTTTAGACTTTAAAAGCATCTCTCAGACTCACCTCGCAGGTAAACACCTTCCTGCCTGGCTGCTCTCTCTGAGGCCGGCATGTGGCACCAAACCTGCGCTGAGAGCTGGAAAAGGTAGAACCAGATGTCACTTGCCATTCTTGTCCTGTGTGAGTGTACTCCGGTACCCACCGGCCTGAACGTTTCCTTGTATAACCTCTACCACCATTTTTGTGACTCAACTGTTTTGTGAGTTATTCAATTTCCTGCTCTGTTGGGCGCACATGTCTGGTGTGCGCACCAGTCTAAAGTCTTGGTTAGGGCGCTCAAATGGGTTTTTGCACATTTCAGATGGAACGGAAGTGCGTCCGACCCGGCTGCATGTGTGCCCAAACAGAGCAACCACTCAAATGATCTATTGGGCACCATCTAGTGGCAGCCGGGCTGAAGAGCAATTTAAATGCCTCCAATAGGTCTGAGCAGGTTAACTTGGTTCATTTTACTGATATCCCTCCTAACAAGACTCAAAAAGCACGCTGAGAGGATGTAGTCATGATCTAGAACAGGGGTGGCCAAGCCTGTCCTCGAGATCTACACCTGTGCACCAGCTAGGTGGTCTGGAAAACGTGGACCGTTGGTAGATCTGGAGGACTGGTTTGGCCACCCCTGATCTAGAACATAAGTTCACAAACTCTGACCTAACGACCCCAAACAGTTCATGTTTGTCAGGTCTCCTCAGAGATTCAAAAGGGAAATAATTAGCTCCACCTGTGGGTCTTATAAAATGTGTCAGTAAGTGCACCTGTGCTCCTGCTGGGTGACCTGGAAAAGGAGAATAGTTGGGGGGTCCCAAGAACTTACAATCTTGGGGTCTAAATTGGAATCTGAATATTTACGTGCCCAATAATACATTGTAACATAGTAAGTAAGGCTGAATAAAGACGTACGTCCATCGCGTTCAACTTTTAAAAAAAATGTATTCTACTTTAGGATTAAGGATTCTGTTTACGTTAATGTGCCCCCTAATCCCTCCACAAAACCGTATTGTGATGGTTATAACCATAAATGTTGTTAGCCAATAAATACTTGTCGCAGCGTAAATGTGTTTATTGTGTCTGCCAACACCACCAGTTCCATACCTTTACTGCGCTAACCGTAAAGAAACCTAAACCGTCCAGTTATATAATAGTTCCATATAATATCATTTTTTTTTGTTACCGGTGCTTTTGTTATCATATCATACTGTACCTATCAGTGCCCAACATATCAGTGCCCATCATATCATACCTATCAGTGCCCAACATATCATACGTATCAGTGCTGAGCATAACATACGTATCACTGCCCAGCATACTATAGTTATCAGTGTCCATCATATCATACCTATTAGTGCTGAGCATAACATACGTATCACTGTCCAGCATACTATAGTTATCAGTGTCCATCATATCATACCTATCAGTGCTGAGCATAACATACCTATCAGTGCCCAACATATCATACCTATCACTGCCCAACATATCATACCTATCACTGCCCAACATATCATACCTATCAGTGCCCAACATATCATACCTATCACTGCCCAACATATCATACCTATCACTGCCCAACATATCATACCTATCAGTGCCCATCATATCATACCTATCAGTGCCCAGCATAGTATACCAATAAGTGACCAGCATAGCATACCAGTATAACACATATTACACTGATAAGGGTCCCTTATACACCTATCAGTGTAAAGCATATTATTCCTGAAAGTGTATACGGTATTATACTGTCATTAACCAGCATAGCATACCTAACAGTGTCCAGCATATCAGTGTCCAGTATACATACCTCTTAGTCTGCAACATATTATAGCTATCAGTGTCCAGCATAGTATACCTGTCAGTGTCTCCAATATTATAGCTATCATTGTGTAAAGCATATTACACCTGTCCAGTATACAGTATTATACTATCAGTACTATTGTACCTATCAGTGACCAGCACATTATACCTATCAGTGGCCAGCATAGTGTACCTATCCATGCCCCTCATATCATAACTCTCAGTGCCCAGCATATTATACTTATCAGTCTCCTATATATTATACAGTGTCCAGTATATAATACCTATTATACCCAGAATATTATACCAATCCGTTCCCTTTATACCAAACCAGAGTCCAGCAACTTATATCCAGCAGCCCTGAGCATATTATACCCACTTGTTTTCAACGGAATTAATTTAAATTGCTACCATATAATATAGCCGACATTGACCGTTACATTATACTCATCACTAATTCCCACCTCACTACAACCTGAGACCATTCTAGGGTGCGCGCTCTTATCAGTTGGAGCAGGCTTTGTGCAGCTGTTCTGCCGGGACTTATCCGAGAACAGGGGGCCTGGGAAAGTGAGTCGGAGGATCGATCACTAACCACAACCAAGAAACTAATAAGGCTTCTGATTGGGCCCCTTCTAGCAGACACTAATTTAAATTGTTTCTCCAAATGACTTTTCCAGCACATTGTAGGCCTGACACAGCCGCCGGAGTGGTGTGGGAGGACAGGGAACCTTAGGAAAATATTGTCCTAGGAGGTAGTTCAGCTTTAAGTAATTGCTTATATCCTGCAATCGTAAGCTAAGCTTCCCCAGATGTCTCACGTTCCCCAGGATCTCATATCATAATGTGGCCGGTCTCAGATACTAATTGCACTCCCAAACCTCGGCCAAACATGTCGGCCCACATGCAGGTATGTACAGTATGCAGGTGGAGTAGGGCTTGTTGTAGTGAATGAACCCTGATTGATAAGGCGGATGATTCGAAATGAATTAAATTAACGTTCATGTTGCCTTCTGGTAGAAAACCCAAAATATATTTAAAGATGTCGCAGATCTATTTATGTATTAGCTGGAGATTAACCCTTTGAGTGCCAAGTCAATTTGTCAATATAGGTGTGAAAATTGCCAAGCAAACATTTGTATTCATCACATCACTGTATTTGTATACACTGCTGCAAAAACCTGGGTTTCTCCCTCCTGGACCCGGGTCAGCGGTCGTGTAAAAGGGGTTAACCCGTGTCCCTTTACATGGGACTTCTACCCAGGTCCTGACCAGGGTAGAACACGTGCACCCATTTACAGCAATGGGGAAAGCCCAACCTTCAATCCGCCGTGTCCTACGGTCACATGGAGATTGGGCGGGGGGTGGGGAACACAGCCTGCGTTGCTGTTTGCTGTACTGTGCAGACAGCAGCAGAGGAAGGGAGGAGATGAATGGATGCCTGTGTGCGGCATCCATTCACCTCACAGACGGGAGCTGGGGGGGTGCACGGAGGCTGGGGGCAGCCCAGCACCTTACCTTGGTGCTGGGCTTGACCCCAGCGTGGCGGTCCGGGGCCCGGTGATTCTGGCGCTTGAAGATTATGTCATCTCATGGTGTAAACGGACCAAAATCCCGGATCCGACCTCGCTCGGAACCATGTTCCAAATACCGAGTCAGATCCAGGATTTTGGTGTAAAGGGGGTATTAGAGGTCAACTCATGGAGGGCAATGGTCCGGACCTTGGATCTCTACAGCTCTGATACTAGGGTGCGAGGTCAGATTGTTATTAATGTTTGAGTTCTGGATTAATAACACCCCTTATAGCCGATGTGACAAGTATCATGCATCGGATGAGATTCCAGCATCAGGAGCTCTGTCTCTCGTCTCTGAAAGCAGTTTAAAAATAACTGACAGGTGTCTGCAATCAGGCTGCCTTTAGACTTGACTACACCTGTACCTGGCCTGGATTCAATGCAACCGCTCCCTGCTGGCCTATATCCCTGCCAGGTATGTTCCTGCTGGCTCTGTCACATCCAATACTCAGAATTAAAAGCAACTGTTCAGGTACAAATAGTATTCAAATACACAAACAAATACGGAACAGGCATAAGAAAAAAAAAACAGTGGATGAGATCATGTTGTGTGGCCAAACATTTTTTTATCCTATCATCATCAAATGGACTTTGGGAATGTGAGCAGGTCCATGTGATGTCGTGATGTCACACAAATGCTCCCGTGGGAATGGGATATCTTTATCGTGCCCCTTTGGACCTGCTGGGCCTTAGGCAGGAAAATCTACCTCCACGAGTGGCGATAAATAAATAAATGTGTTCTTTAATTTTTTGGTCTCTAAAGTTGTGAATTATACTGTGTGACACTGCAATTATCTTTATAAAGCTATAGGCTAGACCAACCAGCTCGCCCCCCGTGTACTCCTGTATTAGGGTGACCAACTAATCCCTTTAATCCGGGACACATATTAATTACACAGGTTCTGGGGCTGGCTTTCACCTGGTTTTAAACTGCCACACCTCAAGACTCCATTTCACCTGGTTTTAAACTGCCACAGAACCTGTGTAATTAATGTGTGTCCCGGATTAAAGGGATGAGTTGGTCACCCTACCCTGTATAATGCCCAGATCAAAAAAACATGCTTCCCTACTATTCCTGTAATATATGATGGCAGTAAATTCTTTCATATTTTGCATCAATTTACTACTTGAGGCTCTTGATAGCAACCGTGGGCTGTTTCATGGCATCAGATTATGGGGTTCTAACCAGGGGCAATGTAAAATACTTGAGTAGCAATGATGTATTACACTGACCCTGGCTGTCCGGAAAGCAGTAATATCTCTGTACATGTGGGAGGCTGGTGATGGGGGGGGGGGGGGGGGGGGGGGGTAATCTATGGAAATAGTTGTTCACGAATACCAAATTAAGTTTGAATAGCAGAGTTGGAAGCGGCTGCGGCGGTTAAGGAATTTTAAATTACTTGGGGAACACAGATGACTATTCCAAGAATGAGAGAAATGCAGATGGGATAATATCTCCGGAGAATTTAAACAAACAGTGAAGGGGGTAACAGTCAGTATAGTATATACTGTGATTATTATTCTGGTGGGTAATAACAGGCTTACGGCCAGGATCAAAAGGGCTCTCTCAAGAGACTTCCGTTTTACCTATGATCTGGGTAAAAATTCTTCTATTGGTTTGTACTTGAGGTCGTCGCGGTTGTACTCTTTACCCTTTTTAAAAAACTGCATCAGAACTTGGTCGCTCTTGGAAGATAATACTTTGGTGGTGATCTCGTACTACTCAAGAAGAAGTATTATTAAACTCGGCCTGATTCATGTTTGCAAGTAAACCAAAGCAAGCGATTGGGCTACACCTTGCTGTGTTGCAGGTGGGGCGGACGGGAGAGCATTATTTTTTTTCTGTGCAAGGTAAATAATAGCTGCTTTTGCATGTAGCCCACAAACACTGGAGTTTATTTTTACACGGCTGTTTAAATTTCAGTATAAACACCCCGCACCCAACTCTGCACTGGTTACATCTGCCCCACCTGCAGTACAGCATGGTTTTGCCCAGTTGTTTTTTGGGGGTAAATCAGGTGACCCATTCATTAATATACGTGCTATATTATGAGCACTGGGCTGTGGTTCTGACTGACTGGATCCAGTACTTGGGCTTTGGAGATGCATCCGATTTACAGTCAATTAATAGTAAATTAACTAAAGCTTCTAAAACTGAAATGTGGTGATGTTGCTCGTAGCAACCAATAAGATTGCATCTATAATTTTTTAAGGATGCAATAGAGAAATGATACAGAATCTAATCGGTTGTTAGGAGCAACATCCCTACTTTTTATTTATAGAAGCTAAATTAACCCCTTTGAGTGAAATTTACTAAGACGGGCATTCTATTTCAGATGGGATGTTGCTATTGGCAACCAATCAGAATCTACTTTTTATTTATTTAGTAAATTCTAGAAAATAATAGATAGAATCTGTTTGGTTGCCCGTAGCAACATCTAAATATTGCCACAGACGCCCTAAAACCTGTCTCCAGTTATAACATCAAGATGGATAGGTTTATTTGAATGCTGGTTAACTAACAAAATGGCCGCTTTTATGCTGCCTGGGGAACTGTACACACTTTCCTTTACAGCTGTTAAATGCGGAAGGTTCCTCCTTACTATTACAGCATTTGCTTTGCGAACCAAATAATAACATTGCGTTACAAAGGGCATCTACTTTCAATTTCCCGAATAACATAGCACTAATTGAAAACATTGGTTCCGCCGTTTCCCTAGACGAGGCCGGAATTCCACAAAGCAAGACAAAAAAAACAAAAGATGAACTGGACCTACCTGAAAAAGAACATGTAGAGCGCAGCTGTGATGCAAAACAAAAGGACCTACAAGAAGCAATAAATAAATAAAAGACACATAAATAATATACAAACGACACACATTTGTTAAAGTGATCCTAACATGCTCTACAAAGATGTTAGTAGTAGTGTTCATTCTAGCATCCGCTAACTTTGAAAACCACTGCAGTTCCTCTACCCTGCCTGGGGTGTCGCTGTCTGCTGTAATCCTTCTCGCACAGTGTGGTCTGTAGATCAGCACTAATATGCAAACCAGACCTGTGATAGAAACACCACAGCACACAGCGACACCCCAGGCAGGCAACAGGAACTGCAGGGGTTTTAAAAAATAGCGGGAGCTAGAATGAACACTGAGTAGTATACACGTACATGCATAAACAGGACACATCTGACACCTGCAGAGCAACGTAAGCGGGGACGGTGGCCGGAAACATACGAAGGACTTGGCCGTCAGATTAGTGCGTGAGAAGGACCAAGAGACACTTATTTAGGGATGTGCGTTGACCATCAATGAGCTAAAATCATTGATGGTCTATGGCCAATGTTGATTCGTTCTGCCATCGATGGTAAAGAACAGGCAGACTGTTTTCATTTTTTGGGGGGGACATGTAGAATAGCGCCGCCAAACACCTGTGAAGCCGCGCCCTCAGTTGCTGACTGTCCCGCAGCCCATTCCATAGTAAAGCAAGGATGGTCATTTGTGGGTGAAGCCATTGACTGTTCCCTAATGGATGGGGTCATACCATTGATGTTATCAATGAATGGTAACATCAACGGTGATCATCGGTGGATAAAATGCCGATGGCTAGACCTGCACTTACGTTGTTGAAATTTCCTATGCTATACTAAGGACATATGGGGAAGAGGGTCTGATTCCCAAGGCAAAAAAATTATCTGCTTCTAAATGGTTGGCCTCAGGAACTAGCCATTATGTTAGACTAGTACAGTGATGAAGAACATTGGCACTCCAGCTGTTGTTGAAATAAACATCCCAGCATGCCCTGCAACAATTTTACTTCTAAAACTGTTGGAGGGCCTGCTGGGATGAGTAGTTCAAAAACAGCTGGAGTGCCACGGTACTTTTTTCTCTCGGTGTTATACTCTGTCTATTGAGAGTAACTGGTACAGAATACTGGGGGGATCGGTGAACCTCAAAAACATCCCAAAGGAGTGTGGGCTGAAATGATTACTTTGATGTCACCTAGAAGATGGAAAACCCATAGTTGCTCACAGGTAAGGCAGCCATTTTGAAAGCCAAACAATTATTCCTGAAATGCAGCCAATCAAGTAACGATGAGCTGCTGCCGTTTTTCTGTTTGGGCCCTGGTACACAGTTTAAAATGAATTCTCATAACGGCCGCTACCAAAAACAGTGTAAAACAACCGGAATACAGGTTATAATACGTGTTACAGACAGATAGGATATATTGTTGACCGGAAATATACTGCACACGGAGGTGAGTGATGTATTAAGAACTCATTTAAGTAATAATCTGTAAATCACAAAATATATACTTATTATATGGCATTGACCACAAGGACTTACAAATAGTAGGTACAGTACAAAAGGATGAATTAGCATTAATGCATTCATAGAAAACCATAAAGAAATTTCGGCAGCAAGACACTGTGAGGAGCTCTGTGTAGTCGCCTAGGACTTCGTCACAATACGCTTCACAGAATCCTGCCCAACCCAGAACATGCAGATGCAAAACGCGTCACTGTGATGGAAGGAGCAAAACGCGTCAAAACGCTGAGTTCAGCCATAGTTACTTCGTCTTTCTTCAGTATCAGCATATTGGTAGCTTTGGCCAAAATCCCATCTTCAATAGAACGCCCATCTTAGTAAAATTTACCCCTCAGTGTTGTATGTCTAGGAGGTGGTGGCCCCATCCCCACAGTGCGACATTATGTGCTCTAGGGGTGTGCTGGCACAGGGTGCAGTGTCGCCGTGTGCCACCTCCGCCCTATAAGTGTATGATATCGAACCCAGGGACAGGGCCACCAGTACCAGCATGTACATCATTGTCCTGGGCCACCAGGAGGATTTAAAGAACGCTGCAGCAATACTGAGAGCCGGGTACCACTCCAGGAA
This sequence comes from Crinia signifera, assembly GCF_055691185.1. NCBI lineage: Eukaryota > Metazoa > Chordata > Amphibia > Anura > Myobatrachidae > Crinia > Crinia signifera. Next base: position 382,304,104 of record NC_139218.1, read on the forward strand.
CCCTGCCAGCCAGAGAAAAAGTCTGCAATATCCAATACTCTATGTGAAATCGCCTGTATGTGTTGCAGGCTATACACGAAGCCTGGTCCCCTCTCTTGATAGCCAAAGGAGGAAACTGGCTTCAAAGTGAGAAACCTACGTCCAGCAGACCTTTCATTTCTCCAGTATCAGTGCACAACCTGAACTTTCACACACATGAAAGTGTACGCGGGGTCAGAAATAGCAGCCATTTTTGTGGAGGAATAGAGGCCAGCACATAGCGAGGATAAGATAACAAGTATGTCTTGAAAGGAAGAAGCTGGAGCCATAAAGGTTAGGAGGCTGGAGGGAGCTGAGGTGCCAGAGATTCTCCTTTTATCTGCAAGCCATGTGAAATATAAGACAATGAGTTCTCTCAGCCCGACGCATGCGAGAGAAGCTAAGAGTCATGGCTTCGGGAGAAAGCAGAAGGAAACGTACACAGAGAAGACATTTCGACATATTCTTTTGTACGTAGCTGCAGCATTTCCCATGTTTTCAATAAGCTACGTACAGCACTGACTGGTGGGAAAGAAGCAGACATCATAACTACTGTAACTACTGTACACTAGTGCAATGGTTCTAAATGGTTCGGATCCGTTTTCCCCAGCAGCTCCCCGAGAGGGCTCAAATCCGATTAGGCACTTGATGTGCCACAGTTTTGCATGCGATATATCATATGCAACTCCCAGTGAGCTGCAGGCGGAGGGAACAGTGTGGGTGGTTTGCAGAGAGCCGGGCTGGGGGAGCCGGGTGCCGAGCTGCAAAAAAACCCCATACAAATGAACGGGAAGCCAATGATTGGATGAGCGCTCTCTCAGCCAATCAACAGCCTCCCATTTGGGCAGCCGTTGATTGGCCGAAAGAGCTCTCAGCCAATCAGTGGCTTCCCATTCATTTGTAAAGATTTTTTTTTGTTTTCTTAATTTGCCCGCTGCCCGGCACCCCCCGACCACCTTTCGGCATCACCCCACTGGCTCGCAGCATCCCCTGCCCATCTCTCAGCACGTGTTCAAAAGGTTGACACAAGCAAAAAATCCACATGGGAAAGGTTGACATAAGATTTTGAAATTTTTAAGGGGTGCCTATGTAGAATTGTTTTTGACATGGAGACGTATAATCACATTATTATACTCTCCCACTATGCCCACCGGGATGATAAAGTATGGACATGTCGGTTTTTGAGAAAATATCATGAAAAACTCATATCAACCTTTTTCCATGTGGACCTTTTGCTTGTGTCAACCCTTTGAACATGTCAACCTAATGCATGTCACCTATATTGCAGCTATTGATTTGCTAATACCGTGTGATAACATTGAGGCACGAGGAATAAAATACCTCAGCGACATCACTATTTCTGATGGAATGAAGAGGCTAAGCACTGGTGCCTCCACGGTGGGCGACACATTGGCTTGATTGAAACTTGATTTGCATAACTGTCCCCACCCACACCAAGGTAATGCCAGGAACCCTACAAATGCCACTTGAAGTGGTATCAATAGGACGAGATTCATTATACCACACCCCCACCTCCGAGAGATCACCGCTTGGCAACTATACATAGTGTATCCCTGGATGGAAGTCAGTGGGGCCAATGCAGAGGTGAACGCTATGGCACAGCCGACACGTCTTTGTACGACTTGCTCACAATCATGATTGTGTCCAGATTTCCCTTCAACTCCCCGACAGTACTGGACTCATGAATTGGTGGTTTTTGGACACACAATGTGCACACAATCCAGCGTACAATCCATCTGCTGCATACGACCGGTCATCTCACAATCGATGCACCTTAACTGCCTGAAAACTGTCACTCAAATGACGCCGGTCGTATGAGCCATCGAACGACCGTTTGCATGTGCTTAGAACCACATACAATCTGCTCCCAATCACGACTGATCAGATGTGCAGCACGTCTGATTAGAGGACCAACCATTCAACCCGTGGGACTGCGCATTGCAGGATTGTGTGCACGCCATGTGCATACAATCCGCCGTACAACCCCTCGAGATTGTACGCTTGGGTACAATCTTGCTCTGGTGTATGGGGGCCTTAAGGTACTGGCAGGATCCAGCAGAAAAGAGGCCACCAGAGCAACAGGACAGGGGTGCGTTACTTAAAAAAAAAAAATGCACACGGCTGCAATTCCCCACGTAGCGGTTTATGCTTATCCAAGCAACAGCTATATACACAATATATAGCTTTATATTGTAAAGGTCATTTATTATACCAGCTGCCCTAATTAAGCCTGGAATATTTATGTTACAATTTACAGCTCAATCACGTTTGTTTGGTTAATAAATAACGGAGTCAATGAAAAACATACAAAAACCAGGAAGCGGCCAAACGTAGACAGTAAAATGAAGGAACTTTCATTAGCGGTGTTTTTATTTTAGCCTGGAAATAATAGGTTCCAATATAAAATCAAGGTGAAATAATTAACAAAAAAAAAAAAGATAATTAACTAAAGGTTGTGCAGAATGACTGGGTTCTAGCGGGACTAGAACCGGATACCTTCCTCTGCAATGTCAGAAATGATCCCAGGGCAGATTTGCTTAGAACACAGGAGAGAGAGAGAGCGCGGAGACAGCGGAATGCAGCAGCCAATGATCGCCTTTATCTCAGGCTGGGTTGGGTGTCTTTTGCGGAATACAAGACGTTCTATGCACTTTGGCGCTGAAAGTGCTGCGTCTATTAATCTATTAATGTAGACGCGCAATTTGGTCATTACCGTCAGCTACTTAACACTGTTCCGTGGCAATGCATTTTGTAAAGTCCTCCGGCTTCTCTGATCTACTGGATACTCTTGAAGTTTGTAAGAGATACAAGAGGAAGAGATTTATGAGATGCTATTATTATTTTGTACGCACTCGAGAAATCTTAGACCAGTATCTTTCCCCTTGCGAAATTGCCAAAGCTTCCTGTACTGTGGATCTCATTCAGGTCCGTTCGCATGGCCGCGCGTGTGCACAGGGGGCCGATGTTTTCTACTTGCGCATGTGCATGCGCACGGTGCGTGGGGCCACGGCAAACAAACTGTTTGCTGGGTGAATACACCATCCTTGCGAGCGGAGGGGAGTGGGGCGGCGAACGCTCCGTTAGTATATGGGAATGCCTAGCGGTTCATGGGCGTTCTCATGCGAATGGGCTGATGATGTGGGTGCGGGGGGGGGGGGGGTGGCCAGCTGACATCACTGGATGTCAGCTGCCCACCGACGCAGATCCACGGTTGCTCGGCAACCATCGAATAATGTTATTTCTATGAAAATCATTGCAAACCACTTACAGCATAACTCTACCCAAAACCTTGGGTTGATGTATTAAGCCAGGTGAAGTGATAAAGTGCAAGGTCAGACCGCACCAGCCAATCAGCTCTTGTCCTTTTCCAAACCCAGCCTGTAACTTTACAGTTAGGAGCTGATTGGCTGCTGCATTAGCATCTTCCACTTTATCACTTCACCAGGCTTAATCCATCTGTCCCACTGGCGGTTGAAAACTACAAACTAATCGATTCAACAGAGGTTCCATGTGAAATGCGTAGGGTGATGTGGTGTTTAGATCAGCTACATGGTAAACCTGAACGGACTTTACTGCAGTTATCAGTATACTTTTAGATATATTTTTAGATTGTGAAAGAAAACTGGTGTGCCTGGAGGAAACCCACACAAGCACAAAGAGAATATACAGACTCCACACAGCTGAGCCTTACATTTTATGGACTGTGCGTGTCCTTATTTCTGTAATTTAGCTGAAGTCCTAATCTGCACAACCAGGACAGCTATACTGATAATACATGTGGACATATATTTTTGCATATGTAGTGCACACAGATTGTTTTACTATCCCAGAATAAAGGACCCAGAAGCATAATTTAATTCCACAGTGTTCTCATGGAACACCATAATCACTATTATAAAGGTTTGTGAGTTGATAGGAATACTAAAGGCAACAGTAACTCAACAAGGGGTACACATCGATGACCGACGTTGAGGATGACGGTGACCAAAACACCGACGTCGGCATCCCAAATGAGGGAAGTCTTGGCTCTGGCTGGGCCACTCAAGTACATACATAGAGTTGTCCTGAAGCCACAGCTTTGACATCTTGGCTGTGTTCTTAGGGTCCTGCTGAAAGATGAACTGTCACCCAAGTCTGAGGTCACGAGCGCTCTGGAGCACGTTTTCATCCAGGATATCTCTGTACATTGCTGCATTAATCTTTCCCTCTATTCTGACTAGTCTTCCAGGTCATGCTGCTGAAAAACATCCCCACAGCATGACGCTGCCACCACCACCACCACCATCCTTCACTGTAGGGATGGTATTGAGCGGTGGCTGGTTTCCTTTAAACATGATGCCTGGCATTCACGCCAAAGAGTTCAATCTTTGTCTCACCAGACCAAATAATTTTGTTTCTCATGGTCTGAGTCCATGGCAAACTCCAGATGGGCTGCCATGTGCTTTTTACTAAGGAGTGGCTTCCGTCTGGCCACTGTACCATACAGGCCTTATTGTTGGATTGCTGCAGAGATGGTTGTCCTTCTGGAAGGTTCTCCTCTCTCCACAGAGGAATGCTGTAGCCCTGACAGAATGACCATCGGGTTCTTGATTACCTCCCTGACTAGGGCTCTTCTCCCTCCGATTGCTCAGTTTAGACGGCCAGCTAGCTCTAGGATGAGTCCTGGTGGTTCCAAACTTCTTCCATTGAAGGATGATGAAGGCCACTGTGCCCATTGGGACCTTCAAAGCAGCAGATATTTTTCTGTAACCTTCCCCAGATTTGTGCCACGAGACAATCCTGTCTCGGAGGTCTACAGACAATTCCTTTGACGCCATGCTTGGTTTGTGCTCTGAAGTGCACGGTCAGGTGTGGGACCTTCTATAGACAGGTGTGCGCCTTTCCAGATCATGTCCAATCAACTGAATTTACCACAGGTGGACTCCAATTAGGCTGTAGGAACATCCCAAGGATGATCAGTGGAAACAGGATGCACCTGAGCTCAATTTTGAGCTTTATAGCAAAGGCTGTGAATATTTATGTGCATGTGATTTCTTAGTTTTTAATTCCTAATAAATTTGAAAAAAATTCCCCAAAAATTTTTGTTCCTGTTGTCATTATGGTTCCTTTTTGGAATATGGGTGTAACATAACAAAATGTGGAAAAAGTGAAGCGCTGTGAATACTTTCCAATATAGAACCCTTTGGTTTATTTGCCCTCCAGTCACAAAGCTACAAGTCGGTGAAGATGTTCTCTACTGTCACTCTAAATAAACACACCAAGAAGCAACGCACAGACGCTTCCCCCAGATTTTACTTTGACATGTTTTAGGAAAGAATAATAAAACAATTTGTCAGGTACTAGGCAGCGCCACACCTCTGCCCAGGCAGCTGCAGGCAACTCTGGCAGCGCTGCCAGAAAAAAAAAGCAAAAGCTTAAGCAATCTGTAGGCAGGTGGGATAAAAAGGAAGATTAGCGCGTGATATTAAACAAGAGATTATTGGGACCGGTGCTCAGTTAGGAAATGACTGGAAGTGGCATGTGCTGGCTACAATCAAGCTTAGACGTATCACAACTGTCAGCAGAAGACAAGAGGGTAATTCTGAGGCTTACATTTTCCGCATTTAGAAACCCTAAAGAGATCTCCGTGGGATGCGTCCGCCGTTCTCAGAGCCATTTAATTACATTATTATTGTCATCGAATCTCAGCGTATCCATAAACTGATGGGGGAAATGAAGTCTTGCAGGTGCAAATGAGCGGAATTAAGGGCTTATCCCGAGGACGTCTTTCTGCACCTTCATCTGGAAAACCAATGGAAAAACACGTGTTCTCATTACGGCACGTTAAAGCGAAAACAGGGTGTGAGCTCAATAACAAGCCTAAAAAAAATAATAAAAAAAATAAATAAAAATTGCTGTAAACCCGTGGTGCTGGGCAGGTTTTCACAGTTGCACTGGAAGAGTAACTGACTTCATCCTATCATTGTTTATTGTGCCACAAGGGTTCTGCAGCGCCTAACAATACATAAATGAGCAAAAACAGGAAAACAATGGACTTACAGTACAAGGAAGTATAGGACAAGTACGTGGTAAATAAAGACAATTGCATCAGGGGACAGGGCACAGAAGTAATTGTTAGGGTGGGGCAGACAGACAATGACACAGAAGGGGTAGAAGTGAGTACTGTATACACAGAAGGTTAGGATGGGATTAATGAAGTAGGTCTTGAGAACCCATTTAAAGTTTTGTAGAGAGGTGGAGAGTCTGATTGGGAGAGGGAAAGAAATCAAGAGATTGGGAGCACCACGGACAAAGTCTTGGAAGTAGGTATTGGAGGAAATAAAGAGTAGGCAGGATGGGTGAAGTGCATTTATGGAGTGAAGACGGCAGGTGGGAATGTAAGAAAAATAATGTCACTGTCACCCGGCAGCACGTGAACATTTTTGCAGACATTTGGTGCAAATTGGCCATAGCTCAGGTGTGTACCTGACCATAGATGCGACAACTGCACACAATACAACTTGACATCACACTACGTTAGAAACACAGAGGGAAGGTTCAAACAGCAAGTGTGGTGGGCGGGGTGAAGCAATCTGCACCATCGTGGCCCTCCCACTGATGCGTAACGCCGCAATGCAGCACCTCGTAATGCTATGGCCAAATTATTCACAGCTAACAGCAACAAAATCTATCGTTTACGCGTTTTGCTAGAGAAAAGGGTGGGATCCAGGAGGCATCTCTTCCTTAGCTGGAGTCGGGGAGAGTCTTCTGCACATAATGGAATAAAGTTGGCATGTTTGTGTATGTGAGGCGAGTCTTCTTTCACATGAATGCCTGAATATCAGACCAAATTATATTTTATAATGAATACTAGTTGACAAAGTCAACAAAATCCACTGTTTGCGGTTGTCCCTGTTTTAATATTCCTACTTTATATATCTGTTCGTTTTAAAGGACACTGGCAAAAGGAAGCAGCAGAGAGCTTGTTCTCGTAAATAAATGCCGATAATAAAGAACTCGGCGCATATACATCTATGTCATCATAATACATGTGAAGGTCATGACCTTTAAACTTCAGACCACGGCTGTTTTCAACCTCACTTTTCAAATGCTGAAAGTTTAATGCCAAGGAGGCCAGCGCTTCCTGGGGCACTTCCAAAACACTTCTCAATCAAAGCAAAGGTCACCACGGTCACGTTTAAATACCAGCGCGTAGTCCCCACTCCCACTGTGAAGAACAAGCAGCCTCCCAGCAGGGTGAGCCAGTACGGTCACGTTGTGCAGAAGATTACCAGTGGAGTGGAGCCCCACTGTCGCATGTAATCCCTCACAACGGCCTGGCACTCGCAGAGTGAAATGTTTGCCCTTTCCTTATATATAAGATGTCATTAGTCACGGCCTATAGGAAAACTGGGCTAATTGTCATGGGCCTGACAGAAATAATCTATGGCGTTAAGCCAAAGTTGACGACTCATTTCCACAGAGCCATAATTGGTATGTAAATGGGGAATACGGGGACACAATGTGGTCAGGTCGAGTGTCAGCGGTTGTGCTTTGTACATTATTCGTCTCCAGGCAGGGAGAAGAGAAATGCAGGCTGGCCCATGCTGCTCCAAGGCAGCTCCATAGAACAGGTTACAGCTGGGGCGTTGGCGCAGTGTTGCTCGAAGGGTCAGAGCTGGGCAGCAGTTGTAAAGTACAGTATGTGTAAGAGACAATGAGGATTATTTAGTCCTGATCGCAGCCGGGAGACTTAGCAGAGCCCTGTGATCAGACAGCCACTGCCGCCAGGGTGAAATCCCGCACAGTGCAAGTCTGTGAATGGCTTCCGAAAATCTCCGGCCAGTGACTAGCTGCAAATACATTCGCAACCCACTCAGAAAATGATTATCCCAGTGTGTGCAGTCTGTGCGTGAAGCAGAACCTACTCCGACACTTCCAGGAAATGGCAGCGGGACACCCATAAACGTTGGCTTCCTGTCAATCAACTTGCGAATGGCTAGCAATCAGAAAAGGTGCATAATTTATTTTTTTCAGCCGATTGGCCTTGTGTATGCACACTACAATCCACATGCATACAATTCAACAATCGTCTGCCTTGTGGAATCGTAGGGCTTGCGATCAGGTCTGAATAAACCCCAATACTTGGTTTGTGTGTGTTTTTGTGTTATCGGCTAAATAGAAGAATTTCAATAATGCTTTACAACTTTTTTTTTTACCCTATTTACTGTAGTTTTGTTCAGAAACTGTTCCAGAATTAGTAGTAGTAGTACCTTTATTTATAAGGTGCCACAAAGTGTCCGCAGCGCCGTACATAGCAAACAAAAAACAAATTACAAGGTAACGTACAGGGTGTGTTGATAAAATACAGCACAAATAGGGGTATAGCTGGTAGAACTAAAATCAGCCTCAGTTCTGAAGTAGGTGTGGAAATTGTCGAGGAGACTGAAGATGAAGTAGAGGAAGGGAAGAACCGGGCAGGCTGAATTGCGCATGGAATTACTAGGTAGAGGTTTTACGTGAAACTGATCAGATGCGCACCAACCTCTCACATGTAAAATCTCAAGGTGGCGCAAAATTCCACAATCCGCCAGAGAAGAGCGAAACCAATGCATACAATGTCATTGCCGTTCCAAATCCCATGGGCAAAATGACCAATCATTGGCGCTAATTCAGTTAGCCCCGCAGATCTGCAAATATGGGGACTCAAAAAATGTCAGGCCTGCATCTGGCTTTGCAGCTAGGCTGCACAGCCGGTTATGTCCGAGCACTTATGTTTTGCGTTTGCATCGCGGAAAGAGACCCAGTGGGCATAGTGGCCTTGCACTGTGCTTGGCAACCCCCAGGAATTGGAATTTTACCAGTGGATGTAAGAGAAGGCTCTTCGCTAGTTTGGAGATGGACGGATCTCCGTGGACGGACGTAATTGCCAAGTTGATGCATACAGCGTATACAAAGATGCAATTTATGTTTAGTAAATTTAGTTTTGCATACAGTATGTCTGAACTACGGAACTTGGATGGATCGGTCTTTCAGTGATCTCGGTGGTGACAATGCAATGACACGTGATTCTGAGTGTAGTGGGTTCTTATCATAAGCTCAGTGTGTGCAATGAAGCCTGTTTCTGACAGATCACCTAGGATGTGGCAGACACACGGACCAACGCATTAGAATAAGGTAGTGAATCTGGCTTCCTAGGCTGCCTGTAACCCACAGCCCCTCGCATCGCTATTGCCTGGTGATTAATATCTAGCATTCTGGATAAATCTAGCTAAATCGCCGGTCAGGGCCAGTGTTCTCTCCGAAGAACACTGTCCCTGAAAGATCGCTCACCGGGAACATCGCTGTGCGCTAAGCGATCCTGCATCAGCAAATCCCCCTGTGTGCAGGACATATAAGACTATGTTTTTTCTTCCCAGTTACTGGTGCGTACAGTAAGTGGCTTCCTGACAGTAGCTCCCACACTTACTGTATACAGTGGATTGTGCATTTGGCACCAGGGGAACACTTTGGCCTTTTCCAGCCAGCACAGTACTTGGAAATGAACAGGAGATTCTGCACCTTCCTTAGGAATTATCAGCATTATAGGATGCTCCGGATTCCATACCCAGAATCCCTCAGGCAGGCTTATGTAACATGGAGGGCAAATCCCGTGCTAAACTATTTATACCCAATAGCTTTAATTATCAAAGGCTGCAAAGTGCTAATTGCAAAACAATATTCCATTCACTATAATTGCAGGATGAAGCGCTACGGCAACGGGAACAACGCGCACCTGTTGTTGTGCACGGGATGAGATGTAATGACGCTCTGATGCCGGGGTGTCGTGCCAACATGAGGTGTCAAATATGACAACACTCCGGCTAGTAACCAAGCACAGATTAGGATCATAATAAACCATTAACTATTACAATGACGTCAGTTACACATACAGTCATTATGCTCTGTATATTAAACCCGGGAGATCGATGTTCCCTTTTCTTTTAATACGGCAGGTAGGATCAAAAGGCAAAATGTGACAGTTGGGGGCATACAAATTAAAATCCCTGCCGATGTTCCTAAATGGAAAACAGATTTGGCCACTTCCAGATCCATCCGCCTGTCCCCATGACATTTCCCAATAGACCCCACTCTTTTAGGGTGCAGAAAACCACAAGCTATTTACATAAGCTGCACACCCTTTAAATAAGGAGAGACATCTTGTAGAGAGCCTGCTTGCAGAATGAGGGCGAGGGCAAGCTCGGGGTTACAGCAGGTGCCCGACGCAGGCTATTATTGCTAACAGCTGCGCAGGTTGCTGTCCGTCCGGCTAGATGTCCAGCATTCCCAAAGTCAAGTCCCTTACACACATCTGGACCCGAGATCCCAATTCTTCCTGTGTTTGGAAAGGTTTTTCGATCTATATATTACATTACATAAGAAGTGAGCAAGAAGACTTAGTGCATACAACCTGTGCAGACTGACAGGCTCGGGATTAGCTGGGTGCATAACACCTGCACTGTGCGTGTCTACATATACCAGGCAGGGAGGGACGCACATGTGCAGCGCAAGTAACTGCGTATTCACGTATCAGTGCGCATTGTCTGAGCTGCAACTACACCTGGTTTATGTTAAGTCGTTATCATTGACACTGTATACAGTGACAGTGATGAGGACTGTTCTGTGCGCACACATGACAGCTGCCGTCATGCAAAGAGTGTCAATCCATCTGTGCTTTCTCCGTCCGTGTGCGCATACATGGTGCCGCCCCTGAGCAGTCTTCTACTGCCTAATACACCGCATGTCTAGGCTGCAGATGACCGCCAGACCTGTTTGCATTTGGGGGCCCATTTATCAAGGATTGCCTGGGTGGAATACTACCGTCCAGGATCGCATTGTAGTATGCGATCCTATTGCAGGGATGTATCATCCTGCACAAAGAGGACCTGAAGTGATGCTGCCCGGTGTTGATACATCAGGCAGCTTCACATCCCCCATAGTAACTTATAGGGGATGTGGCCGGGAGGGATCACAGCAGGGATCGGAGATTCTTGCTGCGGTCCCTCCATGATACATTCAGGTGATACTTAATATTTGCAGCTAACAGGGATTCAGCCAAAAATGTTAAATGATAAATGGCCCCCTTGGATTTGCATCCAACTCAAGAGTTCGTTGGAACGAATAGCCGTCACTCGGGGTGAAGAGAGAGAGAAAAGAGAGAGAGGAAGGGAGGGGGAAAGAGAGAGAGGTGGCAAAGAAAGAGTGAGAAAGGGATAGACAGAGGGGGGACGAAGGTGGAGGATGAAAAGAGAGAGGGGGAGAAAGAGATAGAAAGAGGAGACTTCAGGGAAGAAGACGATTGGAAAGAACTTGGGAATGGAAAAAGAATTGGAGGAAGAGGAGGAGAGAAGAGGACAACGACCTCTATACATGACAATAACACAATATTCGCTGTGTAGCCATGTGCTGGAAGTGATAGTTACTATACAACAACAGGTCCACTATCTTCATGCAAGACCAAGTTACTGTGAAGTCAATAGCAACCTTAACCTTTCTTTAATGTACCGAAGCTGATGTCAGGAGCATTAATTACTATTCTTATCAAGACATAGTTTAATAAATACACAGTGCTTCGGAAAGACCTACGACCTCCGTTTAAATAACACGCAATGCTCTACGTCTAGAAAGAGATGATCTACTATCTACTGAAATAACTCCTGTACTACAAAGTTCCCACTATCAGTGCCCACTGTCCCATAACATTCCCAGCGTAGAGAGCGAGAGCGACCATCTGTGTCAGTAACGTGAATATGGGTGTGAGCAGGCTTCAGATGAAACTGCATGCGTCATAGAGAAACGCGTCAAACAATTGTCTGCCTAAAATTCATATCTGTGGTTTATATAAGCATTTGCTGCTTATATTCATTTATGTATTATTATCTGTTACCAGTTATTTATATAGTGCACGCATATTCTGCAGTGCTTCATAGAGAATATTTGGCCATTGCCATGTTGTAATAAAGCAAGAGGAATATACTCTTTAGGGCAGTGGTTCCCAAACTGAGGGGCAGATTTATTAAGCTGGGAGAAGAGATAAACTGGAGATAAAGCGGAGAAAAGGTAAAAGGAGATAAAGCACCAGCCAATCAGCTGTGTTTGAAAAAGACAGTTGGGAGTTGATTGGCTGCACTTTATCTCCAGTTTATCTCTTCTCCAAGCTTAATAAATCTTCCCCTGTGTGCTGTGGCACCATGGGGTCCCTTGAAATACTTGCAGGGGTGCCCTGGGTTGGTGGTTGAGGACCAATTCAAATTATTTATGGTCAATGTAACAGACAAAACCAGTGCCAATTATAAGCTATGTGTCCCTCACCTCATCACTGAACCTAAGGATGGCATATGAGCCCAACTTATGTCATTTTATATTTACTTCAGAATATGTCTATAACAAGTTTTGGGCCTAGGGGTGCCGTGCAAAAGATTTCTGATACTCTAGGGTGCCGTTATACAAAAAGTTTGGGAACCACTGCCTTAGGCTTTGAGAGATCTTTTCACTGCAGACAGAGCTCGGAAGAATGTCCCAAAGCTTCCCTGCTTCATAAATCAGGTGTCATGTGTATGCGACTGTGGTGTCCATGGTAGTCAAGAAACATAAATCATTCATAAGCAGTCAGAAGAAGGAAAAGAAAAAAAGGGGGAAACTGTTTATACCTTGCCACAGTGATTTACGTTAAAACATTTTTTTATTTTTAATGGGTTTTCCTGCTTAAAGTTCCGGCCATATAAATCTAATGAAAAGCTTCACGGATAACTTTCATTCTCCCTAATTCGGGAACAGTACGTCCAGTAAATTTACCTTTTTTTCACCACCGCGCTCGAAATGTAGACGCTACATAAAAGTTTTGTTGGCAGACATTAAATAGCTAAAAGGTTTCATTATCAATTGTTTAAAGATTCATTCTTGGCACGGCACCAAATGGAAATGTTAATAGGACCTTTCAGTGGCAAGTCACAAGACTGATAGCGAACGTGGTATAACATCTATGTTGGGCTAATTTATAGGCTTTGTTCCCGCGGCCAGTAATAGATTTTCAAAGAATGGCTTAACTGTTTCACTGCCAGGCGGCTGAACAAAAACCTCAGTCCGCGCGTCCTTTGAAGCTCACCTTACCACTTACCGTTATTTAATGCTGATTTGCTGGGGGCCCTAGAGGTGCTATTGATAGATCTTGTGAAATTAAAAGCCTTGGTCTTTAAGGGTTCTTTGCACTTAAAAAATGTAATTACAGAGAACTCTCATAATACCACCAGGTAAATTCCATGCACACAAGTGCCTTATAATATATTGATTTCATGTCACCCTTTATCTGGAACGTCAGTTTTGGTCCTGTGCTTGCAAAGGATGCTGGGACTCTCCTGCACATTTCTGACTGCAGTCTTTACAGTTAAGAAGAAAAAAAATTGATTTTACAAATGTTCCAACCAGGCTTTCCCAGCCTTTACTGATAGAACCAGCTCAGATTTAATCTGACCTGCTTGCTGCAGAGGAGAGATAACGGTGACACTCTACCTGTCACCTGAATGATTTTTTGGCAGGTATGCCATGTACGGAACCAAAATGCATCTATCAGTTCACAAAGAAACCAGAGTCTACGTATGCACTTCTTGTCCAGAATTTCACTAACCCTTTGAGTGCCAAGTGAATTTGTCAAAATACAGGAGGTGTGAAAATTGGCAAGCAAACATTTTTATTCATCATATTGACCTGTAATATTTACCTTATATACAGTAGGAAATATAGGGCGGTATTCAATGAGGCTGATTCGCCAGGTTTTTTTGGCGATTTTGTGCTGTAAGGCGAATTTCTGACTAAAACGGTGAATCACCCTATTCAATGACCAGATGGCGAATACATTTCAAGGTTTTTTTCGCCATGATTCACCGAGTAGCAATCGCTATCTTTTTATGGTGAAGTGGAATGTGAATTTTTAAAATAAAAGTGTTTTGTTTTTTACAATTGGTGTCAAAAAATCTGGAATTTTATTCTGAGGAGGGGCATGCTATTTTTATTCATGTGCTGTAAGCACATGAATATATATTTAATTTAAAAAAAAATTTTTTTTTTTTACACAGACCAGCCAGCAGGGGGCCGGAGCCGAGCGGCTCATTAGATATTCATATATTCACTTCACCCGATCATTACATGTTCATGATCGGGTGTAGTGAATATACCCGGTCCCCTGCTGGCACCCCCGGGGGGCAGCCTGTGCTGCCTGGCTCCCGGGGAGCCCACCTCCCCCCCACAAACGTTCTGGGGCAGGCAGGGAGACTTCCATCTCCCTGCCTGCCACCGTCCTCAGGCTCCCTGCGGCGTTCGCCGCAGGTGCTCAAATTCGCTGGTCAGGGGCAGCGAGCCCCTGACTCGTTGAATACCGGAGCCGGAACGCGGCGACCAGTGGCGAATGTGCAGCAAATCCTAAACAGGATTCGCTGCACATCGCCAAAATCCACATTGAATACCGCCCATAATCTTTTTTTTTTTTACACATTTTTCATTTGAATTTATATAACAAATGTGAGCGACGCTGGGATTTTAAGCAGATATTTTGCACATCTCTCACAGAGATGTTGGCGCTGAAAGGGTTAAGCACTGGCTAAGTACTGTATGAGCTGCATTTTTACTAAGGGGCGGATGTATTAAGCCCGGTGAAGTGAGGAAGTGGAAGTTTAGCTCAGCTTCTAACTGTGAAGTTACAGGCTGGGTTTGAAAAATGACCATGATGAGCTGATTGGCAGGTGTGTTATCACCTTCCTTCCACTTTATCACTATATCTGGCTTAATACATCTGCCTCTAATACTGCTCCAGACCCAACTTTGGGAAGGCAACGGACACACTATAAGTAAAACTTAAGGACTAATCATGTTGAATTGCTACTCATATCGGGGTATTCAATCCCGAATCCGACTGTTGGGACGTCCCGACAGTCAGATTCATGAAAGTTTTTTGACCCGTTCTGACTGTAACACACTTTCTCCATGACAGCTACATGCGCGGGGGGGTCACGTTAGTGGGTACTTACAGCTCTAGAAGTGACAAATCTATAGATATTGGTAAGGGGTCACCCAGGGTTGCCTACCCTCCCGGAAAGTAGGTAAGTATGGGGTAACCTGGATTGCTGACCTAACAAAAGCAGAGTGGCACATCCCGGATGGAAATTGGGGACTCCAACATTGAGAGTATCACACTCGCCGAAGCATTTGCATGGGCAGAGAATGGAAGGGGGGCGGAGAGGGGGCTGGTGCAGTGGAACGGCCAGTGTTTTTTGGGAATTCTCCATTAAAACGCTGTGCGTCCCAATGGGAATGCAGGTGGGCTGATGCCTGTTCGGGGGTGGTCACCTGACATCACATGACTTCAGTGCCCGCCCCCTTTTTGGCCATCTCTGGCCAAGATAACAGTCAGTTTAGACTGATTTTTATCTACGTGCTGCAGGAAAATCATCCGATGGTCGAAATCCATCTAATTTATTTATTTATTAACAGTTTCTTATATAGCGCACACATATTCCGCAGCGCTGTACAGAGTATAGTTGAACATTCACATCAGTCCCTGCCCCAGTGGAGCTTACAATCTATATTCCCTACCACATGTACACGCCCACACAGACATTCTAGGATTAATTTGTTGGGAGCCAATTAGCCTACCAGTATACTTTTGGAATGTGGGAGGAAACCGGAGTACCCAGAGTAAACCCACACAATTGCGGGGAGAATATACAAACTCCGCACAGTTAGAGCCATGGTGGAAATAGAACGCAGGACCTCAATGCTGTGAGGCAGTAATGCTAACCACTACACCGTCCGTACTGCCCATCTAATGACTTTTCGCCCAGGTGGACGCATGTGTGTGGGGGGGTAAATCTCAGCCAGGTTCCAGATATCACTCTCCACCGCTGCTTTCTCCTGTAACCTGTCCATCTGAATAAAGTACCTGTGCGCATATAGCACTCTACATGAGAACAGAATGCTTTACTGCAGGTGAGGACCTTGTAGAGCGGTTCTAGACATCTCATTCTCTCAGTGGGTATTTCCCTGGAAGAGGTAAGGAATGTGGTGGCATACATAAGCACGGTCATACTACCAAACCAGGTACATCAAGGAAGGCCCCAGGTGCATCCATCAGGAAATACCAAGCTTTGCAAAACCGCCGTGTCTTTCCCCACATATCCATAGACTTCCCCATAAGCACCAACGCATATGCAGAAAAAGCGGCACACAACACGCATTGCAATACTGCATTTAGTAAGGGGGTCCATTTATATATTTCTGTAAATGATCATTAAATGTTTGTGTGCGCTTCTAATTGAAGCTCTGGTCATAGTCGATAAAGAACAAAAAAGGGGGTGGAGACGGAGACCATGCCCAGCACACCTGGCTCTCACAAAGGAGGGTATGGAATTACCACCCAACGCCCAATGAATGAAAACAGTTCTGTGGTTTGTTGTCGGGCTCACTGAGGAGGTTACCAGGTGGATGTGGAAGGACGCAGCACCTGTCTCAGAGATCTAGTAATAGTAATACCTTACATTATACACAAAACCATGATTAACGTGCTCCCGCCGGAACTATATAACACTTTGCGCAAAAAGGTCACGCTTTCACTACATTTCCTTTCATCAACACAATTCATTGATTTGTGTGATTTCTAATAGATATGGGTTTCCTTTTGCCTTGGATTAGACCAGTGAGGATTTTCCTGTTGACCCTGGTGGGATATCCTCTAACCGGCTGATTTCAGTCCACTGTATCCTACCTACCAGATGCTCTTTAGATACAGCAGTTGATCAAAAAGTAGGACCGGGTACTAGATGGGCAGCAAAACCTCTTTCTTACCCAACAGAATTCTATGGTAGCAAAACTGTACTAGAAAATAAATAAACTCTACGGTAGAAGTACCAACTTCATAATAAGCAACAAAACAAACAGAAAGCACATAGACAGTGTGGCGGGAGCAAAGCTCACGCTTCCAAAACCATGCAGTTACTCTCTACCGCCTGTGGTGTCGCTTTCAGCTGTAGTGCTTCTAATGCACACTCTGGTCTGTATTTCAGCACAGAGATACAGACCAGCCTGCACATCACAAATGAGACAACCCAGGTAGAATCTTGCAGCATGAAGGGATGTAACCAATCATAAAGTAGGAATGTCTTTACTAGGAGTAAACTTTAGTAGCAGTAGACCCAACCATGTGACCACAACCATTGTGGCATCAATATGTTGCACGGTCTGGCTCAGGGATGTTCTTCATTCATAACCGCCAAATGAAGATCAAAGCAAATCAATGACGTTCAATTCTGGAACTAGCATGGTGTCCACAAAAGCAGTCTTTGAGGAATCCCAGATCACGCTATGATTCCAGTTGCCACCATTGGACTTCACATGATCCCAGTTGCCTGGCCTGAGTGTTGAACACCAGGTTCTACCCGCACTTAGGTTAAGCATCTACATTTGCCGACATGCTCACAGAGTTAATTACTAGTTAATACAGATAACTTGCTGCTGTAAAATATAAATGGCTCATTCAAATCAGGACTATAACAATGCTTAGCCGGAACCTAGATTCTGAACCTACACAAATGCCGCATAAATACGTAAACCGTTACACTGCATTGCTGCAAAAAATATTCCAAAATGTTGCAGTATGTTAAAGTACGGCACAGAAGGACCACTGTTCTTGCAGGGGATAACATAATGCCTGTAACAGCATGGAGCTGACCCCCAACTATGTTCTATACATGTTGTAGGGAGGGACATCAAACACGCCACTCACTGCCTGCTGGGAGCAGGACTGCCTGTAACAGCGCAGATGAGAGGCTGGATGGGAGGACTGCAGCCCTGCTGGTAACACTAGCGCACAGAACCAAGGCGGTGTTAGGCGGAGCTCTCCGCTAAGCTTCAACATAGATTAGCACGAGTGAACTGTTTTTGTTGTCATTTGTGACCAGCGAAATTAAAGAAACAAATTAAATGTAACAGCTGCTAAAATAGCCACCGAGACACCACAGGTCTTTACTTACTAGTTAAAAGCCAGTCAAAATGACGGCTTCTGCAATGTACGTTCAGTTTGAGCGGTCCGACGAACGACCTCTAGTGGCCAATGGCGGTACTGCACCTCATAGAGGTGAGGAGTAGTTTGAGATATAGATATATATATTTAAAATTTCATGTGTAATTCAGGGTTATGTTGTGATCATTGGGCTCCTGGTCACTTCCTTATAGAATAGAATAAACTTTATTGGCCATGTATGCTGGCGCAAACTAGGAATTTTTTGTGGATTACAGTGCAGCATCAAGCAGGGATGAAGGGGAGGGGGGAACATTACATATGTTATATTAAGACATTACATGCGGGGGGCACATGCCCGCCAAGCTGCGCAGCGCCTAGGCAGCCATCAGTGGCGCCACTGGTCGATGCAGCAGCCAGGTGGGTAACAATATAAGCAGGGTCAGTACAGTTTATCACACAGAGAACACACACCGGCCGAGCTGCACAGCGCCTAGGCAGCCATCAGCAGTGCCACTGGTCTTTGCAGCAGCCAGGTGGGTAATAGTATGAGCACAGCACGAGGTAACAGTGTGAGCAGAGACAGCACAGTTATCACATAGAAGACACGGGATACATTTGGCTGAGTGCACTGTTCCTAGGCAGCCATTGCGGCGCCATCATTAATCTTCCTGTAGGGAGAGCCGTGGGTAGGGTGGGTGATGGTGGTGGTGGCGATGGTGGGAGGGGGAAGAGAGAGTCGCTGAGGCCTGGGCAGAGTCCGTGAGGCCTGGGGCTGGAGTTGGTGGGGGATGGGGGAGAGAGAGTCACTGAGGCCTGGGCAGAGTCAGTGAGGCCTGGGGCTGGAGTTTGGGCCCTCCCTAGGCTGAGTTCCACGGCACAGTGACTGCAGGAAGAGACCGGGTGCCCTTTAGCCTCGTGTTTGTATTTCCCAATAGTATTAATGTGTTTGGTCATGGAGGGAGAAGATACCACAGCTAATGATGCAATTACACAAGCGGGATCCAGTAAACGGGTCTGTGAGGCGCACATACAGCGGAGCTGTCACCAAGAAATATCTCAGCAAAGTCATTAAAGTTAAACTCTTCTTCTCTCATCCGCCAGCAGGAGACTCTTTATAACTGAAGGGCTTGTGCATAATTATATTTCGGATCTGGTTCCTGTGAATTCTCTCTTCCTGTAAGAAAGAATGAGGGGGGGCGGGGACACCAAAAATGATGGTTCCTTTCTACTCGGCCAAGTTTTCAAGGTGTGTAGAAATAAACATTTTGCGGCCTGTTGGCTTTGCAGCAGTCCGTCGTGCCGCGGAGATTACAGAAGGGTCGAACAAAGAACCGGAAATGTGCTTTATTTAATGTGGACTCCGCTGCCCTTAATAGATCAGATCAAACTTTGGGGGTTATTCAAACCTGATCGCTGGGCTGATAATTTGAAGAGATCTGCAATCAGTTAACTACTGCCCAGCCAGAGTAAAATCCCGACCTGTGCAAGCCTGTAAATTACGTAGTACGGCTTGCGAAAATGACAGATGTAGCGACTCTCAGCCAGCTCAGGGGATCACCAATTCCCTGAGCTGCTGCAGGCTGGTGGAGAGGTGCTGCATCTGATGGGGACATGCGACACACGCACGCGAGTCCCCTTCACACTCCGCTTCAGGGAGATGGGCAGGGTTAGTGCAGGATGTAGGCAGCTATAGGGGAGCCACGGGGAGTGACAGGCTCCACCAGAACAGGGCGAGCGAGCATCTTGTGCGTGTGCGCCCCCTTCTGGTGGATGGCAAGCAGCGACGATTGGTGATAGAATCCATCTGTAGCTGGATTGCAATTTGCTGCAAATACATCCGTATGCAGCCCACCTTGGAATGATTTGCCAATGTGCGCAGTCTGTAAGTAGCCCAGGACTTACTTAGCGGCTGCGATAGAGGCAGTCAGATCAGAGGCGGAGCTGACATCACATGACTTCCCCTCACACACCTGGGCACGCCCCTCACCATGTAATGATTCCCCAGTGTGCGCAGTCTGTGAGTAGCCCAGGACTTAGTGGCTGCGATAGAGGCAGTCAGATCGGGGGCCGCAGCTGATGTCATGCTCCTTCCCTTCCAACGCATGGCCACACCTGCGTTTCCCTGACACTCCCAGAAAACTTACTGTTACAACCCCAAACGCCGGCTTCCTGTCAATCAACTTGGCAATAGCCAGCGATGAAAAAAGTAGCAGCCTTTTATCGCAGGACGGCCTCATCGATAATCGCCTGGCCTCCGAATTCCCCCACTAACAATCCAGTATAACCCTCTTTATTGGTGCTCGGAGGAGAGCAAAATGTTAACTTGCCATAAAGTTAAAAAAAAAAAAAAATATTAAAAAATAAAAATAAAAAATAATAATAATAATAACAACCAAGTAAAGTTATTTCAGAAGCACCGGACGTCATTCAGGGCAGTCCGATCCACCAGCAAACACCTGTAGTGGGCCTCCGATGTCTTTCGCCAGCCCCATAACCTCTGACAGTGACGTTTTAATGGACTGTATGCAGCCTCTGTCTTCTAGGCTACAATGTGCCTCATCAGTGTATGTGAACCTATCATTTGGAAAGAGAAGGGGGTGGGTGGGTGGGGGGGCGCGATACACTATGTGGACTGAGTGAAATCAGATCTTCCAGCTCTCAGGCATCCTTTTCTAATCTCTGTTAGGTTAAATCCGAGCCCTACGGACTTTCCAATTCATGTCGCTGGGAGTAGAAAGAGGACAATTGACAGGAACTGGGGGAGTTGTAAGCGGATCTGTCCGTGGTGTCGGAGCACAGATTTCCAAGCTATCCCATCTCACTACAGAGGGAGCAGGAGACCATAGGGAACATGATACTGGCCCGAGTCCGCTTACACATCAATTAATATTATCCCTTGATGGATGTCACCTGTCTCTACCTGATAACACTGCAACAAAACCAACGTCTAAACTATTGGATGGGATGACACGTTAATAACCGCCTGTTATCGTTGGAATCGCTCACGTACGTTTTATGATAATGATGCCAGTTTGCAGATGTTTCCCTGATCCGATGCTGTCAGTATATTTAGTTCTGTAGCAGTGATGCGGGACAGACACACATTACTACTGTACAGCTTGTGTCAGAGCAACTGGATGGTAGATTACAAGTATATATACATATACCATTCCACTCAACTGTCCTACTGGACCGTCCTACTCACGCTTGCCATTATGCCCACATCAACATGGTGAATGCTGAACTCATTTACATATACATCATGTGACATCAGCTGCCTGCCCCAAAGCAGGCATCGGCTCATTTACGTTGCCAGAGGAACGTCCAGCATTTCCATCGGGACACCCGTAAAACAATGAGTGTTCCCTCAGGGATGTCCATCGTTGCCTTTGCCATCGATGGGAAAAGTGCAACTTGATAGTGTAGAAATCCTCAATGGATGACCATCGATGTTTTTACATATAGATGGTCATCCATTTTCATTGACTGGTGTGTGGGCCAATCAAAATGCAGGGGCAGGGCTTCACGGGTGTCGGGGGCGGAGTTAAGCTCTGTGTCCCGGCTCCTTGGGGAAAAAGCAAAAACTAAACTTTCGCTTGACATCGATGGTGGGAAACCATCTTCTCACCTATCAATGGCAAAACTATTCAACATTGGCCATAATCCATCGAAGATTTCTAATCATCGATGCTCAATGGCCATCTCTATGTTCCCCTGCTCCAATACCCTAAATATAGTCCGCTACGAGCGGGTCTGAAGCCATCCCACTGTGAATTAGTCAACAGAAATGTTGGGCTGGATGTGCCACAGAATACAGAGGTAAGTAGGAAGCGGTAAGTACATATCAGACTGTGATCTATGCTATGATGGCTCAGACATTGGCAATGGCCTGGTGCCGTAGGAAACATGACAGAAACTATGTGCAGAGTGAAAGACTGGAAAGTAAAACTTGCATTGCTACAGGCAACGACCTCCGTGTCAAAGAGATTACACGGAGAACAATGAAGAGAGAAGGAAGTATCGGGTGTTGCGGAGGGAGACACAGCCCGCTGCAGGAAACAATGTGTTACAAGGTCTACAATGTGTCACAGGGCTAAAGAGGAGGATGGTAACAAAAAGATTCTAGGGGGATGGAACACATTAGACGTGTCCAGCAAAGGAGAAAACAGAAATAATAAAGAATACTTTCCACTGAGTAAATCTGTCAAGGTAATTCCCTTATAACGTACTAATATCATACACTGTATGTGTAGTACACATTATATATTACTGCAGAGAGCCTCTTTATCCACATCAGTCACCGCTTCTTATTATGCTGGCCTCTCCCGCGTATCAGTCTTACTTCTCCCCCCAGTCCAACCATCCAAGGCTTCACTTTTCCACCATCAAGTCACAGCAACTTGTATCCCTATGCTCATGTCTTTGCTTCTAACTTTAAGGCTCCTTATGTTTCCCTCCCACCCTTTTCCCACCCCCACCAATGTCCATTCTCACATGGATTCACAGGTCCTCTTATTCATCCCCTCCCCACCCTCTTCAACTATCTGACACTTGCCACCACACCATCGCTCTATACAACCTGTCCTTCGCCCCCACCACCGTATCATTGCTCGCCATTACTTGAAAAACTTAGTTCACAAACGTTGAACACTGTTCCCCCCTTGTTTATGCTCTCCTTGACCCTTTATACTCGGGTGTTCCCACACTCTTCCCTGCACTGAGACCTCACTCACTAATATACTGTAACTAAATTATCTATAAACATTGAAGGGTCCAGTCTTCATTCTTCTTGGCCTCTTGATACACACTTGACCACCACCCATTCCTCCTGGACACCCTTCATTCCCTTGGCCTTCACGTGCCATCTTTTTCTGCTTAACCTTCCAACTCTTTAATAGTCTTGCAGCATCTGTTTCCCCGCTGCTCAACACCCTCCTCTCTAGTTATAGGTCAGGATCTCAGGCTCTGTTCTTGGCCAAATCATCCTGCCCTTTCAGCTTCCAATAACACTCTATGCTGAGCTCATTATTTCCCCTCACCAAACCTCTCACCTTTACCAAATCTGCCTTTCTCCCTGCAGCCACCACTTGGACGACTAGATGCTACCTTAAGCTCAACATATCCAAAACTGACGTTATAGCTTCCCCACAACCCTGGTTCCCAGCCATATTCCATTAAGTTTATCTTGTAGCATTTTGCTCTGTACACCACGTGTACTGCCTAGGGGTCATCATGGTCTCCAGCCTCCAGTGCAGATCATATACAATACTTCATACTCTTCCTTCACAAAATTGCCACAATGCAGAATTTTCTCTCCCTTGTGTTGCCAAGACCATGGTCCATGTCCATCCTCTCTGTACATCCATTCACAAGTAAGTCCCTGCTGCATTATGCCCTGGGGGAGGCAGTGTGATTATTCTTGGTTTCTGGCCTCTGTTTCCTTAGTGTTATTCTCCAAAGCCTTCGATTGGCTCCTCATTATGGGCCTTATTTTGGTTCACTCTTTCTGACAAAATCCTTCTTAGATGGACAAAACCATGTGCACTGCAGGGGAGCATATGCAAAATGTGCAGAGAGAGTTAGATTTGGGTGGGGTTTTACTTCAAAGTGAGATCTATATTGAAGTGTAAAAATAAATCAGCCAGTATTTTCCCTGCACAGAAACAAAATTACTCACCCAAATCTAATTCTCTCTGCACATGTTACATCTGCCCCCCTGCAGTGCACATGGTTTTGTCCATCTAAGAAGGATTTTGTCAGAAAGAGTGAACCAAAATAAGGCCCTATCTCCTTCATCTACAGCTCTGTCCTTGCCAAGAAATACACCCTCACCTTTTTCTCCTCTTATCGCCTCCCAGACCCTCCTCCCAAAAGCTTTCCCGCACTTTTGGAACTCTTTCCACCACTTGACCATCCTCAACCCAACCTCCAATCTTTCAAGAGCTCCCTCAAAACGTACCTGTTCATATTTGCCTACCCCTTCCAATCCTAGACAGCTACAGTACATCTTTTCGCTCTACCCACCCATTTTTCTTCTTTCCCTTTAACCTAAGTGACTCAATGGCAGTGGGTGTGGCTCTCTTAGTTGAATTTTAGGCTGTGCTGTAGCCCCTCCTCTGGAGCCACCACTGGTCATTGCCCTCAAACAGTTCTGGAATGTGCGTTTGTTTAGGTGTACAGATCTTATAACGTACAGTATAAGTAAATGTCTGTCGAATGAGAACTGAAACACTGATAGAAATAGCTCGATGACTACATTGGGATAATACGATAATGTTTTTATCCTCTATATTATTTTTGTTTTTTATTTTACTGAAATGTGATGCTGTCAAACATACATCTTACACTAGAAATAACAAATAAACACCAAATGTGTTATACCTAGGGAGAAATGTATGGTTAACAAAACTCTTCCACAAAATATTCACTACATTGTGGATTTAGCCATGGAATTTAGATAATTTGCCAGCGGAATTTGGCCCTATCGGTTCACGGTCCTACCCCAACCAGACCACAAAGTATAAACTGACCCTTGCCCCCCTCAGCTGTATTTATTGACTAGAAACTCTGCAAACGTTATAAACACAGTGTGGAATGGCAAAGCAAAAGCGGAACAGCCCCTCTTGGTGCATCAGGTCGCGAGAGGCTCTGCTAGAACCGGGGATCTTTTCTGCCAAAAGATGCATCTTAAACAACATTTCCACTAGTGCAAAACAGAATGTATAGTGGTGGGGATGAGCGCAATTTAACTAGGTGGGTGCAGCCCTAAAGACACCAAATGGAGGTACACCTCCTCCAAAAATGGACAAGAATACAAAATTGTGTCTTAGATTGGCGCAGTCCACACTAGAAGGATGTATTTAAATATAAAAATGCAATTTATTGATAAAATGGATACACACAACACAACGGGTGAAAAAAACGAAATTACAAGCACATGATTAAGCACATGTTACATCCCTTCATACTCTTAATTCATCAGATCATGGACAATTCATATGATTAAATTTTCCTCTCACCAATTCCTGGTGCTGCGGTGGGCTTAGCCTTTTGAAGGCAAAAGGTCCTGCGGCCACACCGCAGGTAGCTTAGTTCCTTCAAATTAAAGTGCAACGTGCTTCAGTCCAGAGGATGTCCAAAAAGATCGACCGGGATAAAGTGTCAAGTGCCAAAGTGCTATTGTTCCAAAAAGTGCCAAGTGTTAGCAGCAGTAATGAGCAGCCACGACAGCCGCTGCAGCAACGCGTTTCGGGGATGACGCTGTCCCCTTTTTCAAGCTGAGTAATGTACAAGCTGCTAAATGGCCATTTAAATACCATACCATATTCTGCATCCACCAATGACTTACACGCTGTTTTCGCGCCATGCATCCCGCAGTGAACAGCATTTCCTGTTTGCGTTCCAGCAAGACAGGAAGACGGTATCGCCGCTGGATATTCATTAGCCGGAAGTGACATAGACGTCCAGCGTCACATCCCGGCTATGCGTTCCAAAGACCCGGAAGTATGCATTCCATCATACATGGGACGTAGTTCTTAATAACTTGCGTGTCAGCAGTACTTCCTGTTTGCGTTCCACTTCGGGAGGTGTTCATTCGGCCTTCATTCTATGCTTTCTTTAGTGTGTTCACATCATATCCGAACACCATGGTGAAAGGATTTCTGGGGGGTGACTCTCCTCATACCTTCTATGCAGTACTTCTTTCCTGCAGAGTCCAGCCCTATTTTACCGAGAGAGTCACTCCCCTTTTTTTTATTGGATTCCTTTCTTTCTTTTTTGGATGAGCAGCAGTATGGTACATAAAAAACATAAAAGATATATAATTAATATAACAAGTAGACACATGAACAGTATAAATAAAATAAAAGGGGACAATTAATCTAAAAACCACTTAAGTTCAAAATCTGCATTTAAACCATTTGGAACAAGAGTATCTAAATTAAAAATCCACCTCATTTCTGATTTTGCTAGTTGGGTGTCAAGATCCCTTGACCTCCAATTAGTCTTTATCTGTTGTAGACCAAAAAATCTTTTTATAGACCCTTCACATCTGTTATGCACCTTTTTGAAATGATCCGAGAGTGGATGGGTCATGCATCCCTTTCTAATATTGTATACATGCTCGGCTAATCTTAATTTGAGGCTCCTAGTAGTTTTGCCTACATATATGAGCCCACAATCACATTCGAGCATGTATACAACATTCCTAGAGTTACACGTGATTAATTGATTGATTTTATAGCACTTACCCTTGATTTCAAGGGTCTGTACTTTTCTCTCATTATTTTTATAATATGTAGCTCTACACGTAACACATACACCACACCTATGGAATCCTTTATTTCTTTCACTGGTGATGTTTTTATCCATAAGTGCGCTTCTAACTAGGTGGTCCTTGAGAGAAGGCGCCTTCCTGTATATGAAATGAGGTTTCTTTGGTATTATTTTGCCCAATACTGGGTCATCCAGCAATATTCGCCAATTTCTTTTTATCACCTTTTCAACCTTTTTATGGTGTGCCCCATATTGCGAAAAGAAGGCCCATTCTGCAAAGTTATTATTTTGTTCTGGTCTCTCTTTCTCTCTTATCAAATCTGCTCTACTGACAAGATCCACTTTCTCTCTCGACTCTTTTAGTTTCTTTGGATCATAACCTTTTTGTACAAACCTCTGATCCAGTTCTTGAAACTGTTCTTCTAGTACATCAATACGAGAACAGTTTCTCTTTATTCTCTTATACTGACCAAGAGGTATGTTCTCCAACCATCTTGTGTGGTGCTCGCTATTTACTTCAATATAAGAATTGGAGTCTGTTTCTTTACGATATGTTTGGGTGTGTATTTCTCCCTCCGAAACAGTGATTTTAAGATCCAAAAAAGTCAATTCATTTTTGCTGATATTAAATGTCAACCTGATGTTAAAATCATTAGTGTTTAAAAAAGTGCAAAAATGGTTAAGAGTCTCCTCCTCTCCATGCCAAATGAATAAAATGTCATCAATGAACCGCCACCAGGCTACTAGGTTTGCCCCACTGTCCAACCTGTCCTGGATGGTAATAAATTCCCAGTATGCCATGAACAGGTTGGCATAACTTGGGGCAAACCTAGTGCCCATGGCGGTACCCCTGATCTGTAGATAAAAGCAACCGTTAAAATAAAAATAATTATTGTGTAGGATAAAATGAATAGATTCTATAAGGAATTCCTTTAAATCCTCTGTATATTCACTGGTATTGAGAAAATATTTTATAGCTTCCTTTCCATTTTCCCAATTGATTATGGTATATAAAGTGCTGACATCAGCACTAATCAATATAGCCTCATTGTCCCATCTGAGATCTTGTAATTTTCTTAAAATATCTCCTGTATCTTTTAGATAGAAGCGAGTATTTTTTACCAGCGGTTGTAAGTAAAAATCTACCAAGGCTGATAGATTAGATGTGATACTTCCCGTACCAGTGACTATCGGTCTTCCAGGGGGTTTTAATGGATTTTTATGTATCTTTGGTAAGATATATATGGTTGGTGTGGTGGGATTAGTCACATTAACAAAATCATACTCCTCTCTACAGATGAGGCCCTTTTCCATGGCTCCCATACTCAAGTCTTTTAACTTTTGGACAATCGATGCAGTCGGATCACTCCGCAATTTTTTATACGTCGTCCCATCACTTAATTGACTTTCAATTTCCATAACATAATCATTTTTATCCATAACCACCACCCCTCCCCCTTTATCCGCTGGCTTTATAACCAGCGTCTCATTCCTTTTTAAATTTTCCAAGGCTTTCCATTCCTTTTTACTTATATTTTTTTTCCTACATGGTTCTATCTTTCTTATTTCTTTACAAACCAAGGAGTTAAAACATTCTATATTGCCTTGTTGGACATGTTTGGGATAAAACTTAGATTTGCACTTTAAATTAGTGTTATTTTTGGGTCTTTCTTCAATGGGGTCTTTAGAAACATTATCTGAAACTTCATTTTCTTTGTTTAAAAA
Organism: Crinia signifera; assembly: GCF_055691185.1. Lineage (NCBI taxonomy): Eukaryota > Metazoa > Chordata > Amphibia > Anura > Myobatrachidae > Crinia > Crinia signifera. The sequence continues at coordinate 382,332,167 of NC_139218.1, forward strand.
GAACTTTTTAATGCTGATTTTTCTAACAAATTTTTGTACATCAACATATAACTCAAATGGATTTACCTTAGAGGTGGGGGCAAACTTTAATCCCTTACTTAGGACTTTTATTTCCTCATTGGTCAATTCAACACTACTAAGATTGAAGATTTTTCCTGTTTCATTTATCATAGGGGGTGGTGGACCAACCGAGGGTACCACATTTTTGGAATGGGGTTTTCCTCCCCTTTTGCCCCTCCGTGTTTTTTTATTTTTAATTATTCCCTCCTCGGTATGTTTCTGTTCACTTCTAAAAAAGGACGTTCGTCCCTTTCTTCTCTCCTGAGGGTCTCAAATCTGTTGGTTAATCTCAGAGGGGTTCTATTTGGTTCCCTCATTTCTCTCCTTGATGTGGATGGGTAATTAGGTTCTTCATTAGAATGACCTGCATTTCGTCTTTGGGTATAATTCCTTTGCCTAGAATCTTTAAGATTCCATGGTTGATCCCTATTCCTCCAATTACCATGGAAATTCCTATCTGATGTTTTTTTCGATTTGTTTTTCCAACTTCTTTTTATATGGTGTTTTGGGAGAGTGGAGTTGATACTCAATGGGGCTAGATCTGAGTGGGTGACTGGTTCTTTTTCTAAGTTTAGATCCCTTTGAAATTTTTTCTTTTTTCTATCCTGCAGTTCTTTTGAATTTTTTTCTAATTTATTTAGTATCTCCTTTTCCCTTCTTTTTACCTCTTCGAGTTCAGAATGGGGTTCTATTACTGTTTTTAACTTATCTATCTCTTTGTTCGTGTCCGTTAGTTCCTTCCTTCTTTCCTCTATGATTAGATTGGTGAGGGCTTTCGAACAATTGTGGATGATTTTATTCCACTCCATTAGAAATTCCTCTCTAGTGGAGTTGAAAGAGGGTATTTTTTCCAGTCTTAGACCTTTGGGGACTATATTATTAACTAAATAATGTTCTAAGGTGGTCACCTCCCACCATAACCTGTTTTCTTTTAATAATAACTTTTCCAAGTTTTTAAGCATATCACATGGGTCATTCTCTGTATCTAATGTAGGATTCAATGACCCCATTGAAAAGATGTCTCTGGGGTTTTTTCTATTTTCCCTATATGCAAACATCCTTGCAGCTCAAACCACTATCAATGGTGTAAGAAAATCGAACAATGCAAAACAGAATGTATAGTGGTGGGGATGAGCGCAATTTAACTAGGTGGGTGCAGCCCTAAAGACACCAAATGGAGGTACACCTCCTCCAAAAATGGACAAGAATACAAAATTGTGTCTTAGATTGGCCATCTTAGATTGGCCACGTGTAACTCTAGGAATGTTGTATACATGCTCGAATGTGATTGTGGGCTCATATATGTAGGCAAAACTACTAGGAGCCTCAAATTAAGATTAGCCGAGCATGTATACAATATTAGAAAGGGATGCATGACCCATCCACTCTCGGATCATTTCAAAAAGGTGCATAACAGATGTGAAGGGTCTATAAAAAGATTTTTTGGTCTACAACAGATAAAGACTAATTGGAGGTCAAGGGATCTTGACACCCAACTAGCAAAATCAGAAATGAGGTGGATTTTTAATTTAGATACTCTTGTTCCAAATGGTTTAAATGCAGATTTTGAACTTAAGTGGTTTTTAGATTAATTGTCCCCTTTTATTTTATTTATACTGTTCATGTGTCTACTTGTTATATTAATTATATATCTTTTATGTTTTTTATGTACCATACTGCTGCTCATCCAAAAAAGAAAGAAAGGAATCCAATAAAAAAAAGGGGAGTGACTCTCTCGGTAAAATAGGGCTGGACTCTGCAGGAAAGAAGTACTGCATAGAAGGTATGAGGAGAGTCACCCCCCAGAAATCCTTTCACCATGGTGTTCGGATATGATGTGAACACACTAAAGAAAGCATAGAATGAAGGCCGAATAAACACCTCCCGAAGTGGAACGCAAACAGGAAGTACTGCTGACACGCAAGTTATTAAGAACTACGTCCCATGTATGATGGAATGCATACTTCCGGGTCTTTGGAACGCATAGCCGGGATGTGACGCTGGACGTCTATGTCACTTCCGGCTAATGAATATCCAGCGGCGATACCGTCTTCCTGTCTTGCTGGAACGCAAACAGGAAATGCTGTTCACTGCGGGATGCATGGCGCGAAAACAGCGTGTAAGTCATTGGTGGATGCAGAATATGGTATGGTATTTAAATGGCCATTTAGCAGCTTGTACATTACTCAGCTTGAAAAAGGGGACAGCGTCATCCCCGAAACGCGTTGCTGCAGCGGCTGTCGTGGCTGCTCATTACTGCTGCTAACACTTGGCACTTTTTGGAACAATAGCACTTTGGCACTTGACACTTTATCCCGGTCGATCTTTTTGGACATCCTCTGGACTGAAGCACGTTGCACTTTAATTTGAAGGAACTAAGCTACCTGCGGTGTGGCCGCAGGACCTTTTGCCTTCAAAAGGCTAAGCCCACCGCAGCACCAGGAATTGGTGAGAGGAAAATTTAATCATATGAATTGTCCATGATCTGATGAATTAAGAGTATGAAGGGATGTAACATGTGCTTAATCATGTGCTTGTAATTTCGTTTTTTTCACCCGTTGTGTTGTGTGTATCCATTTTATCAATAAATTGCATTTTTATATTTAAATACATCCTTCTAGTGTGGACTGCGCCAATCTAAGACACAATTTAACATTTCCACTAGTAAAAATAACCAATGCGCATCGACCTGGGTTTTTTGCTAGTGAAAACGCTCCAAATGAGAAAGCACGGGTCGAATAACACGGGACTCCAACCCGGGTAGTTACCTGGGTTGGACCAGGAATGCTCCAGGGTCCAGGGACAATGGAAACGGGTACCCTGGGTCAATGCATCCCGGGTCCCATTCGTTGCAATGCAGAAGCAGCCGGCCCCGCCTCCCAATGACGTCACCCGCCCGAGTTTATGCTGGGTTGGATGACTAGTGGGAAAGGGTCTGCAAGTCCTTTCCACTGCCTGCTTGGAGCGGGTGAAGTCAGCGGCCACCACCAATTTGTACAACAGCGTTCAGCCGTAAAGTAAGTCCTGGGCTACCTTTCAGCTGCGAAAGGAGGAAAAGTCATTTGATGGTGGACAACCGTTGAATGATCATTCCTCTGTGCGGGCACTTGCGTGCGGATGTGTAAGCTTACAAATCCGCACTCAAGGGGATTTGGGTGGCGGGGGCGTGCGTTCAGCGAGACAGCGTTGACCTGCTCTCTAGGCTCCGAATGATGTTTTTATTAAATTTGTTGTGAAGTTATCTCAGTCTTCTAAGCAGGGAAAGGAAGCCGGTCCAAAGACTCTGATACCAACAGATATAATAATGATATTTTGCTGTAACAGAGAAGGACGGAACAATATTCCAACACATCTGCAGGTGGACTGCGCAATATCGGCGAAATGCAATTACTGTAAATGCCTCTGGAACATATCGGAGGATAGGAAGCCAACATTAGATTTAGTTTTTTATGAGGAACGCAGAAACTTATATTCTTGTTTTAGTGTATGTCCTGGGAGCGGGGCCAGGGAATTCGAGACGGGAGTGGCGGTGAACACTTCCAAGACAATATTTGGAAAATATTTTAGCACAGATAAACTGAAACTGGGAATAAAGAAACAGAGCTGTAATTCCAATAGAAACAAACAGACAGCACAATGTAAGAGGGAACAGATTGTGTTCTGTGCAGGGCACGGCTGGTCACGGTAGGCGCAGGTGCTTCTATATCACTCGGTTTAAAGGGGGACGTTTAAGAAAACGGAAAACCTGCTTCAAAAAAAGCATTTGGATTTAAAAGGGGAAATTAATTAAAATGATATTATTGTAAAACGCTTATTGATTTTCTAAGAGTCGTTTCCATAGGTCCATGTTGGTGCTTGGCTCTTAATGCAATTTATGAATTAAGGGAACACACAGGGGCCATTAATCAGATCGCTTTGCTCCGACGCGTGCTTGGGGCGAATCGAAAATACCAAGCCCCGCCTAGCAAATGGATCGCCCGTGCCTCCGCCGAATGTTTTATGTGAACATCTATTCGAATGCCTATGGGAACCACCCCCATCATTCGATGGTCCCGCAAGGGGGGGCAATCCACGTCCCCCCCTTGTCGGGATTTTGGTGATCGGGATTCCAGCGTCGGTATTCTGAACGCCGGGATTTAATACTGAATCCCAGGCCGCAACTCCCCTCTGGAGGGGAAGGCCAGGAGCGAGCACTCGGCGACCGGTTTTCTCGCCGAGTTCTCACGCTCCCTGCATACAGACATGCTCAGAAATGGGTATACGCATGCATATACACACAACATCGGTACGCTGCCCGAATTCGCGTATGAACTAAGCAATCTGAATAAGGGCACGGGTTCCTGCTCTGCAGATGCTTGTTCAGCAATTTCAGTAATTATCCACGTGTGGTCGTTCTGGTTATCGCAGCGTCGCGCACAGGCGAAAAGTGACAGAAACCAGAGATGCAGCGTTACTTCTGTAAGAGGGGGCCATCTCATCCCTCTGCTTTAAAACCATCTTTGCCACTGCAACCAGAGGATGGCTAACTACTCCTCACCTCTATGAGGCGAAGTACTGCCACTAACCACCAGAGGCCACTCGAAGGAAGCCAATTACTGAGAGCAATTTTCAAAGGGACGGGGGGAGAGTTTGTGGGCTAAAACCTGTCACAGCTCAAAGTGAAATAAATAAATATAATAAAGTGAAATAAAATAATACAGAGAAAGTAAAATCTGTCACAGCTCAAAGTGATAGTACATTGCAGAAGCTGACATTTTGACAGGTTTTTAACTAGTGACAATAATTTAGTGACTGGATTTTTAGTTAAAAGGAGGAGGGAGAAGGGGAGGGAGGAGTTTCTAGAGAGGCCAGAGAGGTGGAGAAGGGGAGGGAGGAGTTTCTAGAGAGGCCAGAGAGGCGGAGAAGCGGAGGGAGGAGTTTCTAGAGAGGCCAGAGAGGCAGAGAAGGGGAGGGAGGAGTTTCTAGAGAAGCCAGAGAGGCGGAGAAGGGGAGGGAGGAGTTTCTAGAGAGGCCAGAGAGGCAGAGAAGGGGAGGGAGGAGTTTCTAGAGAGGCCAGAGAGGCAGAGAAAGGATAAAAGAGTCAGATACAAAAGAAATGACCCTTGAAAAGGGCATAAACGGGACATGTGTAATTAATACAAGTCCCATAATAAATTTGAGACATACGGTAAATAGGGCTACACAGTTATCGATTTTAGGAGCTCAACCCCTAAATATTTAAAAGACAGGAGTGGCCACTGTGGATTTGCAGATCGTAGGTTTCTTCTGCTTCCACCATGTCCATTATCAAGAAGACCCATCATATGCAAAATAGGGTCCCGCTGTGCACTCTCCCCTCAATTCTGCACCCTCATCCCCATATAGAACCTGACTCAGGAACGCCGGCAATGCCGATATTCATAGCCTTGATCGATATTTTGCTACTGCATGCATTACACACAGTATACACAAAGACGCAGTTGGGAGCATCGCTGAAGTGTCTGCATACAGAGACCATTAATCGCTCACTTTGTATGCTATATTTAGGAGGACTCTTTTGGCTGGTGCTAGTTTCGATGGCGAAAAAAGTACCAAGTGTTATTACAGCATCTACAGATGCGGATAGTGGCCATTCCTGGCCTTGCACATTTGGATGCTGTACAACATGAGAACACTTTGCAGCGGTCTTTGCATAAGATATCAGGTGGGGGTCCACCAAAATACGCACCCTCCGAATCAGGCCCATAGTACAAATGTTTTATGTGCTGCTAAGAGGCAAAGTCTGTGGAGCGCTAAAGTGAGTTATTTGGAGTGATTTGAAGAATACAGTAAGTGTATTCTACACACCTGTAGACCATACTGTATAGCAGACAATAAGTCACAATGGGGCAGATGTATTAAGCCTTAACAAGAGATAAATGCAAGGGTGATAAAGAGAGATAAACGCCCAGCCAATCAGCTCCTTACTGAGGCTGTAACATGGCAGTTAGCAGGTGATTGGCTGGATGTTTAGCTCTCTTTGGGCCGGATGTATCAAGCTTCAAAAAGCGGAAATTGATAAACAACCAGCCAGTCAGCTCCCACCGGCCATTTTTCAAACCCAGCCTGTAACATGGCAGGTACGAGCTGATTGGTTGGCTGTTTATCACTCTCCACTTGATCACTTTTTAAAGCTTGATACATCTGGCCCTTTATCACCCTTGCATTTATCTCTTGTTAAGGCTTAATACATCTGCCCCAACGTCATATAGGGCATATCCGTGTGTTTTTTGATGCAAAAACACCAGTCGATAACAGCCGCTGAAATAAATATTTAACTAAGCAATATTCTGCGGCATCTTTAACAACTTAGTTGCCACACAAGATGGTCAATGTAATAGGGTTCGAGAAGCCGGAGGTGTGACAGTTTGTCCGAGTAGGGCCATATTTAAAAAGTGGGAAATCATTTATAAGGTTTTGCCTTGTGAATGATTGCGGCTTTAGAAATACGGCCATTTCTGTACAAACTCCCGCACCTCGGGCTTCTCACACCCTCCGGCATTAAGGCCAAGGAGCTAGAGAGGAATTTAAAAAAAATAATAATAATAAAAAAATCATTATACTTCTGGCTCACAGTAAGATTTGAGAATATTGTAAGCACTTTTTCCCCTTAAATCTTACTGCCGCTAATACTGCAAGCCGTTTTTAAGGTCACAAGAAACTAATTTCTCACAATCGAAAATACTGCATAAAAATACTTGAATAGGTCCCACCCAACAAGTTCCCTGGGCAAGTAACAAAGGTGAGAAAAATGGGGACAAAAATCTGACAAACAAAATAACTTGAAGCCAAAAAAAAAACCCTGCATGTGAAAAGGCGGAAATGAAATGTCCCCTATGAATTAAAGGCTGAGAGCATATAAGGACAATGGCCAATACTGCATATAACTTTTGGAAAGAGGGCACAGGGTACGGCTTGTGCCAAGAATAACTTCATGCATTTGGTGGGGACACTTTCCCACACTAAGCCAGGAGCAGATATATATATATATATATATAAATGGTGGAATGTAATGGGTGAAATAGGTAATTGGGCGGCAACCCATGTGATACACTGAAGTGATAGAAAATGCTTTCATGGTGGCAGGGGTACAACTTAAATAAGAACATACATCGAAGGTAAAATAAGCAAATCTGTAAGTGCTGAAACAGTGCTAAACTATAAAAAAATAAGTTTTGTAATTAAAATAAAAATAGGGAAGGCACACGCACATCTAAGGTTGGTCTGAGGTAACGTTATTTGTGCATGGGCATTCTGAAATAAGTGGGCGGGCAGCTGACGTCCGGTGATGTCAGCTACCGGGCCCTGGCTCTCACGTCACCGGGCGATTTCCATGGGAACACCCATGAAAACGCTGGGTGATGCAAAACATCTAGGTCGCATGCAAGCGCACTGACCAGAATAAGGCCCAATATACATGGCAGCATGCTTGGCATAGTGGTTAACATTGCTGACTCAAAGCAATGAGGTAATGATTTGATTTCCCAGTCATGGCTATTCCCTGTGGACTTGTTCTCTCCTCAGTTTTGGGGCCCAGGATCTCCGTCAGAAGATCTGCGGCACACTTGTTTACTCTCTCGCAAGTGTCAGGAGACTTGAACGCAGATTGTTTTTGGGCTGTCCCTTGCACCCATGGAGGAGTAGCTGTACCTCTCACATACCACCCACTTCATAGTGAAGCAGGCAGGATAGGGTGATTAACAGGGGGATCTCAAAGCATATAGAGGGAGCGGGACTAAAGGACACATATTAAGCCCTTCCCAAAAGACGCAGACCAAAGAAACAGGGCACTTTGGGGGCTGGGTCTCGTGACAGGCCGGCACTGGCATCGCCCATCGAATTGGGATGCAGCATTTCCTCTCCAGAGGACCCTTCTGAGGTAGGCAACTACTATCTGCGCTGGCTGCAGGAGACCCGTAGTTGACCAATGGTGCCACAGCTTGGATCACAAAGGAGGCGTCCACTTATATCAGACTCCTCCTGCTGCACTGACATATTAGTGCATAGCTGCTGCTTCCATGATTCTAATGCTCAAACCAAACACATCTGAATCAGAGACAGTGAGAATACGCAAAATATTTGACACTTTTTTTTTGGTAACGCAGTCCCATGCGAGCGGACTAAACGTACTTCCTTGATTAAAGCACAGGCACAGGACCGTAATAAATAAGCGTGGCCATTAATATTAATTCTGGGCGTCCTAAAATAATAGCCCCAGCAGAAACCTCTCTCTTGCACGGATCTCTCAGGCTATATCACTGGCCTCGGTAAGGTTTTGTGGGCCTAATTTCAAGGTCCGCGCCTCGGAATGACTTTATACTCATTACGTGAGCTAATAAGCATTTCTGAAATAGTTTCACAGCTCCCGCACATAAAGGAGCACGTTTGGAATTGGAATTCAGTGCCTGCATTGTTTTACACGAAACGCTGAGCAGCAGGTATTAATCTGGGTTTTCCTGTGAAAGTAAAGTGCTGTGGTATTAGTTTGTGAGCTAAACTCTCTTTTACAGACCTGAAAATCTGTCTATTTACTCAAGCTTAATTCTGGTTTCCTTCCGCGTGGTCGCTACCCCAGGGGGCCTGTAAACCACCCCCAAGATGTTATGTTACTACTGGGGTTTTGTGTGAGGCATATGGGAGACCTATGACACAGTTTTCCCAGGACGATCCGCAATATTGTGGTTTCCCTGTTGTTTAAAAAGCAAATCAATAGGACAAGCGTAAACCGGTTGATGTGACGGATTGCTTCTGCTTGGGTCGTAACAGGAAGTAAGGAATGGATTTTATTGCCTGAGCATACTTCAGGTCATATGGATGTGCTGGTTTTATATTTACTAATTAAGGAAGATCTACTGTAGTGTGTAGAGAATTATTAATGTCCACAACAGCCTCTATGGAAGGAGGAAATGCCCACCATAGCCTCTTTGGGAGGAGGAAATGTCCACCATAGCCTCTATGGGAGGAGGAAATGTCCACCATAGCCTCTATGGGAGGGGGAATGCCCACCATAGCCTCTATGGGAGGAGGAATGTCCACCATAGCCTCTATGGGAGGTGGAAATGTCCACCATAGCCTCTATGGGAGGTGGAAATGTCCACCATAGCATCTATGGGAGGAGGAAATGCCCACCATAGCCTATATGGAAGGTGGAAATGTCCACCATAGCCTCTATGGGAGGAGGACATGTCCACCATAGCCTCTATGGGAGGAGGACATGTCCACCATAGCCTCTATGGGAGGAGGACATGTCCACCATAGCCTCAATGGGAGGAGGACATGTCCACCATTGCCTCAATGGGAGGAGGACATGTCCACCATAGCCTCTATGGGAGGAGGACATGTCCACCATAGCCTCTATGGGAGGAGGACATGTCCACCATAGCCTCTATGGGAGGAGGACATGTCCACCATAGCCTCTATGGGAGGAGGACATGTCCACCATAGCCTCTATGGGAGGAGGACATGTCCACCATAGCCTCTATGGGAAGAGAAATGTCCACAACAGTCTCTATGGGAGGAGGAATGTCCACAATAGCCTCTATGGGAGGTGGAAATGTCCACCATAGCCTCTATGGGAGGTGAAAATGTCCACCATAGCCTCTATGGGAGGAGAAAATGTCCACCATAGCCTCTATGGGAGGAGGAATGTCCACCATAGCCTCTATGGGAGGTGGAAAAGGCGCCGTACATACAGTAGCAAACAAAAAACTAATTACAAGGTAATGTACAGGGTGTGTTGAAAAATACAGTATAAATAGGGGTATAGCTGGTAGAACTAAAATCAGCATTAGTTCAGAAGTAGGTGTCAAAATTGTCGAGGAGACTGAAGATGAAGTAGAGGAAGGGAAGAACAGGACAGGAGCACAGGTGAGGTAAAGAGGTAGGGTGAGTACGTGAGGAAGGTGGACCCTACTCATAAGAGTTAACATACTAAAAATAGGTGGGTGGACGAACGAAAAACAATAGGATAAGTAGGAACGGAGGGGAACGGAGGCAGGATAGGAGGATCAAAAGAGGTTAGGAGGAGGGATAGGCTAGTCGAAAAAAGTGGGTTTTGAGGGAGCGCTTGAAGGAGGTAAGGGAATCAGAAAGCCTGATGGGTGGCGGGAGGTTGTTCCAGTGCAGGGGGGCAGCGCGAGAGAAGTCTTGGACACGGGAGTGGGAGGAGGTGATTAGGTGAGAGGTCAGTCGGCGGTCAGCGATGGAGCGAAGAGGACGGGAGGGAGTGTGGATAGAGATCAGTGAAGAGAGGTAAGGAGCGGTGGAGGAGGAGAGAGCCTTGTAGGTGGTGGTGCGGAGTTTAAAGAGAACTCGGAAAGGAATGGGGAGCCAGTGAAGAGATAGACAGAGGGGGGAGGCGGAGGTAGAGCGGCGGGAGAGGAAGATGAGCCTAGCAGCAGCGTTAAGAATGGATTGGAGAGGTGCGAGGCGGGTGAGAGGTAGCCCAGAGAGAAGGATGTTGCAGTAGTCAAGGCGGGAGATGACAAGAGCATAGCCTCTATGGGAGGAGGACATGTCCACCATAGCCTCTATGGGAAGAGAAATGTCCACAACAGTCTCTATGGGAGGAGGAATGTCCACCATAGCCTCTATGGGAGGAGGTTAGGATTAGGCACTTAGAAGGAAAGTTAGGGTTAGGCGGCTGGGTAGGATGGTTAGGCACTAGCGGTGAGGGTTAGGCTGCAGGATGGAGGGTTAAAGTTAAGGGAACAGGGAAAAGGTAAGTATACTTGCCTGTCCCTCTCAGGAATCCCTACAACATAATACCAAAATCGGTATTCTAAATGCCGGCATCCTGTCCGGCGGTCATCCATATGTATGACACAGGCTCACCTTAAAAAAAGAGTGGCATGGCAGGACTGGGGAGAGTGGCATGGCAGGATTTCGGAACAGAAGAGCTTTGAGGTCTGCCTTTGCTTACTACTACAATTTATGCCCATAAACTCATGTTACATTGTGGCTACATCTCAGTAAATTGATAAAATCAAGAGAAATATGTAACCTTACGAAAATAACACCATGCACGCAATAACACGGGTCATTAGGTTTCCTCAACACCAAACTATGTAAGATCTCAGTCCAGCCAATGTGTCTCCTATAACCTCTCATCACGGCACAGCCCCCGTGTGCGGCGATACCAAGCCAGGAGAGGCACAGGTTATAGTGCGCTGGCATTACTTGTCCGTACACTTGTAAAATGTAAGATTATATACAATTTATTTTTTGCATTCAGCCCAACAGTTGCAGGCGTTCAGCCTGACACAGGAGCCAGATCTGTGGCATAAGAACTCTCATGGAACGAACCATGGATTCTCGTTTTTCCATCCTATGGAGCGGTAACGAGAGAGCATCCAGGATCATTTATAAAAGTTTGCTCCTATCTAGGCTGATCCTGAACGAGGTCTTGGTAGAGACAAACAGTATGGCTGGGAAAGCGTCTAATGAGGACATTGGGAATTATAATCTGGACCTAGCTGTCCCCCCAGCATCTGCCTATACGTGGGAAAGGAATCTATTCCCAGTAACTACGTAGCTATATAAATAAGCGAATGTCTGAGAAAGGTGCAGACAGGGAATAGGGGAATGTTCTATCGCATATGCCAAAGAAGCTGATAAATACAAGAAGTGAGGTAAATACTTCGACTTTCTAAAACGCCAAAGACGCAGTAAATAGTCTTGTTGACAAGTAAACCTGCCATAGCAAAGGTTTCCTAGCAATGAAAACAAAATAAAGAATTGCGGACCATGATCCAACATATTACTCACTGCTGCGGACAGATGCTAATTTATGTTTCTAGATGGGGTATTGGTTACTATCAGACAACGCCCAACGCCACCTACGCAGTCATATCTAACCTACAATACAGTGACTCCGTTATGGTATCAGTACCAGCAGCCGTGAGAACTGAAATCATATTTATATAAAAAGACGGCAACTCAATCATTGTGACTCTGGGTGGCACCGGGCGCTGCAGCTTAATAAGCAGAGGGCAATGCCACTTTGATGACGCAGTGATATGTCCACTAATTATGCTCCGACACAATGACCTTATAACGAATCTCAGCTGTGAAATGACGACATTGTAGACCATTACTATGTGGGCCATCGTTCCAAAGAGGCATTGTCTAGTCAAATCCCGGTTACAGATGTTCTGCCATTAGGATTATAATAATGTGTATAATAATCTGCTAACCTGTATGGGTAACCAGTCTACACGTGCCTAGGACAACAGTCAGAAGGTCAACACAAAAAGGCAAAAATGCTGACATAGAAAAAGGTTGATATTGACAAAATGTGGATGCGGAAAAGGTTGACACGGACTAAAAGTCAAACCAACACAAAAAGTTGACACAGTCCTATATTAAAGGTCCTACGCCATTACAGGCATAACCAGTCTTCAGGGACACGTGTCCTGATATTGGCCAATACTGTGTATTATTTATGGGTTTACTGTGCGTATAACCAATAAATAATACATAGTATTGGACAATATCAATTACAAACTAATCACACAAAATGTATCATAATAACAACCAATTTAATAGCGTGCCGTTGTAGGTGTATCTAGAGGTAAGCATGTCCCTGCATTTAGTTGTTGGTAAATATACCGTCTATATTAGTACTTGAATCCGTAACAACGTTAGCTTATTTTAAACCAGCGCTGGTTCCTCAAAAGGCTACCTTCAGTAAGGCTACCTTCTGAGGAAGCCGCTGAGGGTAACTAAAAGTCGGAGAAACGCGTCAAGGACGGAGACTAGAGTGAGGTATTGGCCTCGTTGATCGCTGGGACCGGTAAGAAGACTGCGCTCGGGAAGCACCAGCAGCTGGCGACACTGACCAGACCCTAGGACTAACTGCTAAACCATAAGTATAGAACCGCTTCCTAACACGTTTATTGGGGGACTGTTTGGAGGTCTGATTCACTGTTCTGTCAAGAGTGCGCACACAAGTGATAATAAGCGCTTTCTACCTGAATGCTTCTAACTCTAAAGGTCCCCATACACGCTCCGTTCGCCGGCGGTCCGTTTTGTACTTTGAGATGCGCGCTCCCGCGCATCTCATTGTACAGTACAAAAAGTATGTGCTGCACATACTTTTTGTACTAGCTTTTCATCGCATCGCATGCACAATGCATGCACAAGGCATGCGATGCGATGCGTACTATTTAAGTACAAAACGTACGCCCATAACGCAGCGTGTATGGGGACCTTAACAGCTGGTTTAAAATAACCTAACACTGTGGCGCACTCAAGTACTAATACAGACGGTATATTCACTAACAACTAAATGCAGTGACATGCTTACATATGGATACACCTACAACGACAGTCTATTAATTTGGTTGTTATTATGATACATTTTTAGTGATTATTTTGTCATTGATATTGGCCAATACTATGCGTTTTTTATGATTTTACTGTGTGTGTATACAGTATTTTCATCTTGTGAATTAAGTAAAACAATTATTATTCCAAACAGTGCCATTTCATTTGTTAACTTTCTTCTTTGGATTTAAAGGGCCTGTATCCCTTATAGCAGCGGTGGGGAACCTCCGGCCCATGGGCTGTATACGGCCCACGGAGCCGGTGTGTGCGGCCCGCCCACACTCCCGATGGCTGTACAGCGAGTCAAATACAGGCAAAATTCGCCTGTATGAGACTCCCTGCACAGCCGCCGGACCACACAGACTCGTAACCTGCCGGAGCGTGGGACGGCTGCCGCGGGATGATTTGTAAGTGTTTTTTTTTTAAGTCATTATGCCTCATTGAAAATTGCCCTCGGACCTCAGAAGGTTCCCCACCCCTGCCTTATAGTAACAGCAGCAGATTGAAATAAATTAACTACTGTAGATCAGCGCTCAATTATTGTGTGGAGAGTCCATAGCCAATTATCCTGTTCTCCTCGAAAGCCTGGAATGACGAAGACTACAGCACATTCTGCGTGACATCACTGCGTGACATCACTCATTGAGAGAGAGCTTTGCAAAGTATTTTTTCCGAGAACCATTTAAAAACCGCTAGCACCAGTTCTACATTCTTGAAAACTGTGTGATATTAAAGTTACTTTGGGAACGAGCTCATACGACAAAACGGTAAAATAATTTCAGACGGAGAAATAACAGCTATCCGCACGCAAGTACCTGTGACCTGTAAGCCTATGCTGATTACTCATAACAAGACGGCATCCTGGAGGGATTTAATGTGTGTTTTTCTAGAGCAGGCCAAGGCCAAGTAACCTTTCACTAGAGAGGTTCCCCTTCCACAAATAACATTGTGGTCTTAGGCCTCCATGCTTTACGGATCTTTCTGGTTATTCTCACCGAAAACACATATACACTGGAAGTCGTGGGGCCAAACTAAACATAGACAACATCAGGTTCCAAGAGGGTGAAAGGCAGCAATTCCGTCCGTAGGGTCTGTAATACACGTATAATAAAATGTACAGATGTCTGCCCAGTCTGTATATTTAATATTGGACCTGCCATACTGCATAGGATTGTAGTGGGCTATGTTATCCAGTCAAACAGGAACGTTATGCTGGGTACACACTAATAGATCTATCTGCGGCTCAACTTATCTGCAGAAATATCTACAGTCGGATTGGGCAGCGTGTTCTCTATTCACACTGCCCGATCCGTCGGAACGGACATCACAAGTGGGCAGGTTCATTTGCATGCTCCTGCCCAATGAGCCGTCAATCATTGTCGGCTCCTGTTGTGGCTGTACGGGCGATCGGCGGATCGCCCGTACACACAGCACGATGAGCTGATATATCTCTAGATATATCGGGAATCAGCTGTGTTGCATAGCCGACGAGATAAATCTGTGAACGATGCTGTTCACAGATATATTGCTCGTACACACTGGACGATGGTGCAGTGTGTATGCACCTTTAGTGTAGGGTCAATGGGTTTCTGAGTGTAGAAAATATGTCACGTTATGTTTGGACTGTATAGATGGGATGCAGGAAATCATACGGTAGTTACATGGGTGATTCTGGAATTTGATAAGCTGACTAGACTAGAGGAAAGTCTTGTGCGTATAGCCTGAAAACTCCTTATACAGAAAAATTGTGTGGAGGCAACAGCTACAGGGTAGGTTGAGTTACCTGATGTGGATTATGACTTGGCACGACTTAGGTGTATGCATCTCCAGATGTACAAAACTCTGCGGAACACTTGAAGGTTCGCAGACTAGAGGAAAGTCTTGTGGATGTAGCCTGAAAACTCCTTATACAGAATAATTGTGTGGAGGCAACAGCTACAGGGTAGGTTGAGTTACCTGATGTGGATTATGACTTGGCACGACTTAGGTGTATGCATCTCCAGATGTGGACAACTCTGACGAACACTTGAAGGTTCGGAGACTAGAGGAAAGTCTGGTGGATATAGCCTGAAAACTCCTTATACAGAATAATTGTGTGGAGGCAACAGCTACAGGGTAGGTTGAGTAACCTGATATGGATTATGACTTGGCACGACTTAGGTGTATGCATCTCCAGATGTATACAACTCTGCTGAGCACTTGAAGGTTCGGAGACTAGAGGAAAGTCTTGTGGGTATAGCCTGAAAACTCCTTATACAGAACAATTGTGTGGAGGCAACAGCTACAGGGTAGGTTGAGTACCTGATGTAGATCAGGACTTGGCACGACTTAGGTGTATGCATCTACAGATGTACACAACTCTGCTGAACACTTGAAGGTTCGGAGACTAGAGGAAAGTCTTGTGGATGTAGCCTGAAAACTCCTTATACAGAATAATTGTGTGGAGGCAACAGCTACAGGGTAGGTTGAGTATATGTTGATGACAGTGACTCGGCCCGACTTAGGTATACGCATCTCCAGATGTATACAGCTCTGCTGAAGTACACTATTCTTGTGTGCACTTATTTTTCTTTTAACGATTTTCCATATTGCTACCTAGCCTGCAACAGCCCCTAAGTAACAGACGCCCTCTAATTCGCCCATGGAGCAAAAGAGAATTTTCTGTCCATATAAACCTTTTACTAGATTTAAAATGCGTATTCTGCTCAGGAAGGGTTACAGGAGCGGTAAATCCCCCCCCCCGAGTCTTTAAAATTCCTGAAATGTCAGATGCCGTTATTAAAGACTATCATTTCAATGTCTGATACAATAATTAGGTCTCCAACAGAAAGCGCAGCTCAAGTGGCACTGTACTTGTAACACTAAACACTGTCTCTTTCATGTGAATCCTACAGCGACCATCAAACAATCCAGTCTTCATGATGCTCCGCATAATCCTCTCTTTGTGGTTAAAGAGGAAACCGTACTGGAGCTCTTGCCAACCTGGCTGAGATAATTGATTCTTGGCACTGGCTTTATGTACTCCAATGTCAGAACCTCAGCCACAATAGTGATTACGCTATGTGTAAACAGGGAGATAAGATCGCATCGCCAGTGGGAAGCAGCTTATTGGTTTCCATTAATATTATGTACACTGAATGTAGGATCAAAGGCGGAACGTCTTTAAAGAAAAACAAAAAAAGAGACAGTGATGCTGTGAAACAAATGCATCGACGGGGATGATTTTACTATATGCGGAAAGCCAGCAGCAAATAAGCTGCTTTGATTGGGTGTCTTATTGTGAGCATTAATCAATGAGCAGGTGTTAAGCGTACACAAGCCCCACCCCTACCCGGGACCGTAGCATTCTTACTATTTTGTGCCGTGCTTGGCACAATTGTCGTGGCAACTGTTGTACTGACATTTTGCGTACAGATGTGTCCACATACATTTATCCTCCATGCAATACAAGTGGTGTACAAGCAGCTTCTACTGATTAAAATGATATGCAACATGTCTATATTCAGTGTGTGCTCTAAATGCAGCTGTATCTGCATATGAAATGCTACAATACAATGTTTTCCAGAAAACCGCTGTGACGTTCATTTTCTTATGCAGAACAGTCTAAAAGAAAAAAAAGACCCCCCGGTGCTGCAGATTAATGCCATGGACTGGTGTGACTAGAGGGCTATGTAAGGCTAGGCGAAGGGAGGCTAGGTGTACCACGGACACACCTGTATCAAGCGCATGGTTAAACGTCACGCCTCATAAATTTCTCCTGTTTAATGTATCTGTTCTCAAATAATCCTCGACTGATTAATGCATTAATAGTGAGCATTAGCTATAAGGACGCACTTGCCTGTTGTTATTCTCCAGCCAAACTTTTGAAAACCTGACCCACACTTGCACATTGCGGGTGCTTTTTAGCTGAGTGGACACTGCGGACAGCAGCGGCAGAACGTGATTTTTTTTTTTTTTAAAAGAGAGGCCTGCCACTGATTGGCTGAGAGTGTTCTCTCTCAGCCAATCAGCGGTCTCGCTGTCTCACCGCTGATTGGCTGAGAGACAGAGCTCTCTCAGCCAATCAGGGGCAGGCCATTTACAAAATAAAAAAAATCACGCTCTGCCGCCGCTGTCCGCAGTGTCAGCTCATCGCTTCCCAGACACTGCGGACTGCCCGCCCCGTGCAACGCAGCACCCCCAGTCCGGATCTCCTGGACCCGCAGCTCCCCGGGAATTACATGGGATAAATCGCAGGCAATTTATCCCATGTAAAAAATGGCACATCAACTGCCAAATCGTAGTGAGCTCTCCCGGGCAGCTACCGGGGAGCTCAGGGGAAATTAGGTCCGATTTGTCCTTCTGAGAAGTCGGCCTAATGTAGGAATGGGGAACCTCCGTCCCTCTAGCTGTTGTTGAACTACACATCCCAGCATGTCCTGCTACAGTTTTTCTATTTGGTGATGCTAAACCTGTTTCAAGGCATGCTGGGGTGTGTAGTTCAAAAACAGCTGGAGGGCGGAAGGTTCCCCATTCCTGGCCTAATGTATGGGGACCTTTAGTCTCAGAGCACGGATCGGGGAGGACAATCGTGACCCGGCAGGGGGAAGTAAAAGAGCAGCACCAGTGTCGGATCATGTGCACACCTATGGGCAACTTTACATTATTATTTGTGAATTTTATTTATTTATATATTTACAGTTTCTTATATAGCGCAGCAGATTCCGTTACAGTGTCTTATATAGCGCAGCAGATTCCGTTACAGCGTCTTATATAGCGCAGCAGATTCCGTTACAGCGTCTTATATAGCGCAGCAGATTCCGTTACAGTGTCTTATATAGCGCAGCAGATTCCGTTACAGTGTCTTATATAGCGCAGCAGATTCCGTTACAGTGTCTTATATAGCGCAGCAGATTCCATTACAGTGTTTTATATAGCGCAGCAGATTCCGTTACAGTGTCTTATATAGCGCAGAGCAGATTCCGTTACAGTGTCTTATATAGCGCAGCAGATTCGGTTGCACTTTACAATAGTAGACAGAGATAAAACAAACTGGGTAACGACAGACAGACTTGGAGGTAGGAGGGCCCTGCTGCAAGCTTACAGTCTATAGGGATATAGGAGGGAAACACAAGGACAGGCATCAGTAATAGCATAGCAGTCCCACCAAGTTGCAAGTCCAGAAGGGAAGCTATATAATACATAAAGTGCCTCAGAGGGTTATGTGTGCGGTATATAAATATGATAGGCTTGCCTGTAGAGGTGAGTTTTCAGGGGAACGCTTGAAAGTTTGGAGGCTAGAGGAGAGTCTTATTGTGCATGGAAGGGCATTCCATAGGGTGGAAGCAGCCAGATGAAAGATCTGTAATAGTGAATGGGAGCTAGTGATCCGTGCAGAAGAGAGACAAAGATCTTGTGCAGAGCGCAGTGGTCGAGATGGGAGATATTTTGTGATAAGTGCAGAGATATATGCTGGTGCAGTATGGGTAATAGCTTTATATGCGAGTAGAAGTGTTTTATATTGAATACGGTAAGATACAAGCAACCAATGGAGGGACTGGCAGAGCGGATCAGCAGACGATGAGCGTCTTGCTTGGATGTTCAGCCTCGCAGCCGCATTGGAGATACAGATTGCAGTGCGAGAGTCTGTTCTTCAGAAGACCAGATACGAGACTATTGCAATATTCAATGCGGGATATAATGAGTGCATGGATAAGGGGATTTAGCAGTGTTTTGTGTGAGATACGGTCGTACAATATTATGGATATGTTTTTTAGATGCATGTAACATGATTTGGAGACAGATTGAACAAAGACTTAAAATATAAACCAGACTTAAATAATACAATTTTATTGATATGGTAATAATTTTAATAAATTATATAATGCTTACCTCTCCATGTCTAATGGGCTTTAAATAACCTCTGGTCACCCCCATGCGGAATAATGTCTCCGAGGCCTGCATAAAAAAAAAAAAAAAAAAACACAATAAGAAATAAACCAGGAATATTTCTCATGAACTAACGTAACAACACAAGAACAATACTGATAATGCGCCATTGTATTTTTATCATTTAGAACGGACTTCTGGTGCCGCATTTATAAATGGGGATGATAATGATGAGACTATGGATGATAATTTCTGTATGCGTCAGTTCCTGACCTCAAAGGGGTTTATATTCTAAGATAGGAGTTCTATTGAAGATGATCAGAATCTACTTATTTATTTATTTTGCACCTTCTAGAAGATAATAGAAATAACTGATTGGTTGCCCGTAGCAACATCCAATCTTCAATAAAACTCCCATCTTAGTAAATAAACACGAAATACATATTTTTTCCTCAAAATGATTATATTTATCTAATATTGCGAAAGGCATCGGGTAAAATAGCTGCTGTGATTTTTAAAACAAAATCATTTTCTGAATTTCGCCAACCTGCGGAAATGAAATGGTTACACAAGTAAATGAAATTGTTAACTAGTTACCAGCCCATCAGAATAATGACACATCATAACAGTAACGTCAACACTTCATGTAGTGGTCACTGGCACACAAAACACTTGTAAACCCCCCCCCCCCCCCACCCATAAAGCTGAAGAGCAGCATGAAAGCTTTTAAAAAATAAAAACAATCAATTCAATTAAATCGGAAAAAATGAGAATGGATAACTGATAAAAGCAGACTAAAAGTGTTCCTAAAACACCAGCACTATCCACGCCACCCCGAAGCGTGGCGAGCTCAGCGGAACGCGTCCTCCGACCTTTTCATACCCCCACTATACACGTCGGCATGGAGTTGATTTTATATAGTGTGGCGAGCCCCGCGAGGGGACGAGGATTTTTTTACATGTATTCCAGCTGCGTTCGCCACACTATATGAAATCAAGTCCACGCCGATGTGTATAGTGGGGGTATGAAAAGGTCGGAGGATGCGTTCCGCCGCCGCTCGCCACACTTTGGGGTGGCGTTGATACTGGGGTTGACGCTAAACAATGGCATAAAGCCTTATCTGACCAGATGATAGACAATTAATGTTATAATACATCAACTACACAATAATCCTCAGTGAGACATCTATAAAACATTTATGACAAATGACTTGTTATTGTAACAAGTAACCAGATATAACCTAGTATTGGTTTTATAAATGGGTAACATAATGGGGGGAAATTGACTAAGATGGGATTTCTATTTCACATATGATGTTGCTATGGGCAACCAATTGGATCCTATCTATAATCCCCCCCCCCCCCCCCCCATTTCCAATAAATTTATTTTAGGAACGCCACCGTTCATTCATAACTGGTCCGTAACTTCTACACACTCACTGACCCGGGTTGCAAGAGCAAGGAACAACCCTGGTTGATTGAAGGAGCACCAATTCGGGACTGTAAACCTGATCCAGACCTGGGTCGATGCAAATGACCAGGGGGTTTGGCTTATGTCTGAAAGGGGTACAAGTCAACAGCAGATTTTGGACTGCAGATATACAGATGTGTCCACATTCCACCAAATTCCACCAAACAAATGGGACAACCTCAGCCCCGTCCCTGATGGTTGGGGTTTGCGAATGCGCAATATTCCAGAGCAAATGACTTTGGCGAGTAACCATCCCCTCGCATGCTAGTGAGGGAATTTGCGCTGCGGAGGGTGTATTGAACAAACCATCGCTATTCCGCTCTGAACACAGAATAAGCGATATATTGAGAGATCCCTCTCTAACGCCTGCTGGTAATCAGATCAATGGACGGCAAGTGATCTAGCTATGTGCCCGGCCCGGACCACAGTATGGAGCGGTAGGTCTGTCTAAGACGTGATTCTATTCTATTCTATGAATGGCTCCGGCAACCTTTCATGTACATCAGAACTGGTTTCCTTTATCCACTCTCCCCACCAAACACTTTAAGGATGTTTCACTCAAATAGAGTGCTCGGTGAGTACGTCTCAGCTCCCTTTGTGCCTATAGAAACCCACTGGGGTGTAAAAAGCCCCTTTCACCTTGACTAGTTAGAGATCACTTTTAATTCCCTATCCTGCACCACAGTTACCGCCAGATGTCAATTCCATTCAAGATATAAAGCAAATTTCGAGCACTTGTAAACCGAGCTCCAAGGATTTCTAGATGGGACCTCCACTCTTCATGTGCGGAGTGTTGCTAAGAAGATTAAACCTACAAGGCTCGAGGCACAATGGCCGGGAGGGAGAACATGGCTACAGGAGGCCACCTGGAGTTATTCACTAATTGACAATCTTAAGCTTCCAAGTGACCGCGTTGCTGGTATGCAAACAAAGGAGGCGCGGAGGACGAGGCAGCTGTGCGAACGTGTACTGGGGCTGATAAAACAACGTATGTACGGTCTACTTCATGGGCTTTACAATGCAGAGGTGTAAAATATACATAAACTCATAATTAAACATTCAAGCAACAGGTACTAACATACACATAAGCGGTAGCCGAAGTTGCAGCCAATAACTCCTCCCACCGCGACAGGTCCCGGGCAACTTGTCTGCTCAAATTGTGCATAAATAAGCTTGTGGTTTGGATCATAGGGTTGACACCAAAAGGTCGACACTGGACAATGTCAATACACACAACCAGTCAACAAGGAAAAGGTCAACAAGCGTAGGAAGTGTGAAAAAGCTTTAAATAATGAAGAAATAAAATGAAGAAAAACATTTTCATATGTCGACTGGCAAAGCCATGTGGATTTTTTTGAGTTTTTTGTCCATGCCAATCCTATGACATTGACCTGGGGGGGGGGGGGGGGGGGGGGTACAGCTCAAGACTAGCTTTGCGCTAGTGCTTAGACTCCCCAACATTGGAGCCTAAAGTGCAATCACCAGGCGATTGTGGTATAAGCGTTCATTCATTCGCACCGGAGGGAAGGCCCCCCATACACTATGCGACTTCTCCGAGGAGCGAAGTCACATCCAATTCCCCGTGAGCCACCTGGCAGCTTCCCTGGAGGCTCACATACGATTTGGCAGTTGCTGTGTCATTTTGTACATGCCATAAATCTCCCGGGGAACTGCAGCAGCGGCAAGGTACAGCGGATTAAAAAAAAAAAAAAAAACTAAATAAATGGGTGGACACTGGCTGAGAAAGCTCATTCTTTTTTTTTTTCTTTAATCTCCTGTCCGTCTGACCAGACATGCAGAAAGGTGTGTGCAGCGCCGCGGGCACACACCTACGGACAGAATCGGACACAATATATCGCAGGTGCTAAAATGCTCCCACGATGTACCGCTGATGATGTAATTTATCTTATGTTCTGCAGGTCCATACTCCGACTCCAGTCCGATGTCATACACACGCGATTTTGGGTCGATCAGGCCCAATTCGCAGTGTATCCCATTAGTGATCAATCTGACGTGCGACGGAGTCACGTAAATAATAATTTTGGGTACCTGTGTACTTTCACGGCTCCCATCGCATGCCATATGTAGTGCCATGCGATGGCATGCGATTTTTGCCGTTTTTATGCAATTTTTTAAAAACGCATGCAATAGCATCGCATGCGATTTGATCGCATGCGATTTTTAACAGAAATGCATCCAAATGCATTGAAATTTGTATCAAACATGTTAAATTGCCCCCAACTGTCATTTTTCAGGCTGTACCACCCCCACTATCAACGCGAACCCGAAAGCGTGGCGAGCGCAGCGAGCCCACGAGGGGCGGGCGGTACGCGTCCCACTATCCACGTCGGAGTGGATTTGAGAATAGAAAGTGTGGCGAGCGCAGCGAGCCACCGAGCCCGAAGCGTGGTGAGCGCAGCGTGCCCTGCGAGGGGACACAGACACCTGTGAAGCCCACGAGGGGACGCGTATACCTGTGAAGGTATCCGTGTGCGCTCGCCATGCTTCGGGCTCGGTGGCTCGCTGCGCTCGCCACACTTTCTATTCTCAACTCCATGCCGACTTGGATAGTGGGGGTATGAAAAGGTCGTAGGACGAGTACCGGCGCCGCTCGCCACGCTTCGGGTTCGCGTTGATAGTGGGGGTGGTACAGCCTGAAAAATGACATTTCGGGCCATTGAACATGTTTGATACTAATTTCAATGCATTTGGATGCATTTCTGTTAAAAATCGCATGCGATGCGATTTTTTACCATGCGATGGACATCGTGGGAGCCGTGATTGTACACAAGTACCTAATTTTGTATACTTTTAAGTCTATAAAATACACACGCAATCCTGCCGGCTGTTTTACAGTAAATTAGAAGCATCAATCTTCTCCTATGATGAAAACATTACAATCGTGAACAAATAAACGTTAGTAAATACTGTAGTAGAGACATGTATATTGAAACCAGCAGTGTTCTGGAATCACTGAGCGCTGTACACAACACAGATGTCCCCACAAGCTACTGGTCACAAGTTGCAAGTAATTAGAAAGAAACACATTCGGAAAACTTTTTCTTTATTTTAAATGGCATTGTTCTCCGAGACTCTGAAACTGATTTATGATGTGCTTAGTGGTCCACGTACCACCACTCAGTAGCTACAATTAAATACAAGGTTCCAGGGAGTGTCCTAATAAAATCACAATCGGAACAAGATGGGCATGTGTTACTAATTATCAAGAATTCATTAAAAATGTAAACAGTACACTCCATTCTGGTAGCTCATGGAAGGCGTGTGCTGCCTTCGGGATCTAAACTCATTAGGGGCATCCCTGATTGCTGGATAACTCTGGGTTACATCGACTATGCGCTGCACGTGTCATTGCTTTGGTTAAGAGCTTTTCTAAACAAATATCGTCCAATCAGTTGTTAGAACTCCACTAACTGACGGATTCACTTTTCATCCAGTGTTACTCATTAGAACAGCATGTGTTACTGTTACTGAGGTCCTTAATTAATTCACTTGCAATAAACTGGACTCGGAGTTAACTGGGGTTAAAAGTATTTTGTTTGTCTTTTGATAGTGCCAAGGAAGTGAGTGCACAGTACCTAGGATCCGGGGGATCTGGATTATGGGCAGGGTAAATGGACTCATCTACTGTACCAACGGCTTCCTGGTCAGTCTGTTCCGTTACAACGTCCTAGGCTGGCCACACACCGGCTTTTCCCAAAGCCCTGTTATTAACCAAGGAGCAAAATACGGCCCTTCAGAGGATCTGGAGCCTTCTCGTCAGCCTTGCCAACATGAGTTGGAACAGGATAAACAAAAGGATAACCAGCGCTGGCTTTGTTTCTCAAATGAGTCAGAAATGACGGTTTCTTTCAATTTCGAAATTTTATAAAATAAAATTAGGAACATACATATGAAATTGGACAAATATAATATGTATATAGATAAAATTAAAAATGGGTGAGTACCCTTTAAGACCCTTTTATACTCCTATATCTGGATATTTATGCACTGGGAGGGATGTCTCTAATATAGAGCAGCAATATATTACCAGGTGGGCGATATCCAGTTGAATGGTGCAATAGTAGCAGATCCTGTCCTTTGCTCCTCGATCACAATCTGGTTCGGAGGAGCAAACGAGAATGACAGACGAAAAAGTTGCAAAGAGTGGTGAGGATGGCAGAAAAGATCATTGGGGCGGAGCTCCCCACTGTCCAAGAACTACACCTAGCCAGGGTCAATAAGCGTGCAGGAAAGATCTTGGCGGACAAGCTACACCCTGGCCACAACCTGTTTGAACCCTTTCCGTCAGGCAGACGTTTTAGGTCCATCCCAGCAAAGACGACAAGAATTACAAAAAGGCTTCTTCCCAATAGCTGTCCACCAACTAAACAGTATTGAACGTACCAAATACTAACTCGAACTGTTCTAGATATATGTGAAATGTATGTGATGTATGTTTATGCCTCTCTTCCCACCACCCTTGTGTTCCATGCCTGATGCTGCACTGTTACCACAAAAAATTCCAAGCATACCTGGCCAATAAAGATGATTCTGATTCTGATGTTTTCTGGTTGTCTGTACGGTAAACCTGGGTGGAAATGAAATGATCTCTGCTGGTCCAATCCTTTTGGTATATGAAATAGTGGATGGCCAGGTCAAATGTAGGATAACTTAATTTATCTCTTGATAAAAGAGAGATCTGAACTCAATACAGTATGTCCACTCAGAAAACAGAGAACTAAGAGAAGTCTTTACTGTGCTTCCACCGCGCCCTGGTATCACGTGGACGCAGTCTGGTGCATGGAAAAGCCAAAGGGGTCTCATTCTGTGTTTACCAGCGATGGTTCCGCTTAACGGGATTTAAGCAGCTGAGCTTTTGCTTTCTTTTCAGTTGTACCTACTGGACTGGGAACCACACAAGATTTCCCCGTTCAACTACTCAAGGGGGTGTCACAGGTGTTACAACTGTTTGACACTTTCGGCCAAACGCTGGAACCATCCATCTCTTGGTACAGTTTACCTCTCTTAGTTATCATAGGTCAAATACTCCCATGTCTTGTTCGGTCCCGACCCACTAATGGTACCAATTAGCCAAAAGAAGCTGTTCTGAGAGTCAAGATTTAGGAGGGATCCAAAAATAGTGAGATATTTGATACAAAATAGAATTTTGGGTCACCATTGAATCATTTTCTCTTAAGTAGGTTGGGGGGACAATGGACCATGGTATTGCAGATTGGGTTGGAGCTTGGCACTTAAAATATTGTAACTTTAGAATCTAAGCTCCTCCCCCCTGGAACTCCATAATTCCAGAGTTTAAAAAAAAAAAGTTCTGAAAAAAAACGAGCAGATCCAAAACCACGAACATGTTCTTGTGGGAGAGAATACAGTAGTGGATCAAGGCTCTGGACACGAAGCATGGCGAGCCGAACAACCGATCAAAGGGAAGCGGTACACTTTCTCTGGTGTTGACGCCAAAAAACGTGCGTGTGTATGTGTAGATCTGTGTTATTAATGCGCACTGCTGCCACACAAATATTTATGGTAGATTGTGTAGACACAATGACTGCGCCATACTTTGCTGCGAGAGTCCTTTTATTATGCACACAAGCTATTAAACAGTTTGGAAAGTGATGAATGCATTAATATTCTGTATAAAGATACACATGTAAGCTGTAAAGCTGTTCACATCACATGTTTGTAAAAACAAATTACACTCGCACCAATGTGTTCTTCAGCTGCCAGATCTCCGAGGCGGCAGAACGGCTATGAATGCAGATATTGGATACATACAGTATGTTGTAAGGTGTCAGTGTACGCCATATCCGCTATATACACACACAGTGGGGACGTTCGGTTAGGAGCCATTTTCCTGTTCACTATGATAGACAGTCACAGTAGTACTTGAACCGGCGATGTTCTCAAGAAAGCCGTCAACACAGAAAAGATGACACGTGAAAATGTCAACCTAGGTTTTCACTTTTTTGGGTGTCAATTACGATCCCTGGGCAAACCGCGTTGAACTGTAGATGGAGCAGATATGTGCAGCGTGATAAGGGTAGAGGGGGCGTGTCTGAATGCAACTCTAAATTGCTGTGTAAGACTTCTGTCCAGCATGAGTGGGCTACATGCAGAAAAAGCCAGTATTTACCCTGCATGCAAACATAAGGCATGTATCCCCCCCCCCCCCCCTCGCATTGAAGCATAGTGTGCCCAGGTGCCAAATTTGGTTTGCTACCACGTCACAATCAGCTTCTAAGTGTTCAAAGAAAATTATTTCTCAGAAATGTCCACACTTTCAGCAGAGAACAATACAACGAGTCCATAAATAATAGCACAAATGACTGTTTTTAAAGAAAGGTCAATATTTAAGTTTCGCCCATCAGAAGCCCTCCACGCACATTGGCAAATAATGACTAGACTTCTCTTTAACGGCGTTACACCCCTAACCCCACGCATACCAGGATTATTCATTACTTATAGGTCACACAAAGCGGACAAACCCAAATATTAACTTTAGAGAACGTTGCAGCGTATCTTGTCCTGGAAGGAAGGCCCAGGTGGGAAATGAGAAGGGCTCGTTCCTATCCCAAACACGGCCGGAGAGCCCCATTGCTGCTTGTTGACAGATTCCGATTAATGAAGAAAACCGACCTGCCCTTATATTTGATTCCTGTTATAGACGTGTGATCCCGTGTTGGCTACTTCATGTCACGCATAGAGATGTATACGGCATCGAGTACGACATGATCTCCTGCTGAGCTACCTTTATACATAGTGTCCTTCGGGGACTTTCCCACGTGTTACAATCAGATCCCAAGAAGGATTACCCACGGCTCACATGACTTATTGTGTATACGTGGTTCCCCTCTCGGTTATACTAGAAGTGTCTCTGCTCAGTAAGACGCTACTCCACGTCTCAGTGAGCATAATCTGGGCATTGTCTAATAGAGAATGGTGGACTTCAGGCAATTGTTCAACCTTTTGATCTACATGAAATGTACAAGAAGGATTAAGAGATATATGCACCAAGGGTTTGTTACTTAAAGATTTAGGGAATCCTGTGAAGGGGACAACTTTACACTTCATCAATGTCCTCATACAGATCAGAGTAGGGGATTATACATCTAAATCAGGAGGGTGAAACGTCATAGAACTGCTGTATAAGTCACATTAGGCATTGGCTTTGGAGGATCAGATCACTGGGCAAGTCAGCGATTATTAAGATGAAGAGCAAAGTAAGGGTACCGCTACAAGAGTCCAATCACAAACAGGGATTATGGGGACTACTGCATCTTGCACACCATCAACAGGTGGGATGTAACTTGCCTGGTGCCTATGACACGGTTTACTCTAGCCATTAATTTACCATGAGAAAATAGAAATGGACAGCAGCTCTGGTAGGGACACAATTTTTTCCCAACGAAGCAACACTCAGTGCATCACCAAAAGGAAGTAAATATTCCTTGGTTTGTTTCTTCAGGGCCGCTAATAATCTATAATTACTTCCCAAAGTCTCATGAAACCACCAGAGAGTTGGTGTGGTTGGGTGTGGGTGTGTGTGTGGGGGTGGGGGGCTTGCTGGCTTTATATGAACAGCATTAAGTATTTTTAATATATGATGACCATATTCCCAGTTTGCTTCAGTTTGAAATATGGCCAACAAGCTTGTACCATAGCATGGTGTATAATCACTAACCCGCTTTATAGGGTGAGTGGCAAGTTCAAGCACGTTCTGTCAACCATCAGAGTAGATGACCAAAAGGTAGCACATGGTGCATGCTCTGCCAACCATCAGGCCAGATGACCAACAAGGGGTTCAGGGAACACACTCTGCCAACTATGAGGGCAGAAAACCACGGGTAGTACAGAAAGCAATCTCTGCCTACCATCGGGTCATAAGACCAAAAGATGGTATGAGGAACAGGCTCTGCTAACCATCAGTGCAGAAGACTAACAGGTGGTGCGAGGAACACGATTTGCCAACCATCAGGGCAGATGATCAATAGGTGGTATAGGGAGCATGGTCTATCATCCATCAGGAAATATGACCAACAGGTGGTACAAGGAGCATGCTCTGGATACCATCAAGGCAGATGATCAACAGGTGGTACAAGGAGCATGCTGCCAACCATCCAGGCAAATGTCCAATAGGTGGTACGGGGAGCATGCTCTGCCAACCATCAAGGCAAATGTCCAACAGGTGGTATGGAGAGCTTGCTCTGAAAACCATCAGGGCAGATGACCAACAGGTGGTACGAGCAGCATGCTCTGACAACCATCAGGGCGAATGTCCAACAGAATAGGGATTGTGGCAGCAACAAAAAATTGCAGCTACCACTTTAAGAAGTGCAGTCCTGTTCAGAAAGTTATTCACACAATCTGAGTATCAATACATTTATTAAAAAAGCATAATTCATATTAAATTACAACTTTCAAAGTCCACAATGAATAAACAGACAAGACATACAACATAAAACATATAATAAAAATCTATATATGGAGGCTAATAGCGGCTCAGTGGTTAAATAGATATATGAGGCTGTTAGTTGTAAGAAAGGTTCCTCAAGAGGCAGTGGCAATAATAGAGTTACCAGTCCCGCATAGTTGTAATCCAATTTAGCGGTCAGGATGTTTTATTGGGTCCGTCACTCCAATAATTACCAGAAGTACTCCGGATGATTTCCAAAATGCAATTATATTGCTGTGGGCAATCCTCAGAACATTTTCCGTGTACCAGCTTTATAGAGTGCATGATCCGCGGGATCTAGTAGCAGAGGCTCTCACCAAAAACGCGTTTCTCCGCCTGTGTCAGAACTCGGCGGCTTTCTCAGATGGTACAAGCAGCATGCTATGAAAAACCGTCAGGGCAGATGATCAACAGGTGGAATGAGGAGTATACTCTGCCAACCATCAGGGCAAATGTCCAACCGGTGGTACAAGGAGTATGCCATGAAAAACCATCTGGGCAGATGATCAACAGGTGGTACGAGCATTATGCTCTGCCAAACATCAGGGCAATGTCCAACAGGTGGTATGGGGGAGCATGCTCTGAAAACCATCAGGACAGATGACCAACAGGTGGTACGGGGAGTATGTTCTGCCGACAATGTCCAACAGGCGGTACAAGAAGCATGCTAGGAAAAACCATCAGGGCAGATGACCAACAGGTGGTACGAGGGAGTATGTTCTGCCAACCATCAGGGCAATGTCCAACAGGCGGTACAAGAAGCATGCTAGGAAAAACCATCAGGGCAGATGACCAACAGGTTGTACAAGGAGCACGCTCTGCCAACCATCAGGGCAGTTGCCCAACAGGTGGTATGAGTAGGTGGTAAAGTAAAAATGACTATAATAGTCCAAGAATTTCCAGTAACAGGGTTTTATCCTTGTTCCAACTAAATATACTGTAAATAGCACTAAATAATTACTATCATACTACAATCACTCTGGAGCTTTCGGGAGATCCAGAAATGCTTTGCAGGGTGACAGCAAACATACAGGCTGCCAGTTGGACAGCCCACCGTTGTGGAAAGGGCGAGAGAGAGTGAGAGTGGGAGGAGGGGGAAATGGGGCGGGGTTGAGGGGGGTTCATGGGGAAAACAATTAAAGATGTCAAGCACAAGTGACTTTAAAACAAGGAATTATTTTGATCTGTAGAGTTGGAATGAATTTACATTTTACTGAAAGCGAGGGACAGAAAACTGACCGAGTTGCTGAATTATAATTGCGCCATTATAAATCAATTATATTATAGTGCCAAAAAATGAGGAAATAAAAACATAAGTAATTGAATAAAATGAAGTCAGCCAGAACACAAAGCAAAATCTGTTTTCCTTCGCCAAGAGTGGACGGAGCAGCCAGCCATATTTTCTAGGAACCACAAATCAAGCGCGACATAAAATACCATAGTAACTCAAAGTGAGAGACTAACCTAACCGCTTGTTTAATTGCAAACTATATATAAAAAGAGAAGGTTGTAAGAGACTGCTGTTTACACAGCTCGCAGAGCGTGCAAACGTCTCTCTCTCCGAAATGTGACAAACAGCATACACACTGCGGCTAAGGTTACCCACGTCTGCAGAAAGCCGCTGGGAAAAGCCCTGGTTGGCCTTTGGCTCTCGAGGTGCCAAGTCATTTATATACTGTGTTCCACTTCCTTACATAGGAAACAAATGAAGCACAAGGCGACATTATTCTGCTCAGCATTCGTACTAAAAGTAGTTAGCGGCATTGTGCGATACAACACCGATAACGGATCTGATTGTACTCATTAACAGACAAAAATAGGGAAAATCAAATTACGTATATTACAATGACGGGAACTCTTTTTGTTGTACGAGAATCAAAATTTTATACTTTATTTGCTTGTCAGCGGACGGACATATTTATTAGGATGTAAGTACATACGCACCACCACGGCATAAGGAATTATTACTCCAAAAACATCGCTTCCCTTCTCCATATAAGTAGGGTATAAATAATAATGAAGGAACAAGTCAGTGACCCGAACAATGTATTAACTTTATGTTGTCATTAATGAGGTTGAAAGGATAATGTCAAAAGGGCTGTGATGTTGACTTGATCATAATGTCGACATCAACCATGACGACATTTCTGTGGTTGAAAATGTAGACAATATCTTTATTTTTTATTTTTTTTACATAAGTCTCCCATTAATGGAAATGTCAACATTTTCCCAATTGTCTGCCAAAGTCAACATTTTGTAGGTGTCAAGATTAATTATGTTGACATTTTTTCCATGCCGGCATTGTGAACGTGACATACACTTAAAGACAAACAATTGTGCTCATTGTCAAGTCCCTGCTCCCCACCAACTACCTCTCTGCTGGTCCGGACGCCTCTTCAGAGTTCTGCAGAGATGCTTCATGTGGACCAAGCATTGTTTCCCGCTGGCTCCGGTTACTGGGCGCCGCCATATTGGTAAGTGTCATGTGATCACACCTTAGCCAATAATGGGCTTAGTCCAGGACACATGACTCCAGCCTTAACTCACAGCTCAGAAGCCCCTATAAAAGTGCTTCTTAAACTGCTAACAGGTTGTTAGTGCAACATCGCTCTCCTGGCTCCTGGTCTATATCCGTTATATCCCATATCTAGCTTCAGTTATACTGACATCTTGTAAAACTACTGCTCCCAGCAATACCGGTTCCAGCCCGGTCAGTTCAGTTACCAGTTCTAATCTGTCCTGCAGCACTACTGAACAAAGCAATACCAGTTCCAGCCTTGTTGGCTAAGTGATAAGCTCTAGTCAGTCAGCAATCCTGGTGTGTTCCATACTGGTTCCAGGTCAGTTACCAGCAATATCAGTTCTAGCCCGGAGAACCAGCACATCTGGTCACAGCTTGGCACCCAGCTAAACCAGTGCCAGATCGGTAACCAGTGAACCTTATTCCAGTCTGGTGTAGCAATTCCATAAAACCACCCCGTAAAGCCAACCCAAAGAAAAAGTCTGGGAACACAAATACCTCCAATCCTGGCACATATCATATATTTGGGGTTGTTCTGTTCAAGCTGTTTACACAACACTTCCCAAAATTTCCAAATGACAAATCAGGACACAGAGGCCGCCTCACTGATCCACAAACCACCCACATCACAGTCTTCCTAACTACTCACATTTGTACAGGTAAAACCAATACTGTTCTTAAACAAGAACAATTAGCAGCCTCATAACTAAGCGTCCGTTCCCCGGGCTTAATTCATAATTGAACCCTAGGCCAAGGTTTTCGCAGTTGAGCGATTATCCTCTGGCTATGTGTCTGTTTTATTTGCACCAAACGTGCGTCAAAGTCCATTACCATAGCCGCGCGCAGTGAGTATGTACTCGAAAAGAGAATTACAGGAAGGGACTGTGTGGGGAGGTCATTTGGAGTGGCGGCAAAAGCAGACGGGCCTCGGCCACTTACAGGGTGTAAGTTCCCATACTCATTAAAGATGGCTCTGGCGTCACAGCGAACGCCCCCCATTCCACTTTCTTTGTCAGCTATTACAATAATCAATCACACAGCTGGATATATGTTATGTGGTATCAACTTCGCCTAAAGAGAAAAGTTACGGGGTAAGAGCTATCTACAACTCAGAACTCAAAACTACCATTCCCTTCCTACTTTAGATTTCCTAAACGTTGGTTCCTCCCAGCAGTGAGGATGTCCACGGTCAAAAGTCCGACCCCGGTATCTCATTACGGAGAATCCTGACAGGGGCTCCATACGCACCTTGACCTTCTACACCTTCTCCACCTACCCATTATTGTAGCAGCATAGCCCTACCCCCCCCCCCCCCAAGCAGAATGACCCTAACCCCCGCGCATCCCACTGCATAAACCTAACACACACACACACCCACCCCGGATTCCAGACCCCTTCAATGTTCCAGCACCAATCTTCTGACCTCAGTAAAGGTCCACACACACTGCGTTTTTGCCCAGCATGTATAGACAGCGATGATCGCTGTCATAGCTGGGGGGGGAGGGGAAGCCACACACTGAGCTGCTTTCCCCCTGCCTGGCACTGTCACCGGAGGGAGGATGGCATTGCATAGTGCAGCGCTATACAAAGCTATCCACAAAGCCACTCATCTGCTGGTAATACCAGCAGATGAACGGCTTCCCCCGGCGATGATTTGGGAGCACGCAGCAGCGCTCACCGCTTATCCCCAGGCCGCTCAAACAAAAAAAGTGTTATTAGCCTTAAGGATGACGACCTCCCCTCTCCAGACCCCGATTTTCATGGCTTAGGTGTCAGTACGGATGGTGTAATGGTTAGCATTACTGCCTCACTGCACTGAGGTCATGGGTTCTATCCCCACCATGTGGTATATATACGGGCAGTACGGATGGTGTAATGGTTAGCATTACCGCCTCACAGCACTGAGGTCATGGGTTCTATTCCCACCATGTGGTATATATACGGGCAGTACGGATGGTGTAATGGTTAGCATTACCGCCTCACAGCACTGAGGTCATGGGTTCTATTCCCACCATGGCCCTAACTGTGCAGAGTTTGTATATTCTCCCCGTGCTTGCGTGGGTTTCCTTCGGGCACTCCGGTTTCCTCCCACAATCCAAAAATATACTAGATAACACCCGACAAAGCAATTTAAGTGTTTCTTTGACCGGGCGCACACAGCCGGTGACATTATTGTTGTTATGTTGGTCGCTGGTAACTAGTATTTATAAAGAAGAACGACATGTATTACGGCATGTATTCCAGGAGGCAGGACTGGCTCAAAGAACGCACGTGCCGCCTTCCCGGTGTGGGTGTCTCTTTATCAGGTCTCCCCCTCGCTGTGCTGAAAAAGTTCAAGGGCTTCACCCGGCCTCATAACATACCTGAGTAACAACGCAATGAATCATGGTTATAAATAGGCTTCATACGGTATACATGCTTTTGCAGTTATTTTTTTTATTAACAGTTTCTTAGATAGCGCAGCAAATTCTGAAGTGAAACAATTTGAAACAGTGAGGACATAAAACAAAACAATTGTAAACAGTGGTGAGAAAAAAGGTTTGGGTAATAACAGACGTAGAGACAGGGGGCGCAGGCTTACACTCTATACGGAGGTAGGCATTGGTACACATAGATAGGCATAAATCCCTACTGTCCAGATTGCAGCGGGACAATCTCACTAATTGGACAATGTCCCACACACAGTTAGCAGTGTCCCATGGTGAGGAGCTGCACATGCCCCCAAAGTATCAAAAGTAGAAAGTTGCAACACTAGGCCACACCTACTTTGCTGATACTGAACTTGGGAGGTGTGGGATAGCTGTTATCTATTGCACAAAGGTCCCATCCCCCCCCCCCCCCCCCCCCCCAATCTTGGTCTCACAGACATCATCATTAGAATATGCATTTGCAACGGCCGTACATAAGTGATTAATTTCTCTGCAAAGCCTTGTACTTCATCGCACCCTCGGTAAATTTAGCCTTAGTGCGAGTACCCCATTGTCATCAAATGCCCATTCAGCTTGTTTGCGTGGGCAGTGCAAAAATAGGCAAGATCCATCTTCCGAAATAATGAACCCTAGCATGTACTTGTGTTTGTGTACATCACATTGTACATTGTGAACCGTTGGCCATCCAGCTGTTGTTGAACTAGGCATCCCAGCATGCCCTGCTATTTGGCAATGCTGAAACTGTTGCAGGGCATGCTGGGATGCGTAGCTCAACAACAGCTGGACGGCCAAAGATTCCCATCCCTGTTCACGGACAGACTAGATGGGCCGAGTGGTTCTTAACTGCCAGCAACTTCTATGTCTGTATAAATGTTTGCACTGAATGTACTTTTCCAATCATAAATCATTGGTTATTACCAATAAGACGACACAGTTGAATGCACCATTGAAATAGCTAAAAAGAAAAATGCATTACGAAGTAGAATAACAAAAGTTGGAACATGATTCGTCCTATGGTCATGAGCAGGACAAAATAAAAGTTTACATACAGGGAGACTGCAGAGGGGGAAGGGGGGGGGGGGGGTCTGAATCACTTCTATGATGCAAGGTGGTCCCTTTCTCCATCATTAAATACCGCATGACACTATACAGATGAAGGACAATTTGTCCCAACCAATCAGAGTCACTGCAAATAGCTAGGGATATTAAAGTTCATTTAAAATCCATTTGTGTGCCAAGTTGCTCTGCAATACACAAATGGATTTTACGGAGGGACACGGAAACAAACCCGGCTCAAAAGAAAATCCACGGATTTCCGATGCATGCGAAACGTAGGGGAAAATTTACTGAAGCGTCTAAAAGTAATAAGTGTGCGTGTTGCCCATAGCAACCAATCAGATTCTGTCTATCTAGGGTAGATGTATGAAGCAGTGATAAGGGAGAAGCGAGCCAGAAGAGGAGTGGCCCATGGCAACCAATCAGCACTGGAGTAACTTCTATAATTTGCATAATATAAAATGATACAGAGCAGCTGATTGGTTGCCATGGGCCACTTCTCCTCTGGCTCACTTCTCCCTCATCACTGCTTCATACATCTACCCCTCATTTCTCTATTGCATCTTAGAGAATGATAGACATAATGTGATGGTTGCTATGGGTAACATCCGCACTTCAGTAAATGTACCCCTTAGTGTAATCTTGCAGAGTCTGAGCGTTCATCAAAATAGAGATTTTACGAGACCAAGTCCTCTTACATGGGAAAGTACACAAGAGCCAGAAGTGATTCCCCAATGGCACTTAGCGGGCCGTGTTCCGTAGTATTTACAGCGTAACATATTTGGAAGACACAGCGCTGGATCTATACACGGCTAAGAATAGGTCTTGTGTAATACAAAGTTTGGGCCCCATGATAATAATTTCACTTTAAATCCAACACAGATGGGCTGCATTTCTTCATCCCGGTTTTCCATCAGCGAATTCAGAGAAGAAAAATGCTCTTGTGCAGACAGCCAACATAAATGGATGTTCTCAGTGTCGGCAGGTCCCTCCGCACTCATCCTTGGTGGCTTTTACGGGAAAACGTCTGCTAGATAAACATTAACCCGAACCGCTCAAGCGATGGGTTTGGTAATGATCACGGAAACAGGGACTTAGGGTTTACAAGTTCCAAACACGAACATTTCTTAATTAGCGGACAACCAACGTATTTCTCTAATGCTCAGGAGCAGAGTTACATGCAATGGAGTCTTCTGTGATTGCAGAAACCGCAAATCTAGGGCAAAAGTAAGCCGAGTCCAACCATCGAGTCCACCCACTCCCTTGGACTATATATGGTCAAAAAACCAGACAGAGAAGATGGCCTGGGAAGACAATCAGGTATACTATGTTGTTCTCTTGAAAAGAACATCAGGTACGAACAGGGCTGTCTTAACATTACAGCGGGGACCTGGGCAAAATAATTCACTCCCCCCCCCTCACCGACACACACACACACACACCCCGAAAGATGTGGGAGGTTCCCCCTGCCCTGTGGATGGATGTTATTGTGTAACATCCATTCGCAGGCCCCTGTGAGCGAATGGGTGGCACCAGTCAATCATTCGCAGGGCGGGGTTTGGTGGACTTTCAAGGCTGCGAATTTGCAGCCTTGCGAATCAACCAGAGAAACCCCCATAATTTATACCCACAGGAGATACTCTGTTTCCCAACTAGATTTTATACCTAGCTAGAACCACGCAGGAAACACTGGCTAAAATATAGAAAACCAGATATATCACATTGTTCAATCAATTGCAAAATAAAATCT
Organism: Crinia signifera; assembly: GCF_055691185.1. NCBI lineage: Eukaryota > Metazoa > Chordata > Amphibia > Anura > Myobatrachidae > Crinia > Crinia signifera. Next base: position 382,369,132 of record NC_139218.1, read on the forward strand.
GTAAAATCCTGCAAATTAACCAGTAAGGGACAGGTAAATATGGAAAACAATAGTAGACCAAGCACAGTCACTTTCCCATTATTATTACAGGGACTAGAGTATATCATAACGTCCCACTCCCAACATATGGGAGTTTAAAGCACAAAGACTCTAAAGGGGTGTGGCTTCATGGGAAGGGTGTGGCTTCAATGCCCACCCCAATTTTTATCACTTTGTGGGTGTGCCCAACATTCCGGGAGCTGTTGGGCTGCCCCGGGCTCTCCGTACACTGCAGTACAGATAGGGAGAGATTGCTATGCTTTCTCTTTGGTTTTTGTAAAGTGATGGTGAATGTAAAGACATTGAATGATGCTTTATTTAATATATTCAGATTTTAATTCTGTATCTTGTTGCAATAGAACTGAATACACTCACACGACTTGCTGTTACAGATCATGCTAGAGCTGGGAAAGGGCTATGTACTGTAACCTATACTAAACTACCTATCATCCTTGCCTATCACTTTGACCATACATAATTTGATTTGGTTCTGGACCACCAACCCGAGATACCCCTGCAACAGCCTCGTGGCACCCCAGGGTGCCTAGGCACAGAGTTTGGGAACCGCTGATGTATAGATTGCAAGTCTACGAGCAGGGCCCTCTCCCCCCTATGTCTGTCTGAGATCCCCAGTACAGTATTATTAATGTGTTCCCATTTGTGAAACGCATTGGTATATGCTGGTGCTATATAAAGAAATGATGTTGTTGTTATTATTCATCATAATAATAATAATAATAATAATAACTATGACATAACACGGACTGCGGCAGTATGACATCACCTACAGCTAGACAGAATGTATCTGGCAGTAGACAATAAGAGACTCCTAGCTTTGTCTCGTTAAGCTGTAACCACATAACTAGCTGCTGGCATGTCCGGAACAATACATACACTGCTAACATGATGCCCCGGGAGACTTTACACCTTGAAGCCACAGTTGATTAATGACTCTGCCAGCTTTGCGGAAGTTCCACTGTACGGGAGATAACATCTTACAGTGTACAAGGAAGCGAGGGAACGGTACAGTAGCCTGGAGACAGACAAGTAGCAGAGAGGAATCTATTACACAAGCCTGAAGTGTAACGCTGATCGGATAGATAAATCAGTATTCTGCTCTGTAGGAATAAGCAGGCCTCAGTCTGTAATGAACCATTACGGTGAGGACTATGGGCACCAGGATCCCGGGATTTGGCCACAAAATATCTGGGATTTCAATCCTGGGATTGGAGTACCCAATTTCGGGTAGTCTAATGCCGGTCAGCGTCTGACCACCCGCTGAGACACTACCTGGCTTGTTCCCGACCCGGAGTGTGGCCTGTGCAGTGGCAATTGGTCATAAGTCACACTGAGCAGGCTGCACCTCCACCGCCGGAACCCTCTGCCGCCCAACCGACTGCTCCCGGTGGCACACAAGCACCTGCGCCATCCGGCATCACACACGGCCGACTGCCTCCACCTGGAGGCTCCGCCACACCATTGCTGCCTGCCCCGATCCCCAAGTAAGTTAATATGGGGAAAAGGCATTTTCTTTTAGGGATGCCAATCCTGAAATCCCAGGAATCCCAATATTAAGCATTTTTCAATCACGATTCCTGGGATTGAAAAAAATGCCCCGGGATTGGCATCCCTAGTACCCACCGTAATGGATCATGTTCAGCAGGATGTTCGCCGGGTGAACGCACCCAACAGTGCGGGCAGGGGGCACGGGGTGGACGTGGAAATCACCCATAGGTGCCGGGTTGGGTAGCTGACATCACTGGATGGCAGATGCCCGCCTACTTCCTCTCAAATGTGTACGCAAATCTAAGGGTACCTGATAGTAAGCTTAGATATGCGCGCACCTCACACATCGTTTGACGGTAGTCGAATGACGTAGGTGTTCCCCACAGCCTGCAAATGGATGTTTATGTTAAACATCAATTCGCAGACCATGCGAACGTACGTGGCATGTGAAGGGGGGCAGGCCTACCGGCATTCGGCAGCCAGCGTCTGAAGGACTCGCAAGGCTGCAAATATGCCTCCATATGAGAATGTTCTCCTGTATAATGGGGTTATTCAGACCTCATCGTGTTGTGCAAATTTTGCAATTCTATCAATTGTCGAGTGACGTAGTGCGCATGCCCGAGCCCAAATAGTGAAATTATCTAATCCCAATACTTTCGCAATTAGACGGACAGGAAGCCGGTGTTTAAGGGTGGTAACCAGATGTCAGGAATATGGGAGGGTCTGTGACATCAGCTCCGGCCTCGATCAGCCTGTATCAATCACAGAGCTGTGGAAGGGTCAGAATTTCACATTTGCGGACTGCAAAAACAATAAAATTTTTAGAATAATATGCGTTCCACACAAAATTCTCTAGGTGGGGGTGGTTCCAATATGATGCAATTCTAATGGAAATGCATCACTTTGGCCCAGCACGCTCGTGACAGACCAGCGAATTGTGGCACTTTGCAACTAGGGGGTGGGGTTTAGCAATATCGTGCCTGTTCTTCTCCCAATCTACAACATACTGCTGCAGGTAAGAGAGTGTGTGTGTGTATGTGTGCCAAACACATGGATATATATATATATATATATATATATCCCCCCCCAAAAATCCTGTCTCTGTGAGTATACGAAACAATATAGGGCCCATAGGAAATAATGACATGCACGCCTTTATCCCAGCAGCTATATGTGTAAATGGCTCGGACTAGGGCGTTACCCAGCTACACAGTTCGGAGCCCCTAATGATTTTCTGAGTGAGCACAATGCCCAGCATTGTGCTCACCTAATAAACCCGGCACTTTAACAACGCCGGTCTCATACGCAGAACGTCCTGCATTGTAGGCTGCATTATGGAGCATAAAACCAGAACCAGTCTCCTCTAGTTAAAGCAACAAAGGCAGAGGTTGAGGTGACTCCACCAAATGCGGAGTTAGAGGATTTATTAGCTTTGGGCAGGTTATTAAAGCCGTGCTAATTAACTGTGTTCCTAATACTAATGAGTGCACTGCTGTTCTTCCAGGGCCCTTTAGAATGCACGTTTCTAGAAAGTAAAGACGTCTTTTGTTTAATCAGCGATTTTCATGCTATTACGCGGTTTTACTGCATGCATTTAATAATACAATGATTTCATTAGAAAAAGGGGACTTCTAAGGGACAGGCAGCGGGGACACTAGTGCTTAGGACGTCATCAGCTTCTTAATAATAACAGGGGTGGCACAGAGCAGTGGCCGAACATATGACCACGTGGAGGGTACCCCATGTGCACCACTTACAGTGAGGTGGTCTTCGAGGCCCTCCACATTGTTGGACCGACCATGGCAAATCCAATACATGATGGCCCTTATTCTGGTTCACTCACAAAGGCAAATTCCTGCTCAAATGGACAAAACCATGTGCACTGCAGGTGGGGCAGATGTAACATGTGCAGAGAGAATTAGATTTGGGTGGGGTTTCACTTCAAATCGAGATCTATATTGCAGTGTAAAAATAAATCAGCCAGTATTTTCCCTGCACAGAAACAAAAAAAACTCACCCAAATCTAAATCTCTCTGCACAAGTTACATCTGCCCCACCTGCAGTGCACATGGTTTTGTCCATTTGAGAAGGAATTTGCCTTTGTGAGTGAACCACAATAAAGGCCGATATGTCAGAGCCACATTTTCAGCCACCGATTTCTGGGGGTTATACAGAGCTGATGGCTTTTGTGCGAATTCGAGGAATTCAATTATCAAACAACTGCGCAAGCGTACGGATCATCGCAAGGATATACAGCTGCAAAATTCAGCAGCTGCTTTTCTGCAAACCCTTTGCAACTTGACCGACAAGAAGCCGGCGTTTATGGGTGGTAACCGACCGTTTTCTGGGCGTGTCAGAAAAAAAAAGCAGGCGTGTTCAGGAACGGTGTGTGACATCAGCTCTGGCCTCGATCAGCCTGTGTCTGTCGCAGAGTTTTTATAGGGTCAGCGTTACGCACGCTTGCACAGAATAGGAAATTATGTTTCAATGGTGAGTGAGTTGCGAATGGATTTGCAGCTGGCCGCCGATCAGCGGTATTTTCACAAGACTGTGCAGCATAGAACGAGATTTCACTATATCTGGGCGGCGACTATATGATCAAAGTGCACAGCAGCAATCAGGTCTGAATTAACCCACTCTCTGATCAAGAATCAGCAGTAACACATAACAGAGAGGTGCGCGTGATTAGGGATCCCTCCTCTTTTTTTTTAGGGGGAAATGTATCAAGTCTTGGAGAGAGGTAAAGCGATAAAGTAACAACCAATCAGCTCCTGAAACCCCCTTGTAAACCAGCAGCTGATTGGCTGGGGCTGTATCTATATCCAAAGAACACCATCATACTAGTTGCAGGGACAAACTCTTCTCAAAAAGTGCATAAAAGAAGAAACGCGCAGCACTGTAACCCTCCAGTGGCAGGGTGAGGGGCTTTAAGCATAACATACCAATTAATGCAGTTACTTGAGACATTGCTCGTCTTCCTAGGTTGAAATACACAGGACTAAGTACATCTGTATTACATTCCGCAGATAGCGAGTAATAAGCTGCCTATCATTGATTCCGTCTGAGAACCGCTCCATTAGTAATGACGTAGAGACCTCTTGGCATTTTGGTTTCAACCCATGTGACCTTAAACAGCAAAAAGGGTGAGCACAGGAAACCCCATACAAATTACAGACTGAACTGCAGACAGAGGACTTGGGCGTGAAGGACTAGGTAAGCTGGGAGACACAGAGGAAAGGGTGGACAGGTGAGGACGTCGGACATTGTCTTCTTCGTCCAGCTGGACACATCTATGGTTCCCATATCTAAGACTCCTGCAAACCTTTTCATACGTCGACTCTTGCTATGTCGACCTTTAGTCAATGTTTTTGGGGTGTCTGTTTTTATATTGTGCGCATGTCCCTGCAAGAATTGCTATCACTGTCTTTTATGACATCTTAGTATGTCAAGTGGCCTCTAGTGGTCACTGGCGGTAAGTCACCTCATAGAGGTGAGGAGTAGATAGCCGTTATATCATCTATATATATATATATATATATATATATATATATATGTTGTGTGTCCATTTGCGAAACACTGCCATCTGTTGGCAGCGAGTGAAACGACATCTCTTTCTCTCTCACACATGCACAAACACAGAGGCAATCACAAGGTAACATAACATACATAGTAATTAAGGTTGAAAAAAGTTAGTCCATCAAGTTCAACCTAGTTTTTGAAGCATTTGCTTTGAGCGGGATTACTAGTCTATAAAACCATGCCCAGATTTGATGTGCAGCTTTGTGTGTATTTGGAATCTATTCTTATTTTCAGTCCATTATTATATTTCAAATATTAACATTGTTTCCAGCCCGTGACCCCATTATGTCTCTGAATGAACAGGAAGTCCAAAAATGTGTCAATGAAATTTAAAGTCTCCATCGGGTGCCCACCTACTATCAAAAAGACTATACATCTGCTCTGTCTCAGATCACGAATGTCACCCATGGGGAATCCGATCACGTCGCCTTACTGTGGACGGGTCCAGTCCTGGACTGACACCACGAGTGGGGAAATCATAGTCGGATGAGGAACCTACTTAGACACAGGGGCTAAATGTGCCGGCTCTCACTGCGCTCACTCGGGGCTGTTTTTGGGGGGAGACCACCCAGCTCTAATCACGGGATAATTTGCGTCTTGTTTGTGATAATTCCTCATTGCTACTTCAGTTTCAGATGTCAGGCTAATCACTTCCATCTCCCGATTAAAAGATGAATTGGAAACACATGGGGAAGAGACATAGGAATCAATTACAAGTTCTCTCTCCTGAAATCGCGTAGAGGTCTCAATTTACCGGCGATGCGGTTTCGTGGCACGGACGGCCATCCTGCCTTTACTCCATTCAATACGTTCCATCCTTTTCAAAATAAACACGGAATAAATGTAGTCGCCGTTGGTAATAATAGTTCTGCCACTCGATATCCCTGTCTTAAGAGCACCAATCAGCGCGGTATAATTAGCGTTACCTCCATCTCGGCTATGCGTGCCTGCGGGCAGGATGACAGGGAGACCGAATTCCCTCTGAAGCCGGCAAGTCGGAAACTTCAGGTATGCTCATTTGTAATTGTACCTCTCGGATTGTTGAGAAAGCTCCAGGAAAGGTCCATATTTCATTTTAATTGACATAAATACACCTTAAACTAACAAACTATGAGAACTGAGGTCTCCTAGATCAGGCTGTGAACTATCCCGGGAACAACTGATCCAGGCGCCTATAGCATGAATCATGCAGAACTTCTCTATTAAATGAAGACAAACAGCAACGTGAAGTGTAAAATATGAATTCTCTGAATCCCCGGAGTGTACATTGTTCCTGTAGCAGCCGCCTGGTGCTTTCAGTGCTGGGGAAAGCACATTTTTTGAACGAGAGATGTTTTACCAGTCTTCAGAAATTCCACAATCGTTACAGAAGCTGAATATATATATATATTTATTTTTTTTTGGGGGGGGGGGGGGGGAGCTGTATACCCATCATTTTCAGGGATGCTGCTACTGCCCCCAAAAATGCACTAGTACGATATTGCCCTTTTTCACACGATTTCAACTCAGCAGCCAGATAGATTGTGTAAAACGTGTCATATCTTTTGTCATTTGCCGCCGCTTCCATAGCTATGCGTGGTCCTGTGCGCATCAGAGCGGATCCAGAGATCATTATGGTTGCAACAAGGATTTGTCTTATCCTGTGGCAGCTCCTCAGCAGGGATTTGCTGGGGGAATCGCATGCAATCGGGGGCCTTAACACTGTGCGATAGAGATGGGAATAGGAAGCCCCACCCCTTTTACAGGCTGAGTGGTCATTCATAGATCAGCCCCGCCCCCGACTCACAGTCAGAAACTGAACGGTGCGGATGGTGTAATGGTTAGCATTACCGCCTCACAGCAGTGAGGTCATGGGTTTGATTCCCACCTTGGCCCTAACTGTGTGGAGTTTGTGCATTCTCCCCATGCTTGCGTGGGTTGCCTCCCACAATCCAAAAAATATACTGGTAGGTTAATTGGCTCCCAATAAACTTAACCATAGAATGTAAGTGTATATGTACATGTGGTAGGGAATATTGATTGTAAGCTCCACTCAGGCAGGGACTGATGTGAAAGTTCTAATATTTTCTGTACAGCGCGGCGGAATATGTGTGTGCTATATAAATAAACTGGTAATAAATAAATAGTGCATTCTCTTGTGGTCTTCAAGGTCTGAACCAAGAATTTAATATTAAGATAATACAGACGCGTCATCATACCATCCAGCCTCAATATGCCCTGCAGCGTGAGATCCCTGCCGTGCCTGGGACGCCAGGTCCAGTGTAGCTCTGCTAACGTCGGGAGTCTTTTTTGCGCCAGAAGTGCATCTTAGTCGCAATGCAATGTGACTAGGATGCACAGGGAGACTGTGCTAATAAATATGATATACTGTAGGACACTGGGGCTGTACATAGAGTAAGACTCAGAGACTCAGTCGCACACAGATATCCAAGTGTCACAAATCACATTACCCAGCAGAGTCTCCTGGTGCATCCTAGTCGCATTGCCTCTACAGCAGAGCAGAACATATCTGTATATCCCCGTATTTATGTCTTCCTTGCAGAAGATTCTCACAACCTACATAAGGCAAGACTACAATATTTACAAAAGGCACGCAGCCCAGAATGGAAACGGCAAGTTGCAAACGCATGATTCCAAATGGAGCTATAAAACTGTAAGGATGACCTAAGTGACAGCGTTGCTGTGTGATGTCACTGTGCAGAGCGCAACATGTGCTCTCCGAGAACAACCGAAGACTCTTCGTGTCCTGAGGTGTTGACACATGCGATGATGTCATTGGGAATAGTCTCCAGTGGAAGACGGATGATTTATGGCTGCAGAGAAACCGGCGGAAAGCTCCCAGAAAAACCAGGAGAGTGATTCACACTTTAAACAATAACATTTGTCTAACCTCATCTTAAAGCACCACAGAATATAAAATGCTGTGTGACTTCTAAAGAAAAAGTTACTGTAAATATCCAGAGATCTCTATGTAAATGTTTCAGTACCGATCAGAATAAATCATGTCATAGTCAGATCTTTGATGATTGGTTTAGAAGTGGAGGAGAAAGGGGGTGAGCGGCTGAGTCTTTCTGTCCTTGTTCATGGGAGCCACATAGTATGGTGATAACCACTGGCCAACTACATACAAACATGCTATGCTTTCAGTCCATCTGATGACCAGGTGCTAAGTAATAAGCACAGGCCAAAAATATCTGAAGACAATGGCCCTAGATCAGGTTGGCTCAGTAAGAGACGCTGCCCGCCCAAAATACACGCCCCTCCCCGCCTCATCCCGTCGGTACCACATGTGCACTAACAAGTGCTCATTCTATATACTAAGTGCCTTGAGTCCTACTGGAGAAAGAACACTGTAAAAATAGAATTATTATTATAAGCGCAACGTGCATCCAGAGTGAAGCTTGAGGCCCTCAGACCCAGCAATCACTATATACACAAAGGTAGTTGGTCCTAATTCCAGGTCAATCGTAAGTGAGAAAACAGACAGATTCCATAAACATCTGAAAACTCGCAATGTGCCATAAAAATAAATTGCAGACAGCGCATATGCCGCACCATGCACACGTACACTGAAGGAGGTTACTAGTGCGGAAGGATCGTTCAGTTTGTTGATGGACCGATCTTTCCATGAAACAGTCAATGACCAAGCCATCGCGGATGCGTCTTGTGGATCACCTCAACAGAGGCAGGGTTAGAGGCAGAGTGGGCAGTAGGCAGTCAGAAGGGGGGGATCATTGGCAAATCTGAAGTATGAGCAGCGGGAAAGGAAATGGGGGGGGGGGGGGGGGGGCTGAGTACATAGAAGGGTCTCGTACCAAAGTGTACCCTGGAAAAAAGTTCCAAACCTGCTCTTTAAGCAAAGGTAGGGTCAATGTAGCTCTCCCATGTCACAAAGAAATGGTCAGCAAACCTCTTTCTGCAGTAAGGACCTACAGTCCATTCAGGAGACATGGATGAGCTTATTTAAAATTAGGTTGAGAATGGTGGAGTGGTGGGCTGTATGCACAGCTGCAGAATACAGCGAATAACAGTTTCTGAGACACTTGCCTGACACGCATGTCCTCTCAGTACATAACATACCTCCGCAAGTGATGCGGCTGGGATTAGTTTAACAGAAGCAGCCAGTGGCACATTTTTTTTTTTTTTTTTTTGTGTGGGGGGAATGGCATGGGCGAAAACGGCCGAAAATTCTCCAAAACCACATGTATTCGTGGCAATCTGGATTTTTGTTGTCTAGGTGAAAAATTAGCACTGGGATTGAATAGGCGAATCGAATTTGCCCCCCAAAAATGCACGAAAAAGGCACATTTTTCCCTTGCCTAAAAATTTCGGCTGGGATTGAATATGGGCCATTGTGTGCAACAGTGTTTCCGTGTTTTTGTTCGATTTCGTGAATTCTGGTCTGAACTGGTGCACAAATTCGGACTTCAGTAAAGGTCCTCGCTCTTGTTGATCGACAAAACGTTTGCCCCGCCACCAATTTGCTCCAGGAACTAATGATTTTTGTAAACATTTCGGCACAGTTTAAGGTATTCTGTACAACACGTCAGAGGGTCAATATTACTGAACAGTTTGTGCTCCGTAAACCACGGTTTACGGATGACCTTTTAGTAGTCTTTGAGTTTAGATATGCTATTGTTTCCTGGGGTATGTATGTTTGTATATATGTGCGTGCTCATTACTTTCCTGATCTACATCCTGTTTGTGCACAAAGATAATATTTACAAAATAAATTTCAGAGAAATTGGTGTAAAACATCCGTGACACTTTCGTGAGAGGTTATGCTGGTCCGCGAGGGGATATTGCCAGCTACAAACACCACGTCAATCAGGACTTGAACTTCAAAGCTCCTAACTGACACCGATCCAAACAGAAAAAGAGGGAAATAGATTATGTTCTGTCCTCGCTGGAGGAACGTCCATGGAAATCATCAGATGGATGCAATTAAAGCGAGCAGCGCTCCAGGCCACGAGTTACATTATATGTGATGACTACAACAGGGGAAAGTAAAAATATTAAATTCAAAGTTTTGCTGTAAGGATTCTGGGCATTGTTTTTTTTGGTACTCTTTACCTAGAACGGCGCCCACGATGTCCATCACGGTCATCGGGGGTAAAAAATCGCGGGCATCGCATGCACTAAAAAAACGGGTGCGACGCAATGCCCGCGATTTTCCCATAGGGATCAATGTTCAAAGTGTGATTGGACGCGATTTTAGTGTTAAATGCCTCAATGCCCGCGATTTTTCCATAGGAAACAATGTTAAATGGGCCACAGAGCCCTAATAGTCCCCCTGAAGTCTTAAATGGCCCCCACAATTTTTAACGCCACCCCACGATCAACGTGAACCCGAAGCGTGGCGAGCGCAGCGAGCCCGCGAGGGGCGGTGGTACGCGTCCTCCGACCTTTTCATACCCCCACTATCCACGTCGGCGTGGAGTTGAGAATAGAATAGTGTGGCGAGCGCAGCGAGCCACCGAGCCCCGCGAGTGGACGCGGATACCTGTGAAGCCCGCGAAGGGACGCGTTTACCTGTGAAGGTATCCGTGTGCGCTCGCCACGCTTCGGGCTCGCCACACTATTCTATTCTCAACTCCACGCCGACGTGGATAGTGGGGGTATGAAAAGGTCGGAGGACGCGTACCGCCGCCGCTCGCCACGCTTCGGGTTGACGTTGATCGTGGGGTGGCGTTAACAATTGTGGGGGCCATTTCTGACTTTAGGGTGACTATTTGGGCTCTGTGGCCCATTTAACATTGTTTCCTATGGAAAAATCGTGGCCATTGAGCCATTGAACACTAAAATCGCGTCCAATCACACTTTTAACATTGATCCCTATGGGAAATCGCGGGCATCGCACCCGTTTTTTAGTGCATGCGATGGTCGCGATGGTCGCCGTTCTAGGTAAAGAGTACCTTTTTTTTTTTTTACCATCAAGAAGCACCATAACAAACTGTTGTGGGGCTTCAAGACGCCAAACACCAAGTGTGGTCTGCACGTGATTTAGTTTTATCATATCATGTCCGATAAGCAATATACATATGTGCTTGTGGCGGTTATTTGTAGTTCATTCGAAGAATGCCTTTGCAGTGGAGACCTAAAGGGCCTACACACGGAGCGAAACTGCTGAGCGATCTGGGCAATGTAGAGCACTCAGATTGCTCGGCACACAGCGCTGTTCAGCGATATGTAGAGGCATTTTCGAAGCAATCTAGTAAGATCACTTCGAAATTGCCCTCTAATCACCCCATGTGTAGAGGCCATAGCGCCATCGATGCGCGGCCCTGTACATCACTATCGCCCACCATTAAAGGTACTCCTAGCAAGGAGCCTGCAATAATACAGTGTAGCTGGCATGACCACATAAGTAGCACGGATGGTGTAATGGTTAGCAATATCTCACAGCGCTGAGGTCATGGGTTCCATTCCCACCATGGTCCTAGCTGTGCGGAGTTTGTACTCCCTGTTAGGGATTGGGACTGGCAGTATCAAACGATTTTGCCACAAAATTAAAAGAAACTTCAATCCAGTGCATGTTTCCGATCCCCGGCCTGCGGCTCTGGTAAGCTGCATCAGTGGTTGGACACACAGGGGGGTTGTGCGCCTGTGCGCCTCTGTGTTACAAAACAGTTTCTAGACGCTGCGTCCGCTCATGGTTGTGTGCGCACTGCTCCAACTCGGATATATTTACACCCAAGTCTATCCATTGCATGAATCAAATAAGGTAGTATTGTCTCCTGCACTCTGCGCCGCTGCAGTACACAGCAGGGTAAGGGGGGAATATGCACAATCGTAGGGATGCCGGCATTAGCTCCACAGTGTCTTGGTTCACAGTCAAAAGGTCAACACATAAAAAGGGGCCTCATGGTCAAAATGTTGACATGGACATGGTCAACATGGAGGAGACGGACGGGGCATTGTGGAAGTGCCGCTGTTCTACTGGGGGGGGGGGACTGGAAGTGCCGCTGCTCTACTTGGGGGGACTGGAAGTGCTGCTAGTCTACTGGGGGGGTACTTGAAGTGATGCTGTTCTACTGGGGGCTGCTGGAAGTGATGCTGCTCTACTTGGGGGACTGGAAGTGCTGCTGTTCTACTGGGGGGGGGGGGGTACTTGAAGTGATGCTGTTCTACTGGGGGGGGGTACTGGAAGTGATGCTGCTCTACTTGGGGGGGGGGAGTGGAAGTGCTGCTGTCCTACTGGAGGGGGGGGGGTACTAGAAGTGATGCTGTTTACTTTGGGGGGGCAGTGGAAGTGCTGCTGCTCTACTGGAGAGGGGGGACTGGACTGGAAGTGCTTGCGTTCTACGGGGGGGGGGGGACTGGAAGTGCTGTGGTTCTACTGGAGGGTGCTGGAAGTGATGCTGCTATACTGTGTGGGGGGGGGGGGGTACTGGAAATGCTGCTGCTCTACTTGGGGGGGGGGGACTGGAAGTGCTGCTATTCTACTGGGGGTACTGGAATTGATGCTGTTTTACTAGGGGGGCGTACTGGAAGTGATGCTGTTCTACAGGGGGGATACTGGGGTTGCTGTTCTATTGGTTTGGGGGGGGTGTTACTTAAGGTGTTGTTGAGTGATCCGTGCTGGTGACGCCTCTCACGTCCTCCTCTGTCCCATGCTTACAAAATGTTTCACACCATGTACTCTATCTGTAGCCTTTGCTGCCATGCCCACCACCACCATCATTGGCCACAGCTCTGTCTGGTGGGCGGGGCTCCGGACTCTATGAAAGAAGCCAGATGCAAGATATCAGCTCTTCGATTGCACAAATGCCGTGCATCAGGTCAGATCCAACCATCCAATCGGACTGGCTTTGGAAAGATCACCAGCCACAGGGGCTGAATCTACACTAGTTCTATATACATCTGCGCGACTATGCTGTCCAAGTTTATTGAAAGTAATTCATTTATATATCCATTTAATGGCTTCTCCAATCCAGTGCGGAAGATCTTCAGTCCTGTTTTGAAATCCGGGATAGTCTGAAATGTAAGTGTAGCGACAGCTGTTACTGAGGGGCTGTCAGACCTGTGGGCTACTCGTACAGCCCCCTCTAACATCTGCAACGGCAAAACAAGAAGCCATCGCTGTGAAAAAATTAGATGCAATCTAAACGTAGTTAGATTTCCTATTTGATTAGCGTTTCGGGATAATTAAGTAACGAGCGTGAGTGCGGTTTTATTGCTTCTTTAAATAGGAGCATTGTAATCCATTCTTGGCTGTGAAATTGCTAACAGACGCAAAACTAATCTAATCCAGCAACAGATTCAGCTGAGGGTCAGGAAGGCGAGAGAAGGAGGACAGGTAGAATCCATATGCTGTACGCATAAGGAGCCTGAGTTAGATTTGATCGCTAAATAAGATTTAACATGTGAAGAGAGTTAGATTTGGGTGAGTTATATTGTTTCTGTGCAGGGTAGATACGGGCTGCGCTATTTTTACACTGTAATTTTTATTTTTTATTTGAATACGCTCCACCCAAATCTAACTCTCTCTGCAGATGGTTTGGCCCCCTTGAGAAAGATTTTGCGCTCAGCTCCAAATCAGGCCCATATGACACAAATTGTATATAGGGCCTAATTCAACATGATGCAGTTTTGCTTAAAAAGCAAACCTGCGACTGCGGTCCTTCACACGCTGGGGGCTGCCTGGCACAGGGCACGGCCACCCAGCATGTCAAGTCCCTGCCCGGGATGCGATTGCCATGTAATGGCAATCGCATCACCAAAATATGATGCAGTTAAAATTTCTATCCTAATCCTCTGGCTGCAATGGTAGACACCGTGCCGCCATTTTCAGGCTCGCATCGGCTGCATTTGACATCACCCATCCGGACCGGTCCCTCCAAACACCGCCCCCCTTACGGGGTGAGACCGCAGTTTGAGATATGTGCTCTGCATGCACGGAAGTGCGACAATCGCCTAATAGCGATTTACGAACCTTTACAATGAGTGCGGAATCGGGCTTATAAAAACATGACACAGTCTATAGCACTATATGACATGCAATTCAGGAGTTGCTTGCAGTATCTCCTGGAATGTCTGCGAGACTTCCAAAATAACGGAGTGATCTCCCGAAAAACAAACACACCCTGTGGATTTCAGGTCTTTTTTTTTTTTTTTTTAATCAGTGTTAACTAAAAAAAAAAATTATAAAAAACAAAAACAAAACTACAGCACTCACTGTCAGTGATTACCGATTTACTGGGCCAACCGCTAGAACAGGCCTGGTCAATCTGCGGCTCCCCAGTTGGTTGAAACTAAACATCCCAGCATGCCTTGCCACAGTTTTAGCATTCCCTCATAGCAATACTGTGGCATAGTGGGATGTGTAGTTTCACAACCGCTGGCTAGCCACAGGTTGCTTAGGCCTGTTCTAGAATCATTCAAAGTAATTTATTAAATGCTGTATATCACACAGTGTTTGCCAGAGAATACTTCCGATCAGACCTTGACCAAGGCCCAGTACAACCTGTCATCTATATTTCCTACTACAGTGATACCCAAGGAAGTCATGCGATGCTGTAGTTCAGACATGGCCAGCCCTTGCCTCTCCAGTTGTAATGAAACTACAAGTCCAAGCATGCTTTACAGCAGGTCAGTGGGAGGGAATGCTGGGATCTGAAGTAATCCCAGCAATGTATTGGGGCAAAGCTGGCCATAGGAACTAGCTGGCAGCGCAGTGGGACACTGAATACTAGAACTCTCCCTTCAGGTTTTGCAGTCCCCCAAAATCACCTACATTTGAGTGAGAGTTCCCAGTAGGTGCCCGGAAATGACTCAATTGTAGATCGTTCACCACTGAACAAGGATGAACGGTACTACTTTACTTTCACGGCGCCAGCATGGCGCCGCGCTACTTCCGGGTTACGCTCGCCACAAACTAAGTAAAATAAACGAAGTTAACGCCATGCCAACATGGATAGTTCATACCTCCACTATCCATGTTGGCATGGAGTTGATTTTAATTAGCGTGGCGAGCGTAGCGAGCCACCGAGCCCGCAGCGTGGGCGAGCGAAGCGAGCCCCGCAAGGGGACTCTGACGCGCGGCGCCATGCTGGCGCCGTGAAAGTAAAGAAGTACCGGATGAATTTCAGACGTCAACACCAGAATGATGAAACGCGAAAATGTCAACATGGATATGTCGACTCGGTCAACAGTCCATGTCAGTGTTCGGTTTAATGTTAGGGATAGGTCTCAAACACTGTAAAACTGCTATGTCAACATGAACAATTACGTTGCTGACCATTGTTGACCTTCTGGTTTTAATTTTCTGAATGTCGACATTTCATACCCCTCTCTTTTCATTAACTGTGTCGGCACTTCCACTGATGCATTATTTTAAACTATTCTAGTATCTGATATGTAAAAGATACAGGGGTAGATGTATGAAGATGTATGTGATAAGGGAGAAGAATTGAGCCAGAGGACAATTGGCCCATGGCAACCAATCAGCTGCTCTGTATCATTTTATATTATGCAAATTATAGATGTTACTTCAGCGCTGATTGGTTGCCATGGGCCCCATCTCCTCTGGCTCACTTCTCCCTTATTACTGCTTCATACATCTAGCCTACAGTGAGTTATACCCCTTTCAGATTGCACCTAATTACCAGGTTCATGCCGGTTTGTTGCTGTTTCAACCCGGTAATAGGTGTGATGGGTAAGGGCTTACCGGGTCCATCACCCCGGCATTTCAAACCAGTAAAAAAGTAGGGTTCTTATCGTTTCATTGCCGGGTTGCTGTGCAGTGTGAACGGGTTAACTGGGTTGAGCGACCAAGTTCCCATTCACTCTGATGAAGGAGGCGGGGCTTGGAGCAACGCCAGTTCCACCGCTGCCTCCTTCCCTGCCCCCAATGATGTTGCACAAATGCAGGACTTTTTATGTTACCTGTGCCAGGGGCCTAATTCAGACCTGATTGCTGGACTGCTACTGTTTGCAGCCCAGCGATCCGTTAGCCACCTCCCCACCAGAGTAGGGATACGGTCATTGGGTCACCAGCAAGTTGTTAGACAGTCAGTAGGTCGACACCACTAGGTCGACATGAGTTTAGGTCCACATGTAGTAAGGTCGACAAGACTTTAGGTCGACATGGGTTAGGTCGACAGGGGTCATTAGGGCGACATGGGGTTTTTTTCAGTTTTTTGAGCCGACAGGCGGTATTTCATGCCCTACCATCCACTAGGGCGCGGTGGGAGAATAAAATAGTGTGCCGAGCGCAGGGAGGCACCGTGCCCGAAGCATGGGGAGTGCACATGTTGACTTCCCCACCCCTCGTGTGCAGCGGCCGTGTAAACCTACACTTACTCGGCACTGCGATGGCCTTGGGGTAATCTGTGCCGCTGCCGACGTCAGGGAGCCTTCTGCGTCTTTCCGCTGCAGTCCTAAAAATCCCAGGGTGCCACACACAAACGCCGGTCGGCAGACCAGCTAACGGAGATGAATTAGCCCCTATGAAACATTTCTGCACCAATTTATCAGCACCTACCGATTATTGTAGGATAATCCCAAGTAAAGTAACAAATCAAACGTCTTTGTAAGGACATCGAGAAAATAAGCTGTAAACAAAACAAAAAAAATCTCATTTATCATCTGGACCTGACAAATGCTGTGTTCCTGCTTCTCATTAGGCTGAAAGGTATAGAGGGTTTAGTACTTAATCATCTGGAAACCATATTTCAACCGGGGGATAAGGATACATTACTCCAGTGAAATGAAGCGATAAGTTTGTACTGGGAGGGAAACATCTCTAAGGGCCAGATTTTTGCAATATTTCTCCGTCAGGTTATAGTACCGATAGGCCATGTGGGGGCAATTGGTGACATAGAAGAGACAATAAATGAGTTCATGTCATTTCACCAAGGGGCGAATCTGCATAAACAAACACGGAACGATGGCCTAGGTCTTAGTAAGAGGAAAAACACGTGTTTATTATGATTTAACAATTAGTCTGTTATTTGCATAGGAGCTCACATATTACGCCGTAATTTACACGAATATTTCAGTTATCAGAGTTCGAAAATATATTTTAACCCCAAATCAAAGACCAGGGACTCAATTTTTTTAAAGGGGCGGGTCCCCCGGGACGCGCTTCGTCCGGATTGGCCGCCCGGTGCCGGAGATCAGCAGCAGTACCAGTGTGACCCGCAGGGAGCAGGGCGGGAGCCGGGGAGGGCAGCAGCAGTACTGTAGCCATCCTGTACCCAGAGAATGCGGCATATTGTGATGCCGCTGACATCTGTGTGATGGCGTGGGCCTGTCAGCATCTCTCACTGCGACCGTGCACCTCCCTCGAGCCCTGTTCTCTTATCAGCGCCGGGGTTAGGGTCACCCGCTGCCCGCCGCTGCACACCACCTGCCACACCCCGCTCTGCTGGCATACCCCAACTACTAATTTCAGAGGCTGGCTGGAGGCACCAACTCCTCCATGTGAGTGAAGAAGAGCCTGGAGCAATGACACAGAGGAGAACCTGCTGGCCAGACTGGATAAGTGAGTCTGCACTCCTGGCTGCTGTAGTATATGCAGCACTTGTGTTTTCATAAGTAAGGGTCCCAGGGGAAGGCTGGGTGCCCCCTTTCAGAGATGGTGCAATATATATTACAGTATGTATAAGAGTACTGGGGCATTACGGTGTGTGGCACAATATGTACTGGGCATTATGGTGTGTGGCATGTTTTGGAATGGGTATAAGGGTGTGGCATAATGCGTAATGGGCATCACTTTGTGGCGTAATGGGCATAACAGTGTGTGTGGCATAATGCGTAATGGTCATAACGGTGTGTGGCGTAATGGGCAATATAGGGCATTATAGTATGCGAAATCCTGGCACAGTGTGTCCAAGTGGCTATAGCAGGCAATAAGTGGCACTAATGGGTGGTGTAATGTGAATTAGTACTATTATGTGGCCCCGTCCCTTCCCCTACACAGCCATGCCCAGAATTTTTTTCACTGTCCCTATTTAAAGATGAATTTTTTTTTCTACTATATGTCTATCTTGCTTTATGTTTGTGGGCCAGTTTATACTCTCCCCCTCCGACCAACAATAGCCACAGTGAGAGGCGCCCAAATCCATGTTTGCCTATCAGAAAAAAATGGACTCTGGCCCGCCCTCAGCTCAGGGTATATGCGGAGCCGGATTAACAATGGGCCTGATGGAGCTATAGCTCCAGGCCCACTCTCCAAATTTTGTAGCTGAGGGTCAGGGCTTTCCAACGAGACCAGCCACGCGTCGCTAGCCCCCCGGGAACCGGAGATACAGCCAGGCAAACCTGGAACGTTTTCCCCATAGGATAACATGGGACCCGCTAATTCCGACCTCCACCCGATTCCAACGGCTGCCAGTTCCCCCTACTGCATCACAGAAACTCGAGGTTGATCTCAGTCGAACCCAAATCGCTGGGCCTTCAATCTGATACCTGGCCCATATGGTTCATTGGTTCTAGAGATATTGCAGGTAAAACTTTTTTTTTTTTTTCATTTCTGAAATGTAATTTCATGGCTGTTCATGTTGTTTGAGGACAGATTTCTCTAGAACCAAACGGCCCAGTTTCACGGGACCAAAATCATTCGAAGGCTACATGTAAATGGGTCAGTTGGTTCCGAAGATATAGCTGGTTGTTTAAAGGGGGGCGGGGGTGGTTTTCTTTCCCCCTCACACCAGAAAATGCAGGGACTAGGCTGGTGTAAAAAGGGCCAGTCCGAGAATGTCCCTGCATGATCCTGGGACCCTATTTCCTGCATTTTCTGGTATGAAAGGGGTATTATTTCAAATAGCCGGGACATGCAGTGCTCTGAATACAGCCAGGCAGCCCCCTGCTCTCTGCCCGGCTGTTAATGGCTGTCATTTCTGCCCGGCGGCGACTATCCCCCAGTTACCACGAGCATGTATTCCCCCTTGGCAATGAGCATGTAATCCCACATGGCAACGAGCACGGAACCCCTGGCAATGAGCATGGAACCACTGGCAATGAACATAGAACCCCTGGCAATGAACATGTAGGTAAGCAACACTTATGTAGCATCATTTTTAATAGGCATTATGGTGTTTGGCATAATACGTAATGGAGATTATGGTGTAAATTTTTAATGTGCGCCATATTGTGCATTATTGCTCAATCTGTTTGGTATAGTGCAGGCATGTCCAAACTATGGCCCTCCAGCTGTGAAACTACAAGTCCCATCATGCATTGCCACAGTTTTGCAATTAGGGAATGCTAAAACTATGTCAAGGCTTGCTGCACCTTTGGAGGGCACCCGCCAATATAGCTCCCTGCATTTTTCTTATGCCAGCCCCCTGCCTTTTCCAGGCATATATAATTAGTTGAAAGTATTTACACAAATAGAGACACACCCATGAGCAGACCACCCAAACAGAACACTGGTCACGCCCCCCACATTAGTAGGTGCTGGCCACAACCCCTATTATTGCGCATAATAGGCCCTTGATCATTTTCAGCTCCAGGCCCCATTTAGACCTTAATCTGGCTCTGGGTATATGCCAGGTGAAGGATAGGAGGCTTCCGAATGTGCAATGCTGGGGAAGGGGGGGGGGGGGGGGGGATTTATTCCATTGGGACCCAGAAAAGGTCAGGTAGGACCCCGATTTTTGTAAGTGAAGGGACCCACATTTTTTTTAGGTTTTCGCTATCACTGAGTTATTCACAGCAGTTCCTGCCACAGTGGATAGCGGCCGAGCAAGACTCATTGCCACCCCTGCCCATAAACGTATGACATCACATGAGGGACGGGGGATGGCGGCAGTAGAGAGAGTGGAGAGCTGCCCAGCCGCTCTACATACCGCAGGATGAGGCGGCACTAAATATGTATAAAATCTATATTTATTTATTTTTTTACAACATATCATTTAAGGTGCTTGCCCCCAAAAATTTCAGCGACTACCAATCAAAGTGTTTGAATTGTTTATTTTCTGTGGCTTTCTTTTATGGCAAATGTACCTCCCGCCGATTGACGTGTTTTCCAAAAGACAGAGATGGAATAGCTTTGGTCGAATTGTCCGAGGTTCCGACAGTCGGAAAAAGTTCAGACAGTCGGAAAAGTTCAGACAGTCGGAAAAGTTCAGACAGTCGGAAAAAGAGACTGAATTCCCCCCTAAACCAAAATTGGTGCCTGCCAATCATAAAATATGTGCACAACAATATTTTTTTCTATATATATATATTTTAGTAAGTTTTGGCTGAAACAACCGGTGCGGTGATTCAAGAACATTTGGAAACCACCGGCCTACTCCTTTACCTTGTACAATCCAAGAGCTAGAACGAAACGGTGAATAAACAGCGCGATCTCTATACACGCCGGCAATGTTCAACAATCTAATGGATATTAAATGAGTCAGGCAATTGTAGTACCTGACGTCCCCCCGGGGCAGACCACCCACCCAATCAATACGAGAGCTAAAGTCTCAGAAGTGGTCAGTGCAGAAATAACGGAAGGTTTGTTGCAGTCCCTTGCAGGATCAATTGAAAAGGCTCATAACATTCCCCATTCTACTGGGCAGACAATGGCGTCTTTGTGTACATATGGAATCCTAATGATCGGCATTGAGAGCTGGGGCACACTAAACGTATAGGGGTGCAGCTATCCTTTTGTGCCTGTGTCATACAAACAGCGGCTGTGGAACGGGACAAGTGTCTGCAGTCTCAGGCGGTAACTAATGCCTTGTGAATCGCTGCTCTGTGCCCGCGGATCTTTCCCTCAAAATATTAATGTTAATGGAGGATTATTTATGGGTAATCTAATATTAATGTGTATTTTAGGACTGTAAAAACAAGACGTCTGTGGAGACGGGCAGAGGGAGACGGAGGGAGAGGTCTACCTCCCTGGGGGCATCTGCCTGTCACAATAGACAAAGCCTGACTTACTAGCACCGCGCTAAGCAAGGGAGGATAAACCAAGCGTCTTGTAGAGAATCTGGAACTGAGCGGATATTTGGGTTTTTGCTTTTATATCTTTATTGCAAGCCTCGAGAAATCTCTCATATGGAATTTTCTGCGAATGGCTGTTGGAAGTTTGAATTACTTATTCAAATATATGTTTAAAAAGTACCGACCTCACCAGCACTAGGTCTAGAACAGAAGCTGCGCACAGATGGTGGAGCTATGTCTTTTGTGACCAATTTTTTCCTTCTGTTTTGGACTTATAAAACCGCCATCAAGTTTTTTTTTGTTTTCCAGCTGAATTCATGTATAGTTCTGATTTGAAATCCGGATACCAAACCACGAAAAGATGCGAAATGGGGCTCAGATTTCAAACTGCCGGAGATTCGGACCACAGCGCTAGCATTTAAAGGACAATACTATATAAATAAAAGGCAAAGGCAGCTCCTCCCTTCTACGGGAGGAATTCAAGTGTTTTGCTCGCTGGCAGAAATTCAAGTGTTGGTCTGTTTGGGCACGAATGGCCACCGGCACAGACATTGGTCCGCCAATATGTCGAAACATTAAAAAAAAAAACCGACAGGCTTTTGGTCCACACGATCAAAAGATTGACATGAAGATGGTTCACACTGTATATATATATATATATATATTTTTTTTTTTTTTTAACTGATTTACATGATGATCCAAGTGGGCATAGGAGGGAGAATTGGATAGTGTGCCCGGCGTAGCAAGACACCACATTCGGAGCATGGCGATCGCAGCGGGCCATGGGAGGGGAAGCGGTACACTGATACGGTGTGCATGTTGGCGGATTTCAACATAGACACCAAAAAAACTCATGTCGCCATTGTACTGTCTTGAACATTTTCATGTCGACCTTTTATCAAAGTCGACATAAAGCCTGTTCACCTTTTTTACTTGTCGACGTCTTGACTGTATCTCATGATCCACACCCCAGCGAAAAGTGATCAATAAATTCGATAATGGGGGTTTTGTCATCAATGTACTATTTTAAAAACAAGTTCTGTAAAAGGGCCTACACCCGAAGTTTCTCATTTCATTACAGAAGAACATGTTACTGCCCTGTCGATTTTTGATTTTTTTTTTTTTTAAAGAGTGCAGTAACATCATTTAACCTGCAGAGGTCAGTGTTTGTTATCGCGTCTATCACATCAGTCCCTGCCCCAGTGGAGCTTACGATCTATATTTCCTACCACATGTACGCGCACACACAGGCATTTGGGGGTTAATTTTGTTGGGAACCAGTTAACCTTCCAGTATATATTTGGATTGTGGGAAGAAACCGGAGTACCCGGAGGAAACCCACGCAAGCACGGGGGGAATATACAAACTCCGCAAAGTTAGGGCCATGGTGAGAACTGAACCCATGACCTCAGCGCTGTGAGGCAGTGATGCTAACCATTACACCATCCGTACTGAGTTATGATAATCATATCTACATCACCTTGCATAAAACAGAAATCGCACTGGCAATGGGTGGCTAAGACGGCAGGAAGAAAGGTAAAGCACTACACTGAATCGCAGGAAGGAAGTACAAGCAAACAAATCCAAGTTATCCGAGGGTGGACAGGAATGTTAATGAAGCAATCAGATGTTGGTGCAGATCAGAGGGAGCAGGCACAGGCTAAGTTACAGCATCAGATGCCTGGGCGCGGACTCCTTGCCAACGGTGCTGAATGGGTAACGTAAACCCAGAGGGGACTTTTTACCTCTTGGAGGGCTAAATGGAAGAGCAGTGCTGTATAACAGGCAGAAACAAAGTACTGAATGTTTCCCCTGCCTTCTGCCAAACTTCCTGTTCTAAAGTGATGGATGAAGTTTCCTGGGGCCGGGATGCTAAAACCAATTAGCCATGTCAGGCCGCAAACTGCGGCCTCCAGGATCCCCCCTTCATTGTTGTATGAGTTACAAGAAAGGACTTTAGCAAGTCGCTCACATGGACTCCAAATGGAAAATCTGTCATTTTGGTGATGTATGGGCATTGGTAATGGCCGTGACCCCAAAGGCTGGAACTTTTTTTTATAAGGGACGCTCTGTGAGCGATGCAAAACTTGTATGTTGGAGAAAATTTAAATAATGAATGGATTTATGTATACGAATAAGATTATTTTATTTATTTACAGTTTCGTATATAGCACAGCAAATTCCGTTGCACTTTACAATTGGAAACAACAGTGATTAAACAAACTGGGTAGAAAAAAAACTGGCACAGAGGTAGGAGGGCCCTGCTCGCAAGCTTACACACAATAGGGATAATAGGAGGGATACATGAGGATAGGATTCCATAGCATGGCAGTCCCACCGGATTACAAGACAGTCCTGATGGGATGCAATCAGATATGAATGCTACTGGAGGTTATGTGGGGTTACGGAATATGAAAGTCTTGTCTGAAGAGGGGCCATCCAGTGTTTCAAAGTCATCTGTTGCCGCTGCCGAGTCCTGCCGCCTGAAAGCTCCACCTCTCCGGTCCCCGCTACACAGCCGGCACGCCACCCCTCCCACCGCCGGTCCCAAGTGCTCTGGTCTCCAGCTCCACACCCGCCAGCGCTCAGGTACCCGCTCCCAGTCAGCGCTTCAGTCCTGCTCATCCTCCGCTGCTGGCAGCTCCAGTCCCCACCATGGCCTCGCTCCCCAAACCCACTGCTAATTGCATTTGAGCAATCACATGTGGTTAAAAACCACATGCAATTGCTCATGCAATTCGGTAAATATTATGTGCAGCTCATAATATGCGCATCGCATCGAATGACAGCTTAAAAATGCATGCAATCATTCGATTTATGGGCCAGAAATCGAATGATTGCATGCAATATCTCACATATGTATGGGCAGCATCACATCAGTCCCTGCCCCAGTGGAGTTTACAATCTATATTCCCTACCACATACACACGCACACAGACATTCTAGGGATAATTTTAGTTGGAAGTGAATTGGCCTACCAGTATATTTTTGGATTGTGGGAGGAACCAGAGTACCTGGAGGAAACCCACGCAAGCACGGGGAGAATATACAAACTCCACACAGTTAGGGCCGTGGTGGGCATTGAACCCATGACCTCAGTGCTGTGAGGCAGTAATTATTGGCAACTTCGGAGCAACAAACTATAAGCCGTGATAGTCTTCAATGTTTTTCTAATTGAAAAGCAAAAAGTTGCAGGGGATAAATATTTGTCCTCTATGTTTAAGCAAATATAATAAGTTGCTGCTAAAGGCATGGAAAATATGCATGAGGTAATATTACTGCTGTTCCCCGGGTACTGGTTGTACTTTTATTTCCTTTCATTTGTTTTACCGTGTTCTGCCATATCCTCGATTGCTAGATTACAGGTATGAGAGCTTTAATCCAGAGAATTGTTGTCTGGAACCGGAGGCCCACTGTCTGGAAAGTTGCATTAACTTCAATTACTGACTGTATCCTATCACGGTTACTATGAGTACCTCTGCAATGCAATGTAATGAGGAGACATTATTTACACACGGACACTCAGGGTCGCCATCAATGACACAACAACATACAGACACTTGGGGTCCCAAAGCAATGGCATGCTGACACTCAGGGCTCCCGAGCGACGGCACAACGACACTCGGAGCTCCCAAGCAACGGCACAGCGACATTTGGAGCTCCTAAGCAACAACACAGCGACACTCGGGGTTCACGAGCTACGGCACAATGACACTCTGGGTTCACGAGCTACTGCACACCGACACTCGGGGCTCCTGAGCAATGGCACAACGACACTCTGGGCTACCGAGCAGTGGCACAACGACACTCTGGGCTACCGAGCAATGGCACAACGACACTCGGGGTTCACGAGCTATGGCACACCGACACTCGGGGCTCCAGAGCAACGGCACAAGGACACCCTGGGTTCACGAGCTACGACACAACACTCGGGGCTCCTGAGCAACGGCCCAACAACACTCGGGGTTCACGAGCTACGGCACAACGACACTCGGGGCTCCTGAGCAACGGCACACCGACACTCAGGGCTCCCGAGCAACGGCACACCGACACTCAGGGCTCCCGAGCAACGGCACAATGACACTCGGGGTTCACGAGCAACGGCACAACGACACTCGGGGTTCACGAGCAATGGCACACCGACACTCGGGGTTCACGAGCAATGGCACACCGACACTCGGGGCTCCCGAGCAACGGCACAACGACACTCGGGGTTCACGAGCTACGGCACACCAACACTCGGGGCTCCTGAGCAACAGCACAACGACACGCAGGGCTCCTGAGCAACAGCACAACGACACCCGGGGCTTCTGAGCAACGGCACAACGACACTCGGGGCTCCTGAGCAACGGCACAACGACACTCGGGGCTCCTGAGCAACAGCACAACGACACTCGGGGCTCCTGAGCAACGGCACAACGACACTCGGGGCTCCTGAGCAATGACACACTGACACTATTTCCTGACAATATTGCTAACCAGTATTTTAAAAATCTAATGGCCCTGAAAGCCCTGTAGGGCCACACTGCACTTTCTGCATACTTTTCTGTGAACAGTCACAGGCAATGTGAATGACACATAAATGCCATGATACAC
The DNA here is from genome assembly GCF_055691185.1 of Crinia signifera. Taxonomy (NCBI): domain Eukaryota; kingdom Metazoa; phylum Chordata; class Amphibia; order Anura; family Myobatrachidae; genus Crinia; species Crinia signifera. The sequence continues at coordinate 382,394,731 of NC_139218.1, forward strand.
AAATCTAAAATGAATGAATACCATTTGGACTCAGTTGTCCTATACAGGACAAAACAAGAATTGTATACTGTTGGCAGGACCCATGATGTCATTGCTATTTCACTGCTCAGAATGAGTGAGCCTCACTCTCAGCATATGCATCAACTCTGAAATAGAGGAGCCCCATGTGTCATCAGAATTGCAGTGGTTCTAAGAGGGAATTCTCACATTTGCAACGCTGCGTGTCATTTTTCGCCCACCTGCCACCGCCCCAATTCTCAGAAGGAATTCGGCAACATTAACCTCCATTTGCAGCCTATTGGGAAACACCCAGCTCATTCGCCAACCATCAAATGATGTGGAGGGTAAACGCAAAACGAAGACACTCTAAGGTGTTGTAGTTTTGCTTGTATTCCTAAGGGGAAAATGGAGGGCAGCTGACATCACTGGTGATGGCAGCTGACATCACTGGTGATGGCAGCTGACATCACTGGTGATGTCAGCTGCCTGCCCCCAGCACCCACCTCACAGGGTGATTTCCATGGGAACGCCCAGAATTTTCATTGGAACGTCCATTAAACGCTGGCCATTCCCATGGGGGTGACTCTCTGTCGCCGTCTGATGCCCCTCGGCCGCAATGGTGAGTGCGTGCGCCTGGCGCGGCCTCTCACACCCGGCGCAGAAATGCACATGTGCAGATAATAAACATCACGCTCCCATGCAAATTCGCACGTGAGCGAACAATAAAAACCAGAATAACCCCCTATGTATCTACAGTATTGCAGTCTGCAACATGAAGCCTGGTCATTCAGCTTCGGTGCAAACCTTCACATCTACACCCATAACTTCTTTCACTGGACCTTCAACGTTCAAAAAGTGACCTGTAAAATGAACAAGCTAACGAAGTAATGAAGGAGCGTGACATCATCATGACATCAGAAAAGAAAAATGCATGTGTACAAATGAGCCTTTATTTTTTGACCATGTACTTTTTGACCATTGCAGCCTGGGCAGGTGTGGTATATGGTCCCGACAGTCGGGATCCCCACAGTCATTAGCCTGATGTCGGGATCACGACTGGCCGGATTCAGGCAGCGGGGCAAGCGCAACAAAGCCCAATGCGGGCTCACTGCACTCACCACACTGCGGGCACGGTGGCTCGCTACCTATTCTATTCTCCCTCTATGGGGGGTCGTGGACCCCCACGAGGGAGAATAGCCGGTGGCCATCGGGACACCGAGCGTTGGGGTAATGACTGTCGGGATCCCGACTGTCAGGAAACTGTCCGCCACCCGTCCGGGCAGCAATCACCATGGTGCTAACTAATACCCCTTTTACACCAAAATCCCTGGTCGGACCCTGGTCTTTGAACACAGGAGTTTCCAGGGTTGGACCCAGCTTCATATCCCATTTACACAGCACTGTGACCCAGGTCTGCGCCGTTTACACTGAAACTGGGTCAGCACTGCTTTTCCCTATGGATGACATTAAAAATGTCCATTTTAGGACTAATAAACTGCCAGCCAACCTTCCCTCAATGATTTAAAATAAAAATTAAAAGACACGACAAGTTAGCATTGAAAAATGTTGGTTTGTCTATCTTGTAAAATATTTTTCAAAAAGTTTTATTCAGTGCTCAAGCTCACATAGCGGTATAAAAGTGCAGCATCTCCCATGTGCTCTCCCCAGCCCCTTCTCCTGCAGCATCAGACCGAATCTCCCATGTGCTCCCTCCCAGCCCCCCTCCCCCCCCCCAAAAAAATAATATAAATTATACTGCATCCAATTATGATTTCTGTGTGCACTGCCCATATCCTTCCTGACTGCTGTCTTTTGCCACTGCAGCGCACTGTGGAAAGGCGTCCAGCACTTCTGGCAGCACTACCCGGATGTCCCAACCTGGGTTAGGACCATTTACACCGCCCACGACCCACAGCCCAGGTCCAACCAGTGTTCAACCCTGGTCAGGACCTGGGTAGGAGACCAGTGTTACTGGACCTGGGTTGGCCCTTTTTACACCAACGCTGACCTGGGTCCAACCGGGGTTATTCCTTGGTGTAAAAGGGGTATAACCCTCAGAAGACCTAGCAATACTGCTGAGATATATTGCAGCAGATAACAGAAGTTCTATTACTGTGATAAATGTTGATTTAAAAAAAAAAATCATCATTCATTAGGACTGCAAACAGCCTGTTACTCTGTGTTTGATTTTTGTCTTTAATTTGGAAATAAGAATAATCCATGTATAACATCTATGTATAACATCTGTATAAAAGAACTATCCCATAAAATGAAATTGTCCCGAGTGCTGGAGGTTTTAAAAGTTGCACGGAAAACGTGAGTCTGATTATTGCATCGCTGTGTTTGTTATAATAATGTCTGAATGTTTTGTGCTGCCTTGAGCTACAACTCATTTTGCAAGATTCTACAACGGATAGGAGCAATTAGACCCCGGTTATTTGTCATCCCTGTGATGGACAACTTTTAAATTGCTAAGTAATGTCAATAAACAACAGGTCCGGCTGGTCATACCAAAACATTCGGACGTATGATGACAAAGGTGACTGTTTCCCATAGCAACCACAGAAAATGCTGCAGCTTTGGAGGAGAAAGAAAGTATCTACAAACTTGTGAGGGTTCTTTTGTTTGCAATCACAGCAAAAATGGAAGAAAGGTGCAAATCTCCTTTGAGAATCCTACAAGGGAAACAGGTTTTGTCTTACAGGGAGTACAGATGATGAGTGATGAGGATGACTCACTGAACACAGGGCCTACGTGATGCTGTATTATGTTGGTTACTTATGTCTGTAATTACAAATACGCTGCAGAACTGGAGAACCAGTTATTACACATGTACGCGACAGATGCAATGTACACTATGGAGTACAGTACATGTACGTCGCATTTCGCACTTTCCGCAATGGTCACAGTCGGCACATCGTCGACATGTGAAAAAAGTTGACACAACAAAAAGATGGAAGCGAAAATGGTAAAAGGATTGCATACTTGACATTTGCATGTTTTAGCAATACATTTAGATTGTAAGCTCTCACAAGCAGGGCCCTCCCTCCTTATGTGCTTCTCTAAGAATATTGTATATCTTTGCGACTGTTAAAATAGCGTCAGTGTCTGTTTTTTATTTACCATGGACTTATCCTAATTTGTACTGTATTTGTACTATCAATCACTGGTTTCTTGTATTTTTGCTCATCTATGTATTGTCAGGCGCTGCGGAACGCTTGTGGCGCCATTTAAGTAAACAACAATAATAATAATAATAATAAATTGCAGCTTGGGTGCCATTTCCGTACATCTTTGAGTCAGAGCCACCTAGCTAAACCTCAAAACTTTAAATATGTTTAGTAAATCTCAATGCCCTGTTCCAATACCTTAAGTGCAATAATTACTAGGTGGCGCAATTCTCAGAGTCTTGGAAAAAGAGGGCAGTATTCAATGAGCATTTTGGCGATGTGCAGCGAATCCTGTTTAGGATTCGCTGCACATTCGCCACTGGTCACCGCGTTCCAGAGCCTCGCCGGCTCCAGTATTCAACGAGTCAGGGGCTCGCTGCCCCTGACCGGGAGCCTGAGGACGGTGGCAGGCAGGGAGATGGAAGTCTCCCTGCCTGCCCCAGAACGTTTGTGGGGGGGGGAGGTGGGCTCCCCGGGTGCCAGGCAGCACAGGCTGCCCCCCAGGGGTGCCAGCAGGGGACCGGGTATATTCACTACACCCGATCATGCATATGTAATGATCGGGTGCAGTGAATATATGAATATCTAATGAGCGGCTCGGCTCTCGGCCCCTTGCTGGCTGGTCTGTGTAAAAAAAAAAAATATATATATATATATATATTTTTTTTAAATTAAATATATATTCATGTGCTTACAGCACATGAATAAAAATAGCATGCCCCTCCTCAGAATAAAATTCCTGATTTTTTTACACCAAATGTAAAAAAAATAACACTTTATTTTAAAAGTTCACCTTCCACTTCACCATAAAAAGATAGCGATTGCTACTCTGTGAATCATGGCGAAAAAAACATTCACCGTTTTAGTCAAAAATTCGCCTTACAGAACAAAATCGCCATAAAAACATGGCAAATCAGCCTCATTGAATACCGCCCAGAGTATACACACACACACACACACACACACACACGGAAAACAGGATAACTATCAAAATCAGTATTTACTAAAGATTATTTTGAGCTTCAAAATTGAATCCACCTTCTGTTACCAACCCCCGATCCGGTCACAAACATGCTTTATGCACACTGAAAAACAATAACTTTTTATATTTTTAAGAGATTTTATATGCGGATTTGCGACAGTTATTATTATTATAATTTTATTTATAAGGCGCCACAAGTGTTTTGCAGCGCCGTACAAAGAAACAGTACAGGGAGACAAACAGTATTAGTTCCAATAAAGAGCGCCACAGTTCAATACACATTACAATTTTACATTTACATTTTGAAAGACACAAACCACCTGGTAAATATGGCGGCTTTGATAATTATATTGATCGGAAATGGGGATGGATTATTTTGGGGTAAAGCAAATGTTTTGCAGTGGGTATTGGAACATTAAATTAGGTGGATGTGAAACCGCCACAAAATTTCCGATGCTTAATGAATTTCACCCTAAAGGTCTCGTTCCTGATTCAGGAAATAATGTAAAAGATCTGTGCTGTGTATTCATCCACCAAAAACATACAGAAGTGCCAGTACATATGACCTGTGTTTCTTACTAACATTCGGACCTCACCGCTGGCTTTGGCACTGTGGGGTAAATGTATGAAACTTGGAAAAGTGGGGTGAAATTTAAAAGGAGGAGAGATTCAGAAAGTGAGAGATTTGGTAAGAAATCTCCAGGTTTGTTTTTTTAAAGCGGCAATCATTTTCACTGAAAATTCAAACTGGTCTTGCTGTGTAAAGGATTGCCGCTTTAAAAAAAAAAAAAAACCCTGGCGATTTCTTACCAAATCTCTCACTTTCTGATTCTCTCAACCTATTACATTTCCCCTGTGGTATCTATCCCCATAAAAAAACCTTATGTGCAAGGTGATAATGTTCCAGCCAATCAGCACCTATAACTGTCAATTTACATATTGGAGCGGATTGGCTGGTGCATGATCACCTTGCACATAACGTTGTTTATGCAGATAGATACCACTTCTCCAAGCTTCATACATTTACCCCTCCGTGTTCTGAGAACGGAACGCAACCGCCAGATTAGTCACTTCCATCTACGGCAACATACTGTATGCACATACCAAACATCCACAGCACTGTGGCACTCACAAAGTATTCAGAACACAGGGCCTTATTCTAGTTCACTCCTTCTGACAAAATCCTTCTTAGATGGACAAAACCATGTGCACTGCAGGGGGGGCAGATGTAAAATGTGCAGAGAGAGTTAGATTTGGGTGAGTTATTTTGTTTCTGTGCAGGGTAAATACTGGCTGCTTTATTTTTACACTGCAATATAGATCTCGCTTTGAAGTAAAACCCCGCCCAAATCTAACTCTCTCTGCACAAGTTACATCTGCCCCACCTGCAGTGCACGTGGTTTTGTCCATCTAAGAAGGAATTTGTCAGAAAGAGTGAACTAGAATAAGGCCCATTATCTCAGGACCCAAACCTGCTCATTGTAATAAATAACATGTCGTCCCCCCCCCCCCCCCCCCCAAAAAAAACAATGTGTAATTATTTCTTACCTGATTGGCCATATAAATCGTCAGAAGTCCCCTCCTAAAAAACAAAAGCAGAAATGAAAACCTTTATATAGAGGCATCGATGACAATGACCACAGCATACACTGGGAAGGGACAGCATTAAAATCTCACATACATACATGGTGTTCATTCTTGCACCCGCCATCTTTGAAAACCCATGCAGTTCCTCTTCCCTGCCTGGGGTGTCACTGTCTTCGACAGGTCGTTCGTTTGACAGGTCATTAGTTCGATATTATCTAGGTCGACAGTCAAAAGGTCGACATGGGGTTTTCTCTCTGTTTTTTGAGCCGACATGTGCCAACAGCTGGTATTTCATGCCCTACTATCCACTAGGGCGTGGTGGGAGAACACAATAGTGTGCCCGACACATAGCGAGCGATGCGGTGCACTTTAAACTGTGTCCATGTCGACTGTGTTGACATTCAGATAAAAAAACAGCGAAAAACCCCATGCCGACCTTTTGACTGTCGACCTAGACAATGTCGAACTAATGACCTGTCAAACTAATGACCTTTCGACCTAGAACCATGTCGACCTTTTCCCATGTCGACCTAATGATGTTGATCATAATGCTGTAGACCAAATGGTCCCAACCCCCACTGTCGACCTAATGCTTGTGTCGAACTTCCGACCTCGTCGATATCAGAACTCACAGCATCTAAGGGCCTGATTCAGACTTGAATCAGATGACTGCGAGTGTTGAGCTGCTGCCCAGGCAGAGTGAGAACCCGCCGATTGCATGTCTGTGAGAGAATTGCAAATGGACGCCAACTGCTGCAAATCCATACGCAATTCTCTCCCCATGGTATGGTTTTCCCAGTCTGTGCAAATGTGAGTGAAGGAACCCCATACATTGGGCTGACTTGTCCAGATCTGATTTATCACATGCAAATCCCGGGGAGCTGCAGGCAGAGGGAGCTGGGCCGGGGGTTCGCGGAAAGCTGGGAGCCGATCTGCAAAAAAAAAAAAAACCCATACAAATGAATGGGCAGCCACTGATTGGCTGAGAATTCTCTCAGCCAATCAGCAGCCTGACATTTGGGCAGCTGCTGATTGGCTGAGAGAATTCTCAGCCAATCAGTGGCTGCCCATTCATTTGTATGTTTTTTGATTTTTTTCAATTTGCCCCGTCCGCCTCTCTGTATCCCCTCACAGCCTGTGGCGACCCCTGCCCGCCTCTCTGTGTCCATCCGCCTGGCTCCATGCTGCACATAAGCTTTATCTTATGTGCAGCCACCTCCGACTCTGATCTGATGCACACGGGACCTTGCATCGGGTCGGACGGGATGTCAAACATTTGGTCCGATTTATCGTGTCGATCCATCGGAATCAGGTCAAATCGGACCAAATCTCACTAGTGTATGTGGGCCTTAAGTCTAACTCTTCCACAACTCTGTTACAGAATCGGCTGATGGAGGCCGGAGCTTGAATCACAGATACTCCTTGAAACCGCCTGGGCGCACCAGCGTTATTCCTGACACTCCCAACAGCGGCCGAAGGGCCACTCATTACCCACCGCTGCTAGAGGGTCAGGTCACTCACTTTCATCCTAGTCAGTGTTGGCGCATGCGACATCTCATACTCATGCGTGTTATACAGCCACGACAGACACAGAAATGTAAAGAGTAGATCTTCCTATTCAAAGCAGGTGTACCAGAACAGACAACATGATAAATGGCACCACTACTACTCTCCTTGTCTCTACAAACACCGCCGTAAGGGATTTCCGCTACCAGGCAAAGAATATGAAATGTCTGAAAAAGTCCTTTTTTGTCTCTTAAAGCAACTGGTCCAAGGTCAGATTCCAGCTGACAGTTTATGGAATGTGCTATCATCCAATCAGATTCCAGCTGTCAGTTTATAGAATGTGCTAGTAGCCAATCAGATTCCAGCTGTCAGTTCATAAAATGTGCAAACAATTGGATAGCGCAGCACTATCCAATTGTTTGCTCATATTAACCAACACCATCCGACTGGTCTCCCGATAAGTGCAGCCGCTAGATCCACACAATGTACTTGATGCGTAGATAACCACCCTCCCGCTCCTTGTAAGCAGTTTATAAAATGTGACCAATCAGATTCCAGCTGCCAGTTTATAGAATGTGCTCATAACCAATCACATTCTAGCTGTTCTTTTCTAGAAGGTGCCAGATAACAGGATAGCTAGATAAAGGTTGCCATGGACAACACCTCCACTTATCCTCTTTAGAAGGCTAAATCCCCCCATCTGTACAGTATATTACTGTTAAAGCAACAAATGGGGAACTTGTAAAAATGAATAATATAGTAAGTAGGTTTAATTTATATAGCGCAATTTCTCCAACAGGACTCAAGGCGATTTATAAAATGTGATTAAGGATTAATTTGCTGATGGAACACAAATGGAGGACCGTGGAGAACTCATGGTAAATGCCACAATGACCCATATGTTAGGCCGGTGCCCTAGGGTTAAGAACTTAAAAGCACTTGTGTATATTATCTTTATCCGATTATACTTTGCTTCTCTCATTAGCAGAACCGTAGCACAGTTCATGACGAACGCTAATATTTCGGGACAGTCTGCAATGTTTAAATATGGGTTCCTAAGAGTGTCCACATTTTTCAACAAAACACTTAATAATCAAAATGGAACACAATCCATCATTTAGAACCCAATTCAGTAAACACGGCGCAATGGGGGTGGGGCGGGGGGGGGGCTGTTAAGTGCTCCAACATCTGCAGAGAATGGCCAGTGCTTTAGGCTCACTCGCCGGCCAGCACACGGCGCAAGGCTCATCCAAAAAGATATTCTAAAATCATTCCAGCACAGATTACCCAGACTGCCGTGTTCATTCCATCTCCTGTGATTCCACCTTTCGCGCCCACAGGCCCCCCAGAGCATTTAAGCAAATTCTTTGCGACAACGGCCTCCCCCTCGCCATATAATGCTAGGTTTGTAAACGTACATTCAATAGGTCAAAGTAAACAGGGTTCTAGCCTGAAAATCAAGACAGGCTTCCGGAGCCTGAAGGGTAACAATCGCCAGACCAGGGAAGGTAAACACGGACTTTATCAATGAGCATTGTTCGGTGCGACTGAAAAGGGTTAAGAAAAAAAATCAGGCGCTTCATTTATTTCCCATTACTGTTTGTTCCCCACAGATATTTCGGCAGAGAGTTGGCCGTCCGGGAGGATACAGCTGCAAGTCAGAGGCCAGCACAAAGGAAAAAGGTAGATGTGAAAAATCGTTCCCTTTATTTTTACCTTGTGACACGGCGGACGCTCGGGGGGGGGGGGGGGGGGAGACAATGTACGGCTGAAATACACAACACAGCACAAATGTATGTCCGACCCGTCAAACGCACATTAGCCAGCTAATAAATGTGGAAGGAATTACGGTATTAATCATACATGTTTGGATGGGCGCTGATCGGCTTAAGAGACCCATCAAAACCAAAATACTAAGTGATTCCATATGACAAAAAAAAATAAAAAATTGTGCAACATCCAAAAACTTGTTTTTATAACAGATTATTAGAAATGGGGTCTATATGTACCGTGCTGGAACACGTCCTCTATGACAAACACTTTCCTGTGCGTTTAGAGTTTTGCACAGTGGTCCGGTAATTTAACTGTATGGATTTAGCTATTTAAAACTCATTGTGTACGAGGATGGATCAATAAGTACCTGTGTTTGAGACAAGTTGAGGAAAGTTGGTATACGATCCTGTACTACCATCTTTCCAACAACGCCATACCAAATTTCAGATTGATTCATAGGTTCGTTATTTCTTCCCTCGACGACAATGCACCAGCTCCCTCATCCGGAACTGTTGCAGCCAAATTGCTCGAATTGCGCTATGAACTGTTTTGTTTTCCCCGCGAGCCACGTTTTCAGGTTAGGGAACAGAAAGAAGTCACAGGGAGCTAAGTCGGGCCAGTTTGGTGAATCCGGCAACAATTCATAGCGCAATTCATGCAATTTGGCCGCAACAATTCCAGATGAGGGAGCCGGATGAGGGTGCATTGTTGCGGTGGAAAAAAAAAACACCCATGAATCAATCTAAAATTTGGTATGGCCTTGTTTGATAGATGTTAGTACACGACAGTAATACCAACTTTCCTCAGCAATGCCACCTGTCTTCGAACACAGGTACTTATTGATCCACCCTCGTATTATAAATGGTGCTTCGGCCAAATCAGATCCTGTCCTTTTTCAAACACATGACAGTTGGGAGGTGATTGGCTGGTGCACCGTTTGCAGAGTTTTAAATAGCTAAAACTTGTTGACAAATGGGCGTCAATAATTGGATGTGGGAGGGGATGGGACTTGATCGGTTTTGCAGCTCAATGTCTCCAGAGGAGAGAGAATAATATCTTATTTATTAACATTTACTTATATAGCGTATTCCGCTGTGCTTCAAAATTGGCAGCAAGACCGTATTAATATACGGGCTTTTAGAAAATAAATACTTTAAAAAAATTGCACAAAAAAGCATCAAGCTGAACACAGAGCTTCTTATTACACGTCAGCCCCCATTCATAGGAGGTCAAGGTGAGAAGCTACAACCTGCCACTGAGTGAGGACACACAGATGTGTTACAGTGACACCAGCAAGCATTGGGGTGGCGGACCACACAAGAAGCCAGAAGGTCACCACTGCCAGCCAAGTCCAGATCACAGGGCTCATGATCATGAAGGGACCTCATTCAGCGTGTGTGTTTTTCCTCCCCTCTCTTCACACGTCAGATCTACAAGCGTCTAATTACTCCATACACATAATATTATAATATTCCAGGAGCCACTACAACATCACACAGAGTATGCAACACTGACTGCGTCAACACTCATATACACACCTATAGAGAAACCAGACTGAACTGAAGCTGGACATAGCAACTTCCCACACTCAGGGCCGGCGCCACCACTAGGCAGGTTTAGGCATTTGCCTAGGGCGCCGGCCACTGGAGGGCGGTAGTGAGCCGCAGGAGGAAGAAGCAGCAGGAAGAAAGTTCCCGCAGAGGAGAGCAGGAGGAAGGGCCGTGCACTATCAAGCACTTATTAAACAATTTGGTGACGGTGAGTGAATCGGATGACCCCCCCCTCCCCACCCCCTGCCCAGGACACAGCAGCAATCCGCGTTAATCTTAGGCGGATGGTGGCCAGTGATTAACGCACGCTGAGCAGAGCCTGCAATGGGCAGGTGCTCTCCCTGCTGCTTGGTGTGCCTGTAAAACAGCTGACAGGCAGCGACAACCTAAAGCAGTGCAGGAGAGATCCCGGGCTGTTTTCTCCCCTCAGAGGCGGACAGTGTTACTTGAGGTGAGGTTAGATGTTTTGCAATGAGCCAGAAAGGCTAATAGGGAATGGATTGACTGCAGAGGCAGGTGGTAGGTGTAGTGAGTGGGAGTACTGCAGCTGATGATCGTAACCTGATATCTTTAGTGGTCTCTGCTGTCCTTTCTGGCAGGATGTGTCCCTTCCCCACTCTGGAGTCACAGGAGAATCACCTAAATCTCCAGTCCCAGCAGCTCAGCAGGTTCCTCTCTCTCTCTGCATTCACTCCTGTTGTACATGTTGGCCCGTCCACTCCCAAGGTCCTTCTACAGATACTCCGTTCTGCTCCTCCCCCTGCTTCCTGTGCTAGAGTGTTCAGAACGAACTTCCCCAGCTATGCCTCTGCTTTTACCTATCCCCCTTCTATGCAGTCCAATTTGCCATACCTCTACTCACTCTCCTAGATAGTCTGCACATCTTTTGTATGTTCTGAATTTCTTTGTTCTGAAACTGAGCCTCTATATGTGTATCATGATACCTCCCCCCAACTTCTCTCTATGCCATCTGTACCTCTGCCCCCCCCCCTTATTCTATACCTCTGTCCCCCCTCCCGCCCCCACCTTTGCTACTTTCCCCATTCATACACTTGCTATCCCCTTATGTGTGCCCAAGCCTCCCCTCCCACCATCCACAGCCAGTGGCTACATTCAGAAGCAAGATTAATGATTAAATAAACTGAAGCATGGCAAGTAAGCAGAATTTACTATTAATATATATATATATATATATATATATATATATATATATATTTGCCATTACTTTGATCCTGTACATAATACTACTTAAAGGGCACCAGTTCCAGTTTTTGTTGTGGGTGAAGTGAGGTTCCATGTTGTATTTGTGGTGGGATGAAGGATGGGTTTGTGTTCTATTTGTTGTAAGACTATGGGAGGCTCCCTGTTCTATTATTTGTGGAATGTGGTATTTGTTGTTGGACGGGAGTATTGGTTGTGGGAAGGTAAAAATTGTGGAGGCATGTGCAGTAGACATGACAAGGTCCAAGTAGCATATTGAGCCCTGTGTTGTGGTTTAACTGGCATGTGGAGGTCTGTAGTATGGTCTGAGTGGCATGTGGAGGACAACATAGCACCGGCCCTGCGACCCCCCACCTCAACCCCCAGCTACTCAGCAGCAATCCGCTGCCCCTCTATACTGCTGGACACAATTTATATATAAATCACTCTAGCTGCTGGTGAGGACTGGTGTAAGTCAGCAGTCTCCAACAGTACAGCATATAATACTTTTTGCTATGGGGAGGGGGGGGGGGGGGGCGGTATCCTGTAGGTTTGCCTAGGGCGCCTAGATGCCTTGCACCGGCCCTGCCCACACTGTAAATCTGCATTAGGTTGCGGATAAGACTACAGACCAAGAAGCAGGGACTGGATGCAGGGCCATCATCCTAAAGCTGTAAGAGGGGCCTGACTTACAAGTACACAATACACAGGACGGTAGGAGTTTCAATACATTAGGCTAAGTGCACTCTGTGCTCCATTCACAGCAACACTAGTCAGATTATCAGGGGATTGTGGGAAGAACACATGTAAATTTTGTGTGAACTGTGCAGAAGGGTGCTAATTAGGTAGAAGAGAGGGGTAATAATCAGGGAAACTATGTAGGGGACGGGGAATAGGAATAGATTTAGAATTTGAGGACAAGCAAGTGTGGCATACAAATAAATACAACTGTTATATATATACAAACATACATATATATGGGTGTGTCTATAGGACCATTATCCTAAGTAATGTACAGATGGCGTCCCTCTCATGCTTGCAGGGGCTGCGTCAGCAGTTGGAAGGGGGCGCAGCCCGTTCTAACGGAGCTCCCCGTCGGTCCGCACCGCTGGATTCCGATGCTGGACTAATAACTATCGGAAACCCGACTCTCGGAGCGCCATGCCACACTCGTTCTGACATGTGCATTAGTGCGGATTTACCAGCTTACACAACACACCATGTCATCTAGATAAGGCATTTCCCTTTCTGTAATTTAAAGTTTACATACTGTTTCCTCTGTTTACATTACGGCAGAGTTCTATAAAGCCAGTCATTTGGTTTTATCAATTACTCCTTGTGTACAGTAGGATTAATGCGGACTCCGCTACATATGTTTGCGCACATAAGCATGTATACTCCAGGAAGAAAAATAAAGCTAATTGTTAACAGGCGTCATTGGCCATGAAGAAGTGGGGCCTATTCAGCCGGCCAGGGCGTTCAGATTACTGCAGGACACAAATAATGCCTGAAATCGGGAGAAGGTTGTTTTGTCTTGGGCCTGCTGAAACCGAAGCGCTTGTGAAAACATTGTCACTGGGTAAATCCCATGATGTCTGCTGTTCTTCACGTGTGACACCGCATGACAAAACAAACGCTTCCTGTCCGGCTCTTTGTTCTCCATCATGTAACAGCAGGATTAGAATCACCGCACTCACCGAGCGCCTCGCTCCTGCCAGCTAATTGTTGTCCGAAAACATGGCCGTGTGGGAATCTTCTTAGAATAATACTTTCAGATCCGCAGAAAATAATGTTCTTATATCAATATTACACCATTAGATCAATGACATCCTTGTAGGGATAACAATATTTTCTCCAAAAAATGCTCGAAGATTTAAATTTTTTAGAACAAGAACATCTATTTAAAAACTTATCCAACACAATTTTTTTATTTCATTTTGTTTTTGGAAAAAGTATACCATACAAATAGCAATTTTCATTGGTATATTAAGCATGAACTTGCATGGTGATAGCGGTACAAGGCTGTTTCATTGATAGTCGATCATTTAAACCATTGATAGAAAACCAAAGATGGTTAGCCATCGATGGTTGAGAGATGCGCATGCTCAGGCTTTGGCCATTTGATCGTTTCGATCGCAGCGAGCCACCGAGCCCAAAGCGTGGCGAGCGTAGCAAGCCCCGCGAGGGGACGCGTATAACTTCACAGGTATACGCGTCCGCTCGCCACGCTTCGGGCTCGGTGGCTCGCCACACTATATATTCTCAACTCCACGCCGACGTGGATAGTACGGGAATGAAAAGGTCGGAGGACGCGCACCGCCGCCCCTCGCTGGCTCGCTGCGCTCGCCACGCTTCGGGTTCACGTCAATTATGGGGTGACGACGGGGCCATATATAATGAGAAATGGGTCATATTGGCCCATTTCACATTTTTTACTATGTCAGATGGACTTAATCAAGTCCATCTCATCTTGTGCCATTATAATGGCACAAGACCGACGCGATGCTCCCGATTTCAATGTTAAAAAATATTTTAACATTGAAGCCTATGGCAAAATCGGGGGCATCGCGTCGGTCGCGTCGGGGCCAATGTTAATGGTCCCGACCGATGCGATGCCCGCAATTTTCCCTTTGACGGCAAAATGGACCTGATTTCAAAGGAAATCGGGTCCATCGTGTACCTTAACTTTAAGGTGCACGATGGATGCGATTGTGGCCGTGCTAGGAAACAAGTACCGTAAAGTGCAGTGGAATATGCTGAAGCAATAAAAGTAACTGGTAATAAATAGAATAAATGTTTGCCCCCCGGTAGCGAACTTGATATAAACAGTAGGATTATTGCGGGCATTCCGCAGACTGGTGGTGTAGGCTACAGCTTAGATCTGAGAGAACTCCTGCTCTCTGTAATATATATTTGCCCCCCGGTCGCTCGCTTTCCACAATAGCTCACAATTGCTTTATCAAACGCCACAGACACACACAAAAAAAAAGGGACCTTTAATGGCATTCTCTGAGGTAAAACTTCCCTTGTCCCCTGTTTGCACAGTGCCGCTGTTGTTTTTAGCCATGTCCACACCCCAGGAAATCCTTATCAGAGGAGACTCTCCTTAGAGTATTCAATTTATGTCAGTCAACCAAACATAACCTTATGCTTTTTCCAGGAAAGGTTTCTCCATTCAATGCAGAATTTTCAAAGGCTTTTATTTTTCCCCTCTCTAAACTGTTCGGTTAACTCCTTCATTACCGTGCGGACAATAAAGGACATCGACCGCTCTGCATGATGAGAAAAGTGCAGAGCCTGTGTCTTTCTGCAGCACTGACAAACATGGCTCTGCGTGAACGCAACATTTAAATAATTCCCGCTCTTTTGAATTATTCAGTTATTTACTTGGCTTGACATTTTCTTGGGACCCCTCTTTGGCAGTCAAATATAAAATTAACAGGCAGATGTACTAAGTCTTGGAGAGAGATGAAGTGCAGCGAGATAAACAACCAATCCAATCGCTCCTAACTGCCATGTTGCAGATTGTGTTTTTTTTTTTTTTTAATGACAGGCAGTGTACACACTAGAGCGTCAATAGGATGGATTTTCAGTTTCGTACTGACAATATGGTTTACTTCGTCTAGGGTGTACGTACAACTGCGCACTCCCACGATTCGCATGTAACCTCACCTGGTCGGCCATGCTGCACAGTCAATAAGACTATATCGCACACCCGACCGTTCAGTGAAGGACGGAACGAGATATTGTTCAGTCATTCATTACATTGTGTACGTCCAATCCTGCATGGTCCAGTCTGAAAAGAAAGGAATTTGGCAAGACCATCAGGATGACTGGCCGTTGTTCGTTGTATAGCCGGTCTTTGGAGCTTCTTAGTTGGTAATTTATCTCTCTCTACTTTATCTTTCACCAAGGCTAAGTACATCTGCCCGTGTGTGTGTTGTAACAGCGGACTTAACGTAGGGGAAGTGCAGTAACAACTATTAGACCTGCTTCCCCTAGACCAGTGGTTCTCAAACTCGGTTTTCAGAACCCCACACAGTTCACGGTTTCCAGGTCACCCGGCAGGTGCACTCATTACTCACTGACACATTTTAAAAGAGCCACAGGTGTAGCCAATTACTTCACTTACAATTTTGTGAGGAAACCTCTAAAACATGCACTGTGTGGGGTCCTGAGGACCGAGTTTGAGAATTTGATCAAAGCCAAATGTCTCCTTGGTTGCTATAGGTAACAAACAAACTATTCACTCGCTGTACAAGCTTGCAGTCTGTGTTAGCAAACATTAATATATCTGCAATAATAACATTCCAATCTCCCCCAAAATGTCAGCAAAGATCAAACAAGCCCTACTGGTTCCTAACCACAATGAGCTCTATATGGCACGTCTGCTGCCCCAGCTTGCTATAGTGGGGTATAATGCGGGGTACAACAGGCGCTGCCACTGTCCACAGCTCTACGAACAGAATATATATATTTTTTTAATAGATTTCATCGTTCAGTAACATATATATAGAAATATCTCCTATATATTTGGCTACATCTGTCACTCAAAGTGGGTGTCTGTGTCTATAACGCTCTGTTCCTGGACTTTCCTCTTAATGTGTGATTGCCTTCATCTGTGCTGAACACCCTTCTGAGAAATTAACCTGTTTAAAACAGGTGATGGCAATCATACATTAAGGAAGTCTAGAAACAGAGCATTGTGTCCCTCCTGGAGAGGGTCATGTTGGGAGGTATGTGACAGAGAACCTCCCGCGATTCACTGCAAAAAGAACCCCCCCACGACCCCTCCCGCAATTCGCGGCATAACCACCACCCCGCGACCCCCCCTCCCGCGAATCGCGGCAAACCCTCCCCCGTGACCGACCCCCCCCCCCCCCCGATTCGCGGGAAAAACACCCCCCCCGCGCCCTCCCTCCCGCGATTCGCGGCAAAAAGAACCCCCCCGCGACCCCCCCTTGCACGATTGGCGGCACCCCCCCTGCGACCCCCCCTCCCGCGATTCGCGGCACCCCCCCCCCCCCCCCGCAATTCGCAGCAGCCCCAGGATTAAATGGCACATGCAAAACACTGACATGGCTATCGTCGACAATGAAAAAGGTTGACATGAGTTTTTGAAGATTTATTTTTAATTTTTTCATATTCATTGTCATGTGTCGACATGGACACCAATGAAGTGGCACACTTATGTCAACATTTACATGTGTTGACCTTTCTGTGTTGATTTTTTCTTGTGGCGATTCGCGTCACACCCCCCCGCAACCCCCCCTCCCGCGATTCGCGGCACCCCCCGTGACCCCCCACCTCCCGCAATTCGCGGCAACCCCCCACCGGAACCCCTGTGAACACCGCCCTCCCGCGATTCGCGGCACCCACCCCCGCGACCCCCCCTCCCGCAATTCGCGGCACCCCCCGTGATTCGCGGCAGCTCCAGAATTAAATTGCACATGGAAAAAACTGACATGGCTTTGGTCGACAATGAAAAAGGTTGACATGAGTTTTTGAAGTTTTTTTGTCATTTTTTGAATATTTTCATATTCATTCTCATGTGTCGACATGGACACCAATGAAGTGCCACACTTATGTCAACATTTACATGTGTTGACCTTTCTGTGTTGATTCTTTTCTTGTGGCGATTCGCGTCACACCCCCCGCAACCCCCCCTCCGGCGATTCGCGGCGACCCCCCCCCCCTCCCGCAATTCGCGGCAACCCCCCACCGGAACCCCCATGAACCCCGCTCTCCCGCGATTCGCGGTACCCACCCCCCGCAACCCCCCCCCCTCCCGCAAATCGCGGCACCCCCCGCGATTCGCGGCAGCCCCAGGATTAAATGGCACATGCAAAACACTGGCACGGCTATGGTCGACAATGAAAAAGGTTGACATGAGTTTTTGAAGATTTATTTCATTTTTTGAATGTTTTCATATTCATTGTCATGTGTCAACATGGACACCAATGAAGTGGCACACTTATGTCAACATTTACATGTGTTGACCTTTCTGTGTTGATTTTTTCTTGTGGCGATTCGCGTCACACCCCCCCGCAACCCCCCCTCCCGCGATTCGCGACACCCCCCGTGACCCCCCACCTCCCGCAATTCGCGGCAACCCCCCACCGGAACCCCTGTGAACCCCGCCCTCCCGCGATTCGCGGCACCCAACCCCGCGACCCCCCCCCCCCCCCCCGCGCAATTCGCGGCACCCCCCGTGATTCGCGGCAGCTCCAGAATTAAATTGCACATGGAAAACACTGACACTGGTCGACAATGAAAAAGGTTGACATGAGTTTTTGAAGTTTTTTTTTTCATTTTTTGAATATTTTCATATTCATTCTCATGTGTCGACATGGACACCAATGAAGTGCCACACTTATGTCAACATTTACATGTGTTTACCTTTCTGTGTTGATTTTTTCTTGTGGCGATTTGCGTCACACCCCCCCCCCCACAACTCCCCCTCCCGTGATTCACGGCACACCCCCGCGACCCCCCCTCCCATGATTCGCCGCAACCCCCGCCCCGTAACCCCCCCTCCCGCGATTCGCGGCACCCACCCGCGCGACCCCCCCTCCCGCGATTCGCGGCAGCTCCAGAATTAAATTGCACATGGAAAACACTGACATGGCTATGGTCGACAATGAAAAAGGTTGACATGAGTTTTTGAAGTTTTTTTTTTCATTTTTTTAATGTTTTCATATTCATTCTCATGTGTCGACATGGACACCAATGAAGTGCCACACTTATGTCAACATTTACATGTGTTGACCTTTCTGTGTTGATTTTTTCTTGTGGCGATTCGCGTCACCCCCCCCCACCCCCCCCCCCCCCGCAACCCCCACTCCCACGATTCACGGCACACACACACCCCCCCCGCGATTCTCGGCACCCCCCCTCCCGTGATTCACGGCACACCCCCCGCGACCCCCCCTACCATGATTCGCCGCAACCCCCGCCCCCGTAACCCCCCTCCCGCGATTTGCGGCAACCCACCCCGCGACCCCCCTCCCGCGATTCTCTGCAATCCCTCCCCTCCCGCGATTCGCAGCATCCACCCCCCACAACCCCCCCTCCTGCAATTCGCGGCACCCCCCGCGACCCCCCCTCCTGCAATTCGCGGCACCCTCCGCGACCCCCCCTCCCGCGATTCGCGGACACCTAAGTTGCAATACAGGGCATCTTTCATACAATTCTAACCATATTTCTCATATACAAACGTTCACAAATTAAGGGGGCGCAGCCCCTTACGACGGTGTGAAGAGCGCCCGTAGGGCGCGATGAATCACCTAGTATATATATATATATATATATAAATAAAACTTATTTTGCTGAAGCTACAAAGCTACTCTGAAGCTCAAACTAGAGTAATGAGAAAGTGCAGTAATTATAGAGCCATAATGACATATCCTGCTGCACAAAGATTAAATAAACAGGACATAATGGGATAAATCACGGGGTCATTATACCACAAAGATACGCAGGTATTTGGCACACAATGTACATACCCTGAGCAAAGGAACAGCTACAGAATTACCTTACAGACAGAAAACAAACACAACAGCTGCTAATGTACATGAAACATATACCACACAAATATACTATATATATATATATATATATATATATATATATATATATATATATATATATATATATATATATATATATATATACACACACACACACACACATATATATAAAATCTCATCTATATACATGTCTAGTGTCTGACTGTGTCTCCGAAACACTGCCATCTGTTGGCAGCGAGCAAATCTACATCTCTTACTCTCACACATGCACAATCACAGAGCCAATCACAAGCCAATCACATTGATTGAATGAGCACACAGGTATTTCGGTCCTCATGTGAGTACGTGGGATATATGTAATAATGTTGTCGTGCTCCTGCTGCAGGCCACTCTGACGCTCTTGCGTCTGGTGCTCGGCATATGTTTTGCTGTAGGCCACTCTGACGCTCTTGCGTCTGGCACACGACATATGTTCTGTATGATGTAACCATTCGCTTTCGCATGTTTTCTCTTATGTGTATCTTTCTATTTTTCAGAATGTTCCCATGACGATGTTGACAAGACACGGCTGCGGCCATATTGTTATTGTCTGTTGCCTTGGTGATGGGTGCACCTTTGCTGTGTGACCCACCTGACGCTGCTGACGTCACTGGTCGGCGCGGAGGGGTGGGTCTCCAGTACACACGCTCTGAATGTTCACTGTGGTCTTCTTATAAAGGTATGTGTAACACATTTCTTGTTGTTGAAGCCTGATGACGATGTCACATAGACATTGAAACGTTGCTAAATAAATACTTCGTTTATTTGACTTAAGAGACGTATCTTTGGAGTGCGGCGCATACGTTGGGACTGTTTATCGTTTGAACAGTTCGAGCACCCAACCAGCAACACTATAGGAGGCTGTGCTAGGCTACCCTGGGAATATATATATATATCCAAACCACCCACCGGTAACCCCGAAGGGCGATGAGATTAACAGGCGGCACTCCACGGACTTGAAATAGTTCAGTTGATATTAGTGCATAGAAGTAAAACATCAGACGAAGTTTCAAGACAGGTGCGGTCTTTTCATCAGGTCCAATTAGTACAGATATAGTGCACAGCCAACCACGAACCATGAATGAAAGAAAGTTTGTGATTTATCCTTCATATTCTCTGACAAATGGCCAGAAAATCACAAATTACATTTGGCCCAAGGTATTTTATGGCCACTTAATATCAGGGTTGCCGACTCTCCCGGAATGTCCGTGAGACTCCCCGGAATCTTGGGGCATCTCACGGACACCTGGAAGAGGGCCCCCTTTCTTCCGGAGCTGCCTCTTCGCTTCCGCGGTGTGTATTGCGCATGTGCGATGACGGCGCGGCGTCATCGCGCAGGTGTCCATGATGTGTACTGCGCATGTGCAATGACGATGTGCCGTCATCGCGCATGCGCAGTACACATCGCAGAAGCGCAGAGGACGCACATCGGCAGCATAGTGAAGACGCTGCCAGACTGCGGCGCTAGAAAGGGGTCATCAGCCGAGAGTGAAGACGCTGCCAGACTGCGGCGCTAGAAATGGGTCATCAGCCGGGAGTGAAGACGCTGCCAGACTGCGGCGCTAGAAAGGGGTCATCAGCCGGGAGTGAAGACGCTGCCAGACTGTGGAGAGAAGTGAACTGCGTGTAAGTAGTATTCATAGGCTCTCCTCACTGGCTCTCCTCTATGCTACGTTCCATGTAGACAGCCCATGCTTCCCCTCACCTCTCTCCTCACTCTCATCCTCCTCTCTTGTAGTAGTCTACCTTCCTCCCTCCTCCTCCCCATCTGAGTATTACTTCATGCTTGATAATGTAAGTTTTGGTGTAGGGGAGATACAACCTGTCAGATATAAATGATTTGAACCCCCACAGACCTGATGGATTGCAGGAACCTGGCTTCTGCCTGCTTGCAGAGACCTTGCAGGTGCAAATCACTTACTGCAGTCGAAATTGGGGTTTGGGATTTATTAATAAATAAATGACATATACAATAGGGAGTAGCAGTTACCTGCAGTTTGCAATGTTGCTATATGCTTCATAAATATAATCCAAGGTTACATCAATAGAACTTTGTATAGAGGCCATCAGTTACTCTGTAATGGCTGTTTCAGGGAAAGAAGGATTTTCTATGACTGCAGCTTGCGTAGTAAGTAATCGTATCAGCACTATCCAATGACCTGACTTTCTGTTCCTTATTGCTGGAAATTCCATGATATGATGTGCATGTTTGAAGCATCACAAGGCCCGCCCCCTGGTATCACAAGGCCCACCCCCGGCGTCGCAAGGCCCACCCCCTGGCTGTTACTTTTCTCCCTGAAATGATTTTTCAAAAGTAGGCAACCCTGCTTAATATGGAACCACATGTGAGTAAAACACAATGCATGAATATCAGTGTCTTTTCGTCGACAACCAGATCTTACTGATACCCCTTTTAGATCCCCAAATCAACCCAGGTTATTGCCGGGTTAACCCAGATTGATCTGTGGTGTAAAGGCGCAACAGCCACATTTCCGGGTTGAGCAACCCGCAATTCAACCCTGGTCACAAGCGACCCAGGTCTCAATCACCCTGGAAGCAGTGCTTGAAGACAGCTTTCATCCCCCTCCCCGATGGTGCGCCACAGCTCTGCTCCCGCCTGCAAAACTTTCACGCCACTAATGCCGGAATGCACCAGTGTCCTGATACGATCTTAAATGGGTATGAGGAACAATGCAACAACCCTCAGACGCAACAGTACAGTCCACTGTAACACCGCGCTCTTAGGTATTGCTTTAACAGTCTAACTGAAAAGCGCTCTCAAAAGTGTTCAAGTGTGGATTCCAATATCCTATTGATATACACTATGTACTACAATGCTCAGTACAAAGTGTTGCAGTGCTCCATTTTTGGAGCAAATCAGTTGTAATAGTTGCCGCATACTAACAGGTGTCCTCTATGTCGCGAGCCGCACAGAGAAGGGGAGAGGGCACTTGCCATATGGTAACGATTACTCTCATTACCAAACATGTGTTCCTGAGCTCCACCCTAACTACTCCTAAGGGCGCTGCAAAGTAGCCAAGATGAATCATGTTTAAGAAAAAGTGCAAATGGACCATATATCTCCATATTTCAATAAAGCTGTAAAAATGTTTTTCTAAGCAAGTTCCATACATTTTAAGGATGCTCGGCTAGTGATTTTTCTCCTACAAATCATAATCTTCTTTTCAAAATTATTTTGGAGAGATGAGTTATGGGGCTGCCAAACATAGGCCGACAGCTATCAGCGCATTATGTGATGGAAGAGGGAGGTAAGGGGACTCACAGTGAAAAAAAAAAAATAGAGAGCAGAGGAGAATGCCCAAGCCTCTCTGCTCATTACATTGTGTGCCATGTGACTGTGGTTGCCATGGTTTTCCCATGACAATGTGAAGACTCTAAAGATATTGCAGTCTGAGGGAACAGGCTAGTTCACTTTAGTACATCGAGAACTACGGCTCTGATTCAGACCTGTTCGCTAGGCTGCATATACTCAAACAGGTCAGTGCAGCCTGTCGCCCCTCCCAACTTTTAAAGCACTAAACCAGCACAGAAAAACAGAAGGGTACTTCTACTGTAACACACAATGACGATCAGCTAAACTAACACAAGCGCAGCGTGCACATTGTACCGCGCTCTGTACATGTGCAATAATAATCAACGGATTCGTCTTCATACAGTACAAAAAAAAAAGAGGAACTGAAAATCGCAGTGATGGGAGATAGGAATCTGTAGTTGTCACTGTGAAATAACAAAGCCCCAGAGCTGATGTTTAAATCTTAGTTAATCTTTCCCACCCAGCAATTTCCTCCTGACAGTTGGTTTCCAGCTGGGAGACACTGGTGCAATAGTTCACCTTCTAGCAGTTAGGGCAGATTAGCTTTCATAGCCAGACGTGGATAATCAGGCCGCAATTCACCGCTGGGATTGTTTGTATTGCAATGTTATGTCTCACAACACGTATACCGCGCACAGCTGGGCGTCCTTGTAGACAGCGGGGATAGGTTAGACTCTCTGACAACTAACATTAAGCTCCAGTAATATAGCAAACGTGTATTGGATATACACTGCCGTCTGGATACCAGGTGGTGCTGGCCAACTACGCCTCCCATCAATTCCACACAGCAACTTGGCTTAAGGGGTCACTCAGACCTGATCGCTGGGCTGTGATTCTTCAAAGTCAAGCGATCAGGTAAACGCTGCAATGCCACCACCCCCCCCCCACCCCCACCCTTAAGCACGGCTGTGAATATGTTCACACAGGGGGAAATCCATTCGTAATCACTCACCATCGAATTTTCTCCTGCTCCCAGGCACCAATATTGTCTAGTGTGGACACTCGTTATCGTTAACAATGAGCACGCCTGCGTTGTTAATGAGGATTGAGATCTACCGAATATGCAGGTCAATTTGGCAATATAGTGAAGTGACCCGTATGTTCCGTGGGTCCCGATGACATCACTGAATGGTATTGGTGGCCGATAGCGTTCAGTGTGTTCTGACAATATTAGCCGATGGTTAAATATATCGGCCGCTGTTGGGGTCCCGACTGACAGGAGTTATTGTCCCTCGTGGTGGTACATGACCCCCCATAGAGGCAGAATATAATCTGTGGACAGCGCAGCGAGACTACAAGGGGCTTCATAGTGCTCAACCCCCTTACATTGCCACACGCAATCTTCCAGCACCTTCTTACCTGTTGTCTTGCGTCTGTTATAGACTGTAATGTGAATTGTGTTGCCCATCACTGATGTATAGGCTAGCAATGCCTGCTGGTTAGCCACCAACACTACAACTAAAGCAGCGGCTAGTTGTAAGAGATGCTCCAGGTAGTAAGAGTTTGGACAAAATCTGCAAGATCAGCCTGCAGTGCCTAATATGACGACGTTTGCAATTATTTTATTATTTATTTATTTATTAACAGTTTCTTATATAGTGCATACATATTACGCAGTTCTCAAGTTTTTAGAATTGGGTTTTTTTTTCTATATTTTTCCAACTTTTGTTCGATTTTCTATGCACGTCGGCTAGTATTGGAAAAAGTGGCCAGTGGCAAGCAAAGCTTGCCTGCGAGGCTACACGTTTCCACTGATTGTTCTCAAACACAACACGGCACACAAAAACTTTTGCATTTAACCATGTGGTCTTTTCCTTTTGAATGTCTTTTGACCCTATCGGCCTAATGACGGTCTGTCTAGTGCAAATCTTCTATACCACAGCTCTCTATGACGAAACTCAGGAGAATATGGCTCCCCTTCCTGTAAATAGTAGGTGTCCGTCTTGTGGGGAAGTACGGTGTTACATTGACTACAGTATTACAAAAAAAACTCACCGGAGAGCGAACTGATCGCTACCATGAGCTCTATTCGGCTAAAGGTTTGCATCTGGGAGATTTGCGGTTAAAATACATCAAGATCTCATTGACAGCACACTGCGTACGCTTCAGGATGTCCGCAGGCTGCGCTGAGACATAGTAAGCATTGCACCATCCCAAGTGTTATTAGACGAGCGATGAAAAGCGCAGACGTTTGTCACTAGTCATCACAACATCGTTAAATGACACCAAGGGGGTTGTTGGGAAAATTGTCACAATTTTTCCATGCACTGTATTATGGCCCTTATTCTGATTGAGTCGGACGGCTCCGTGTGCCTTCGGACAGCTGATGTTTGGTATTTTGCATGTGCAGAGGTGTATCTGCCCATGTGTGAACACTTCGCACGTCCGAACACGGAGTGAGGTCCGTGCAGAAAACGATTGTACAGAACCATCCGAGCAGGGGGTGGAGAGGGGCGTGAAGGGCTGTTTGGGCTCATTACCATATGCGTACGCCCCGCGTTTCATGGGCGTTCCCATGAAAATGCTGGGCATACGTATGGTAATGTGGCTGTGACACACATGTAGGGAACAGACAGCTGACATAGCCGGGTGCCAGGTGCCAGCTGCCCGCCCATATCCCTGCTTTTATACGGAAAAATGTCCGAGTGGTCTGGAGCACTCGGAGCTGCCTGACCGCTCGGTCCATCATTCGATGGTCGGCGCCCATTGGAGGATGGGGGAGGTTCCCACAGATAGGGGAGGTGTTTGCATGAAACATCCACTCGCGGTCTGTACGCTCGGCATCTTACCGCATTCGGATGCTGTGAGCGACCCGTATGCTAGGCGGGGCCAAGAACACTCGGTTCCTGTCCGAAATACGCACATGTCCGAATCAACTAGATATATTACAGTTTAGAGATTCTAGAACAATCATGTTTCTTTTAGAAAAGCTTAAAAAATTTAATTTCCCAAAGCAACCAATCCCCTTCCACCATTTCTCTGTGCTAGATAAATGCCAGTGAGAAGTTGATTGGCTTGTACGTCTCCTTGGGGGCAGCTATACAGTAGTTTGTAAAGCATAGTGCCCGGCAGGTACTAGGAGTGGCCCCCCCAGGAGTTATCGCAGCCCCGCCATATAGCGCAGAGAGCGAAGTACCAGCTATTACCCAATTACAGGTCGTTACGCCTGTGATCTAGTAAGTCCCTTATTCACGGCGTCGTGTTAACTTTTGTTTTTGACAAGTATTAATATAAGCCTGAAGACATACTTCATCTGGCTTCCAAGCGCTCCTTGTGCTTGTGTGATAAGATCCAAACTCCCAACAAGGGTTTACAAGTGACCTATTTGTTACTGAGCACATAAATAATAGTACTAATTAATACCGTGCCAATAACGCAGATGTCACACTTGCTACACGGAGGAGATGAATGCCCATTATCCCCGACTCCCTCTATCGGGAGGTTCTCAATGTTCTCCGGGAACAGGATTTCTCCGTTGGTTTCTCATCCTTTAGCTTAGCTTGAAATGTGCGTCTTGGGAACATTCCTGCGATGACTACTCTGCACTCCACCCTCATTGCTGGAAGTCTCTGCCTTCTAGATAACGGAGAGCCAGATCACTTGCCTAATTACGTTCCCTGGTGCCCGAGGGGGGGATAGGACGCAATGTCTGAAATTCATATCAAAGAAGGCACGGATGCCAAATTATTACAAATACAATGATTAGGCCACAGGAGAAGATACAGATGCCTGGGGCAAGGTTTAAGATTGTGTGACCCCTTTAGGAGCCAAGTTATTACTACACTGCTCTATGTGCACTGTACTTCTGGTTATAATAAAGCATTAATATAACATAGCATTTAGATGTGAGTAACAGAACGCTTGTGTCACAGTTTAAGGATTCTGTGAATCCGGCTTGGCAACTTGACCTCCCGACAAGTTTTCAGAAGGGGGTTTGAAGGTAGCTGGACGTATATACCTTCTGTTCATGCAGTGTCGTTAGGGTAGTAACCTTTAACTTGGAAAGTCAGTCATAACCTGGAAGCCTTAATGTACGACTGGACCGGAGCTGCCGAGGAGACTGCACAAAGATTGGAAGCGGACTTTAGGACTGGAGCTGGAGACTAGTCGCTGAGGACGCCGGGCTGGTAGCCAGGGATCCGGATCAAGATTAACGGAATAGCCAAGGAATGCACTGAGAAAGTATCACGGAATCGGAATCAGACCAGTGGGACAGCTGCGGAGTGCACCAGCGGAATAACCAGGACCGGAGTGTCGGAATAACTGCAGGATGCACCGGAGAAGTAACCAGGGAGATGGACCAGAATGTCGGAATAGCTGCAGAATAGTTGGCCAGAACCCTGCACAGATCATTGTGGGGGAAGCCGGCTCTGTAGAAGGGAGACCAGCCCTGGATCGGTGAGTATGTGGGTGTAAAAGTGAGGTGTGTGTGTGTGTGTGTGTGTGTGTGTGTGTGTGTATGTAATAAAGTTTTACTTTTCTGTGTGTGTGTTTTCTTTTAACATTCTTTTTACAGGTGGACTACAAGTCCCAGCGGGCCCATTAATACCCCGCATGCTGGGACTTGTGGTTCTCCAAGTCCCAGCCTGCAGGGGAGGTCTGCTGTTACTTGTAGTCCTCCCGTATAAAGCAATGTTAGGATTGAAAGATTTAACCCCATCAGGCCGGCGTCCACTGGCCAGGGATGCCGGTGACCGCTCCGGGCTTCAGCCCTGGACGGGTGAAGCCTGGGGGGGGGGCCCTTTATTGGGGGGGTCCCCACTCCCCCAGGTATCCCATCCAAGGCTGACCAGCCACGGTGCTCATGGTACGGCCGGGGGACCTTATGTAAAAAGTGTCCCCCGGCTGTGGCATGACACTGCGGGCTGTTGGAGCCCGGTGCTAGTTTCAAAATACGGGGGACCCCAGATTTTTTTGTCCCCCGTATTTTTGGAACCAGGACCGGTCCAAGAGTCTGGGGCTGGTTTCAGAAATACGGGGGACCCCTACGCTTTTTGTCCCCCGTATTTTTGGAACCAGGTCCGGCTCAATGAGCTTGGGGCTGGTTATGCTCAGGAGGGGGGACCCCACGCAATTTTATTTTTTTTTATACAAACCCAAAATCGCACATAAGCTCAAATTCGCACATTTTCATGCCGAAAATGTGCCCATTATCACACTCAATCGCACTTTTCTTGTCGGAACACGCACCTCATTAAATATGCAAATCCAAGGCAAAAATGCGATTTGAAAAAAGTGCGATAATGGGCGAAAAACTGACGTGCGAAAAACTCTCATCCCATAGAATGTCACCCTAAATGTCAACATTTAAGTAGTGTGTACTTGGTGGATAATGTTATGGTCCACGTTGACAATTTGTTTACCTACATAAAATATGATATCATGACGACATTTTTTGCTGACATATCCTATTACAGGTCCTTGCCTAGTATAGATTGCAAGTGTAACAATTTTCAGTTGTTTCTTAACCAACCAGAAAAAAAGAGAAAGTGGTTCCAATAACCATGGTAAATCGGAGACTGCTGTGGACTGGAACACGGGCCTGTCTGTGCAGAGTAACTGGCCATGCAGAGCAGCACACGCCCCAGTAATATCTATGCCTGAGCTACAAAAGAGTACTCTCACACACTCTGCGCTCAGTGAGGGCGAGTCAAGGCGACCACGGGCTATGTCAGCACATACACACCTGCTTCTGGGAGTACCAATGGCACCTAGTACAGGATAGGTGCGAAAGATGCCCTCTGATGCTCTATTACTGCAGATGGGCCTGATTCAGATGTAGCGGGAGTGTGCACTACTGCTGCTCCCATTGATTATGGCCACCTACAAAGAGGCAAAGAAATCCCCCTTTGGAGATGGAGATCCTGGCCTCGATATTGCCCCAAACTGGAGGTGACACGCAGCATCCGTTTCTGTATCATACCCCATCCTTTCCCCTTGGCCAGTAGCAGCCCTTACCCCAGGACAATTATGTTCTTGATAATCAGGAAAAACTTAGGTCAATGGTTTGTTATATTGGCTATATAGGAGGCATCAATTCTGCTTGGCTGCTGTCCTGGGACTGGACTGAAGCAGGTACTGCCTGGGGATTGGGATTCCTTGTGGGCCTAGGACTGTGAAGGTGCAGTGGTTGAGCAAATTAAAGCTGTAAGAATCAGCACAGCTTGCCGGGGAGGTCACGCCGATAGCAGGGAACCTCCACTCACAGCTTCTGTGTATGGTTCCTGGCTCAGAGAAGAAGCCTTCACCGCAGTATTTTGCAAATCCATCAAGTGTGGTCGGAAAGTTCTATTCTCGATCACGGATGACCAAGGACTCCGGATAAACTACATAGGACACTCAGAAAATACCAATTATAGTTGAATAGTGGGGTAGCTATACGCAAGCTAGGAGGACGAAGGTGGAGAATGTCAATGAGCATACTGTAGGAGCGGCAGTAGGAACTTCCAAAGAACCACAGGGGCCAAATCTTACCAGCTAAAACCCAGGTCTGCCTTTGGGGTGTTCGAGATAGGACCAAATGTTGTATTTCATCTATTCCACAATTACGGGCAATAACTATGGTAATTACTAGATTTTTCCACAGTGGGTCGTCAGTGGGTTCTCCTTACAAATCAACCTCACCAACAAGGTGTATAATTTTCCTATCTAGTTCCTCCATCTAGACCAGTCCGAATAGAACTCTAAAGGTGCCCATACACTAGTAAGATTTATCTTCAGATCTGGCTGGTTGGAACAAAAACATGGTTATGGATGAGTGACAGTTTGTCAGTTTTCCAGCATTTCCAAGCAAATGGTCAACTGTCATTTGCTCTCATCCATAACCATGTTTTTGTTCCAACCAGACAGATCTGCAGATAAATCTGCGTGTGTATGGCCACCTTTACAGGTAACATCTGCACTTTCACAACCCACACTTTAGTAAATATGCCTACCTAACTGCTTGGAACCTCTGGACTCCCTTGAAGCCATCCTAAGTTTCTCTGTATGGTGACAGATACGGCAAAACAACCACTATTTATTTCCATCAATTTTGTAAACCTGGTTCATCAACAGGAATTCTAGGAAAGCGTTCATTTCATTTTGGGAATTTGCAATAGGATAAACCAGGACTGTCCCGGAAAAACACCAGTAACTACACTACACTACAATATGGTAACTATATGGTTCCGGTGATTATACCTACATAAACATGTATCAATTAAGATGTGTTCATTATACTGCACTTTAGACGAAGGTTGTCCATCTGCTAACACTTTCAAAAACCACTAATTAAAATCCAAATACCCCAAGATATATATACAAGTGCTCATCTGCGATATTAACTTCCCCTAATCTCTTACAATGCGAGGCGTGAACTCTGAAGAGCATTCCATCGGAGCGCCTTGCCCAGTGTGGAGTCCGCTCCTTCCAGTCTCCCAGAGGATCTTTTAACAAATTTGGTAGCTCCACTGTTGACCCCTTCTCCATATCGCTTACAAGCCAATGAAGTTCCTCTCTAATCCTGGCATTGCTTCAATGACAGCTGCAGTCTTGTAGGACATTCTCAAGATGAAGCAAGACACTCGGCTGTCACTTGTAATCTGTATTAACGAGTGCATTTGTTAGCACATCACCCTCCTATAGACCTGGATATTTACTATAAACCCTGCCATGGTGATTTACCGGCCTTGCTGTAAACTGGATATACAGTATATCATCTCACGCTTCCGAGTGGCCTGGCTATGCTAGTGATTCAGTGGGAATATAGTGTTATGGCTGGGTATATGCTGTCAGACTGACAGACACACAGATTGCAGAGAGCGAGGCCGTACACTGGGGGCGATTCAGCCCTGATCAGTCAGGTACGAATTCGCTTCACCTGTGAACATAGGCGTGTCCATGTCTACTTGGAGCGGGCGGTTGACATCATATAACATCAGCGCCCGCCCCCAATTTGGCGGAAAGCCATCTAAAAAGTATAGACTTCATTTTCAGATCAAAGGCTAGAAAAATGGTTCAATGGTGTGCGACCATCAACCAATTTTTCCCCTGTGCGGCCGCATGCAAGTGGATATGTAAGCGCATGCATCCGATCGCATGCTAGCGCAGTGAATTGCTTGGCGAGGGGGGGGGGGGTGTGCGTTCAATGAGGCAGCGTTTACCTGCTCGATAGGCAGCGAAAATATGCTGCCTCACGTGCAGGTCTGAATCGCGCCCACTGTGAGATAGATCTCGATGAGCTCAATATAACAGCCCGTGAGAAGCAAAAGTGCAGGATTTCATGCGAATCGGGCCAGAATATTAAAGTGGCAATCATTTACATGGCAAAATCGGTTTTCATTGCCGCTTTAAAATTTCGCCCAGACTAGCAGGAAATCCCACACTTCCTGCTTCTCCCACGCTGTTACGATTTGCCCAATACCTGCGGTCCTTCACCCTGAGAAGATGCATTTGCTCTAAACAGCCAATCGTGGCAGGGCATGCACTGCCATATACCACCAACCGATGATCGGATTGGTCAGGCAAGTTATATTTCCTGTGCCCAGTCAACGCTGAGCAGTCTCGGCTATACATCAATGTTATGGTTGGACTGCATAATGTATGCTGGATCCAAACTTAATATACAGCACAGGAAAACCACTCAACGGTTTTGATAATTTAGGGTTACATATAAAAGTACAAGTTGTGGCTGTTTTTGACCACAACCGTTCATTCCTCAGGACATTTGCATATTATTTCACAATACAGGCATTTTTTTTATTGCCAAACAAGTTGGACCTAGATGCGGCCAGTACAGCCGGCACATCCCGACATGAGCTGCAAACAAGGTAGAGGCAAAAAGTAATGTATGTGCCTCTTTCATGAGACCTGGA
This sequence comes from Crinia signifera, assembly GCF_055691185.1. Classification (NCBI taxonomy): domain Eukaryota; kingdom Metazoa; phylum Chordata; class Amphibia; order Anura; family Myobatrachidae; genus Crinia; species Crinia signifera. Next base: position 382,426,256 of record NC_139218.1, read on the forward strand.
TTGTGGTTGCTGAAACACTGGTACAAGTTGCAAGCTGATAATGATGATGACAACCAAAGGCCGCGTGTGATTGGTCAAGCTTGTCTGACACACCCATTAATGCAAATAAAGTCAAACTGCTGTGACTTAGATAAACAAATGCTGCATTTAATAAAATATATATAAAATATAAATAAAAAAAGGATGCTTACGTTCTGTTCTCTCATGCCGGCATTGTTCGCTGCCAGGTTCAGGACCAAAGACGCAACCGGCCCCCAGATTCTGAACCGGGCAGTAACGAAAGTGAACGCCTTACTTCTAAATCTCTGCCGGTGTAGGCCCTGATTGCCCAAAAGAAACGTATGTGAAATAAGAACATGAATTTATTAAAAGCTGAGGATCAGAAATCATCTATTTAGCCTCTGATGTCAGCAATGGAAAGTTGTGGTCATGGCATTAGATTAGGGTTTAGCTAATCTCTATGGTGCACAATGGGAGGGGAGCGGCGGCGACTGCAGTAAACCAATAATCTGCACTTTATGAATAAAGGTCATTCGGCAATAGAACTAATCGCTTAGAAAATGCCCTGAAATCACCCCGTGTGTAGGGGCCATAACACTATCACCAGGAGCAGTGGCGTAACTTCAAATACTGCACCCCCCCCCCACCAAAGGTTTCTGGTGCCCCCCCACCACATATATACTTACACACTCTGGAGTCCGGCTGTCAGCGATGCAGGTGGGAGCCGGGATGCCTGTCAGCGCTGCAGTGGTCCCGGCTCCCGTCCTGGCTTCATTCTGATGATATGAAGAACGGACCATCACAAAATGTCCGCCCCCATACAGCAGACAGTTATAGAGAAAATGTCTGCTATATGGGGGCGGACATTTTATGATGGTCCGTTCTTCATATCATCAGAATGAAGCCGGGACCAGCGCAGCGCTGACAGGCATCCCAGCTCCTGCCCGCACCGCTATTACAATAGCTCCGCAGCCTCCCCCCCCCCCCCGTTCCCGCACTTACACTGCGCCTCCCGCAACCGCGGGGGCTGCGGTGCTATTGTTACGCCACTGACCAGGAGATACTGCCCTGGAATCTGCTACTTCTATTGTAGGCTACTGATTAGCTATTATAGCGTTCATTCTAGCACCCGCCATCTTTGAAAACCCATGCAGCTCCTCTTCCCTGCCTGGGGTGTAGCTGTCTGCTGTGGTGTTTCTAGCACAGGTCTGGTTTGCGTATCAGTGGTGATATACAGACCACACTGCTAGAAGCACTACAGCAGACAGCGACACCCCAGGCAGGGAAGAGGAACTGCATGGGTTGGCGAGTGCTAGAATGAACACTATATCATTTAGTCCTCCAAACCACCCCTTCCCATCTACATCTCAGAGCAAGAAGTGAGGGTACCAAGGCATCAGCACAGGGCGCACACAAACCCACAGAGAAATAGACGTGAATCACTGCACCCTAGAGTTCCAGAAACATGTTTTTGCATTGTTGTCATCCTTATGGGGGTGCACATTATAGGGTTCAACTTGATAGTGCTTAGGCCAACATGTACAAGGTCGACACGGGGGAAAAGCTCAACAGAAGCCAAAGATCAACACGAAGACAGTAGACACAATAAATGGTCGACATGTTTTTTTGGGTGTCAATTTGTAGATTTCGGCAGTTCAGCAGCTTCACTCACAAAAGGTTCGACCCAGGAGTCTGTGCAGACAGTCGACAGACTTTTTGTCTGTCGACTGTCTGCACAGGGACCAAATGGTGTCAACCAATCATCAAGATCCCATCATTAAGCCCTGCACACCCTGAGCGATAAAATGAGCAAATTCATTTATTTTTGTGCAGTGTGCATGCTGCACCTTATGGCCGACGGGCCGCTCCCGAGGGTCTTTAACAACCCACTAAGAAGTCGTCTGTGCCTGTAACCCCACCACCACCATCCATCGTTGCTTGTCGCCAACCAGCATCGGTAAGTGTGAACACATTTGCTGATGCCGGCACCCCATCGTCGCCAATATCGGAATCGGCGGGGGATCACCCAGGGTGTACAGGCCATGAGGTCAGTTATGTGGTGTGAGACCGAATTCACTTCCGTTTACAGTTTCTTATACAGCGCAGCTTATTCCGTTGCACTTTACATGTTACACATTGTAATAATTTCCGGATTAAACTAATTTAAAAAAACAAAAACAAATCAAGAAACAGCCGGATACAGGCTGACCCTCGCACAGCACGGATATAAATAAGAAAAGGACACCGCTGCTAATCAGGAATCAGAGGTGTGAATGTTAACGTAATGTGTGAATCCAAACAGACTCCAACTGCCACAAGTTACCAAATGGAGAGTTTCTGTTCCGTAATTTGGTTATTAAAGATCAGCGCACTGTAAAACGGGAAAAGATGAGCAGGATACACATTGGGGTACAGGATCAGTCCCAGGATGAAGCACGAGAGCTTGTGTAGAGAAACACATTAGTCAGATTTCTGCCTTTTAGAACTCAATATCTTGGGAACCCCCCCCCCCCCCAAAAAAAAAAATTGTGAAATTGAGAGTTTAAGATTTTCTCTTTTCTGATTATTATTCACTAGTTAAAAGTGTGTCAAAATGACGGCTTCTGCGATGTACTTTCACTTGGAGCTGTGACAGTTTTTAGTTAAACTTTGAGCTGTGACAGTTTTTATAGCCGGCAAACTCACCACCCCATCCCCTATCTGCGCCTACCTCCAATCTCTGTCTTCACAGCTCCCTCTGTCTATATCCAGCAAGTTTGAAACAGATCAGTGTTCCTGCAAAAATTGCTTTCACTTTCTGTTATGACATGTTTTAGCACACAAAGGAGTAATTTAGTTAGTCGAGTGTTCACCAGTGGTGCTTATATAGAAGGTTCCTGAAGCTTATCACAACAGATCCAATAACTTTTTTTATGTACTGTAATAGTCTCTCTGCTTTTAAGTATATTGAAAGATGTGTTAAGTGTGTCTGCTTGTCTGAAATCAAGGACATCAGAGAGCAATAGCTTGCACATGTATATATAGCACATACATAATTGAACAAACAAAACACTAGGACAAAAAAAAAAAACTCTCTTCCCCCGGCCCGGCTCACTGGGCATGTGCGAGATCTCGTGCACAGTCTGGAGCCAGCAGCAGGGCTGGAATTGTCCCTGCAGTGGGAATATAACAACGCTAGCCCAGGGCTGGCTTTATGGGTGATGTATGCCTAGGAGACTGTGTCATACATTGACTGCGCCGCTAATTACTGGGGGGATTGAAGGGGACAACTGCGCTGAGTGTTAATTGGCGGGCTGTCCTAAGTGCACATTAGGTACGCTGGTAATACATTTAGAAAAATGTTATCCCCCCCAGTTAAACTGGATCACTCGGTGCAAATCCATGCATATATGGGGAGAACATACAAACTTCACACAAATCACTTATAACAGGGAATTGAACTTTATTTTGCGGTGAAGCACTGATGATAATCACTACTCCAAAGGAGCTGCATATATATGTCAACTAGGTGATTCATCGCGCCCTACGGGCGCTCTTCACACCGGCGTAAGGGGCTACGCCCCTTAATTTGTGAACATTTGTATTGTGAGAAATATGGTTAGAATTGTATGAAAGATGCCCTGTATTGCAGCTTCTGGCAGTGGGTGAGGGTCCAGCGTGGCAGCACAGGAGTACAGGACGGTGCCCCTGAGTCAGTGTCTCCTCCTGCTGGGTGGGAGTTAGGGTGCATGAGAGCAGGAGGCTGGGATATGAGGCATGATAGGGGTATGTGGGCAACACAGCGTCAGCGATTACCCAGTGGTGGAAGTTACGGTTCAGGAGAGCAGGAAGCTGGGTAGTGATAGGGGTGTGTGGGCATACGGGGGACTAAAGAGGGTGGTGGACACTGTGCAGCTTCTGCCAGTGGGTGAGGGTCCAGCGTGGCAGCACAGAAATACAGGAGTCAGTGTCTCCTCCGACTGGGTGGGAGTTAGGGTGCATGAGAGCAGGACCATTAGGTGATACCATTAGGTCGACATGTCATTATGTCGACAGCTCATTAGGTCGACAGCTCATTAGGTCGACAGCTCATTAGGTCGACATGTTTTTAGGTCGACACTGCCATTAGGTCGACAGAGTCTATGTCGACAGTCAAAAGGTCGACATGGGTTTTTTCACTGTTTTTTGGCCGAAATGTCGACACAGTCGCCATGGACACAGTTTGAAGTGTACCGCAGCCGCTCGCTATGCTTCGGGCACGGTGCTTTGCTGCGCTCGGCACACTATTTTATTCTCCCACCACGCCCTAGTGGATAGTAGGGCATGAAATACCGCCTGTCGGCACATGTCGGCTCAATAAACAGTGTAAAAACCCATGTCGACCTTTTGACTGTAGACATAGACACTGTCGACCTAATGGCAGTGTCGACCTAAAAACATGTCGACCTAATGAGCTGTCGACCTAATGAGCTGTCGACCTAATGAGCTGTCGACATAATGGTATGTCGACCTAAAACCATGTCGACCTATTGAGGTGTCGAACTAATGGTGTCGATGTAATGGCTGTCGATGTAAGTGCTGTCTAACAATAGTCCGGATACCGGGGTGGTCGCGGGGGTCCCGCGAATCGCGGGAGGGGGGTCGCGGGGGTCCCGCGAATTACGGGAGGGGGGAAAGCGGGGGTCCCGCGAATCGCGGGAGGGGGGGGTGCGGGGTCCTGCGAATGGCGGGAGGGGGGGTCACGGGGGTTCCGCAAATCGCGGGAGGGGGGTCGCGGGGGTCCCGCGATTCGCGGGAGGGGGGGGTCGTGGGGGTCCCGCGATTCGCGGGAGGGGGGGTCAGGGGGGGTCCCGCGAATCGCGGGAGTCGCGGGGGGGTCCCGCAAATCGCGGGAGGGGGGGTCGCGGGGGGTCCCGCGAATCGCGGGAGGGGGGTCGCGGGGGTCCTGGCAGAGGGTAGGGATGTGCAGGAGTAATGGTGGATGGTGGCTGTGGAGTAATGGTGGATGGTGGGCGTGTACTGTAGCCCTGGCTGGGCGGGGGGAGGTGATGTCAAGGGGGTGGAACGTCAGACACATGAAAGTGAAACTGTTCTACACAGGAACGTTCTCCACAGGGGTGGAGTGACAGATCTGGCTAAATATATAAGAGATTGAGCTTAAGAAACACATGTATAATCATCATTGGAGACTGTCCGTAACTCCCTTCGATAACTTGACACTGTAATCCTAATGAGTGTATAACCACCAGTTGCACAGTCCATAGGGTACTTGTGTAGTTTCATGGCGCCACCACGCGCACAGTGAAACTTGGCAGTATGCCAGACTCTGTGTTTACTGTGCGCGTGCCGCTCTAGCTGTTCTCAGCGCAGCACGTGGCTGCTTTCCTTATGTAAGTTATGTGATCAGCATAGCGCTGGGCAGCAGCAGCGCACGCTGCCCAGCGCTGACAGGTCACTGTGGTACTTGAAGTTCCACAGTGAAATAGGCAGTCCTGCGCACCGCTAAAGCGTCTAAACCCAGAGACTCCCTGAACTGGACACCCCGGCAATTAAGACGTCTAAATCCAGACTCCCTGCAAACTGCTAAGATGGGGGCATCTAAATTTAGATGCTAAAGCGTCTGAATTTAGTAGGGTCTAGGGGTACACTATTAAACCTGTTCACAATGACACTAGTCGACGTAACAGCTATCGACTTTGTTAATTCCACTATCCACGCAAACCCGAAGCGTGGCGAGCCCGCGAGGGGCGGCGGTACACGTCCTACGACCTTTTCATACCCCCACTATCCACGTCGGCGTGGAGTTGATTTTATAAAGTGTCGCGAGCCCGAAGCGTGGCGAGCCCCGCGAGGGGACGCGGATACCGGTGAAGCCCGCGAGGGGACGGGGATACCTGTGAAGGTATCCCCGTCCCCTCGCCTCGCTGCGCTCGCCACACTTTATAAAATCAACTCCACGCCGACGTGGATAGTGGGGGTATGAAAAGGTCGTAGGACGCGTACCGCTGTGCTCGCCACGCTTCGCGTTGTGGAATTGACAAGGTCGACAGCTGTTACGTCGACTAGTGTCATTGTGAACAGGTTTAATAGTGTACCCCTAGACCCTACTAAATTCAGACGCTTTAGCGTCTAAATTTAGATGCCCCCATCTAAGCGGTTTGCAGGGAGTCTGGATTTAGACGTCTAAATCTAGACTTCTAAATTGCCGGGGTGTCCAGTTCAGGGAGTCTCTGGGAGTCTAGACGCTTTAGCGTCTAAATTGCCGGGTTGTCAGCGGTGCGCAGGACTGCCTATTTCACTGTGGAACTACAAGTACTACAGTGACCTGTCAGCGCTGGGTGCACTGCTGCTGCCCAGCGCTATGCTGATAACGTAGCTTACATAAGGAAAGCAGCCACGCGCTGCGCTGAGAACAGCTAGAGCGGCACGCGCACAGTAAACACAGAGCGTCTGGCAGGCTGCCAAGTTTCAGACACAGACTGTGCGTGCGGTGGCGCCGTGAAACTACACAAGTACCGTCCATAGTATTAATGCCTAACCCTCCATTTTTTGTGCCTTATCTTAACTCTCCCACCGCACAGCCTCACCCTAAGGGCTATTTCACATGCTCCGGCTCCTGCCGGGCGGCGAAACCCCGCACGGCCAAATACCGTGCCGCACACAGTAGTTTTTAATGGACAGGATTGTGTCCACTCACACAGGACGGCCACGGCCCGGCTGCCCGGTTGCAGTCGGATCCCACCACTGGAAGGGACGGCTGCAGGGCTGTGGCCATCCCCACCATTGAAAACTTCTGAGTGCGGCATGGCTTCTTGGCCATGCGGGGTTTCGCCGCCTGGCAGGAGCCGGGCCTGTGAAATAGCCCTAACAGCCCAGACTTTCTTATGTTTGGGATACCAACAGTCGGAATTCTGACATCCTCATTGTGAGCGGTGTCGGAGGTTCGACCAGTGCCAGGATTACAGCATCAGTATTCCAACTGCCGGCGGCATCCCAAATGCCGATATGTCAAATGCATCCCACAAACCGCTGTATGTGTGTAATGTGTAGGACAAGCTTATTAAAAACTATAATATCCTGCGTCCTCACTATCAGTTACCCATAATGCTGCTGACTTGGGGATCACTGTGCTCTTAATGATCGACAGTATTAATCCTCAATCAGGGGGCATAACTAGACATTTGTAGGCCCCATAGCAAAACTTTGTAAGGGCCCCCTATTTAGCAACTGATGGTAATAAATGTATATAACACATATAACTTAGACTGTAGAGATGGGCCCCCTTCATCTCTGGGCCCCATAGCAGCTGTACCCCTTGCACCTCTGGTGGTTACACCCTTGCCCCCAATGTATGAAAACTATACTTGCAGGGGTAGCCTGGTTCGGTACTCCAGGACCAATTCATGCGCATCGTTACTAGCAGGTGTTAAGAGGGTGCTTTGCCTGCATCGGACAATGCTGCTAGCATACACATTACTAATGTAATTTATGACAGCTTTACAATGAATTCCTGTAACTATCAGTAATAAAAGCACTATAACACTGTACTTAGATTAGTACAAGACTGGGTGAGCTTTATCTGGGCCATTGCACTTTCCTAAGTGGCTGGGTAAACGTATCAGGGCCTGAAATGTAAATACTCTTATAACAAAGTCAATGATAAAAAGGACACAACCGCGGCTCTGATTACAACGTGCGCCTCCTGCTCACTTCGCTAGGCGTTATCTTGGTTAAATAACATGATTTCATAAACAACTGTACTGTATATATCGCTTATCGCATGTGGTCTGCTTGTATTACCTAGAGCTAACATTGTACTATGTCTTGGCTACAGAGTCCATCTATGACCTTGTCCTTTCATATGGTGCGTAACAATTGTACACGCGTCTAGAATCCTGTTCACATAGGTTGGGCTAGGATGTAATTCTATGACACTGCAGTAATAGGGGAACAGTCTATAGATAATTTCTGTTATCAAGGAGACCGACAGAGATATACAATCATTATAAAGGGAATGCTCAAATATTAATCCATATATATTTAGAAAAGGCAAAATACGCCTCACCTCTACGAAGTGAAGCACCGCCAACAACCAATAGATCCACTCGACGGACCAAATTAGTCCATTGTTTGCTAAAAGATGCATTAACAGAAAGTGAGAGCAATATTTGCAGGGACTGATCTGTTTCCAACTTGCTGTATATGGAGAGGGGGAGCTGTGAAGACAGAGATTGGAGGTGGGGTCTGATAGGCACTGGGGGTAGTTTGTGGGCTAATACCTGTCACAGCTCCAAGTGAAAGTACATTACAGAAGCCGTCATTTTGATAAGGCTTTTAACTAATAAATCATATAAAGCTTTTGATTTCCACTTTCCACTTCTAAACATAGAGACACAGAATGTGACGACAGATAAGAACCACTTGACCCATCTAGTCTGTCTTAAACACAATTTCACACTAGATTAAAATTTGTTTTGTCGGGAACCACTTGACGGGCCACGGGAGCGCACATTGTTCATAGCTTATGCATGGACGATGTTTTAAACAAGGTAATTTTGGCCATTATTGATATTAACTCAAACAGTGGTATGGAAGGTAAGCACATTCCAGCAGAGCAATAAACATGCTATTAAAGGGGGGCCCCCTGCTTGTTTATAATGGTTTTCGATATTATTTAAAGAAAAAGTTTATAGAATTAGAGCTGAAGATTTGACGCTGAAGGCTTTTACTGTGACCAGTGCTTACAGCCACTAGATGGCGTTCGACGGAGCAATTCAATTGTTGCTTTATTCAGGCGTGAACAGCCGCCAGCGCCTACAGTTCTTTTCACAGTCCCTGTGCTGGAGAGAAGACAGGTGCGAAATGTGACATGTCTAATAAAAGAATAAAAAAATAATTGTGTCTTCTGATCCTCAACCACTTTATACAGAAGATCAGGCACACAAAAACCACTGAGTCAATCCCAATGATTCTGACGTTTCAGAACGATATGTGGTTCTTTCCTCAGGGACCAACCATGGCATTCATCTCTACAGAACTGTTTGAGAGTATCCCTGAGAAGGAATCAGAATCCGCTTTATTGGCCAGGTACACTTTTGTATACTAGGAATCTGTTCCCAGTTAACATTGAAACTGCCAGGAGAGAATGTGACAAGGGGGACATACAACATACATAGACCACGGGGAGCAGAGTTCAGCTATTTTGGGTTTTGGGGCACGCTAGTCTTGTTCGGTTGGAGGACCACTTGAGGAAATAAGCTGTTTAAGCTTCTAGTTGACTTTACAGGAATGGCCCTGAAGAGTCTGACAGATGGAAGCATTTTGAGTGAGTCATGGCCAGGATCTAGCTGGTCTTCTACAACTTCGCCATCGCGTTTCTTGACTCTGGACAAGTACAGGTCCTGAACAGAGGGGAGGTAAGTACTGATTATCTTTTCAGCCATCCTCACCACCCTTTGTAGCCTGCGTCTGTCCCCCTCACTGGTGGATCCGTACCAGACTATGATTGAGGAGTTTAAAACTGACTTGTCAATGGCGGAGTAGAAGAGGAGCAACAGCTTCTGAGGAACATTGAACTTTCTGAGTTGCCTCAGGAAAAACAGCCTCTGCTGGGCCTTCCCAATCATGGTGGCAGAGTTGGACCCCCATTTTAGCTCGCGGTAGATCTTAGAACCCAAGAACTTGAAGGAGTCCACCAACGACACCACATAGTTGGCGGTCACGAGCCGGGACATAACAGATGGTTTCCTTCTGAAGTCTACTACCAGCTCTACTGTTTTGAGTGGGTTCAGGGCAAGGTTTTTGCTGCCACACCCCAGTGCCAGCCAGTCCACCTCCCATCTGTAGGCAGATCCCTGATTAGACCTATGTTGGTGGTGTCATCAGCAACTTTTTATATTTTTACCAACTGTTCCTTTGAGGTCAGTCATTGGTGTATATTGCTTTTGTACTACGAGTGCCATTGCAGTCTATTTATCATACACTAACACTATATTATTATGAATACCCTCTTAGAACTCAGAAATGCTTGAAACCACCCATTTTAGCCAATCGGTGCACAATTTTCCATCTTTTGCTTTACTACTATTTTCAGATGAACATGTTGAATCTAATGTATTGAATTGGTATGAATATCTTTAAAATGGCTTCAATTGCACCCCTATTACACTGTACGACAATGACATATCACCGATCAGTCGCGCAGAATGGAATCATTTCAGATATGAATCATTTCCGATATTTATTGCACTCAAATGTTTTGCTTGGAGAGCACAGAAATGCAGCCCAGTCCCTGCCGGTCTTATTTCCAGAAGACTTGATCTCCGTTGCCGTCTACAAGGCTAAGACTCGCATTTCCCAGTGCCGAGGTCATATCTGGCACAGCCAGAGGTGCAGGACTAGAAATCGTAGCCTCAAGGTCAATCTTAAAGTGTTCCAGGATGATTTTTAGTCAGTAAAAACCCACAAGACCTATTCTAAATCCTGCTTTCCAAAGTCCATCCAGCTGTTCCAACCACAAGGGGATAAAGTGGGGGGACGCAGTCTGGGGGAGAGCAGAGTCATTGGCTATAAAGCAGGTAGAATTAGCGAGAAAACGTGAATAAATGAATGAGGACATGAGAGAGATTGAGCAGAGACAGGTGGGAAGAAAAGGACGCAGACAAAACTGGAAGACGGGAATGAGATCAGCAGAGGACAGGAGGGACATAGAATAAAGTGACAGAAGAAAATATACATGATATAATGGGGGACAGAGGTGATAACGGGGTAAACAGAGACAGAGGATGTGTAAGGCAAGAGTAGACGTCACCAGAGGAAGAAGTACGAGACTCCAGAAAGATAGAGGGAAAGGGGGAAAAGTGAATGTATCCGATCTAACAACAAATCCAGGAAGGAGATGACAGAGCTGGTAATAACAGGAAAAGTCAATCATTACTGTGTGTGTGTGTGTGTGTGTGTGTGTTTGGGGGGGGGGGGGGAGTTTCGAGGGACTCAAGACAAGGTTGAAGAGTTGAAGATGGACTCATTTGTTCATATACATTTCATGCATGGACTATATTATCGCCCGTCTGCAGTGTAGTGACCGGACCACCGCTATCTGTGCACATTATTTCATAGACACAAAAAGGAAAAGGTTGTGTCTTTTTCTTGGCCAACAGAAAGAAATAAACAATTTGAAATGTACGGTACCTTTTATTTAATTATTCCAAAACGATCTGATAATGTCAAATATCAATATTAACAAATTGTATGCAAAAAAAAAAAAAAAACAGATTAAAATGTTGGTGGTCCCTGTGTCTCTCTGTTCGCTTATCGATTTGAATTAGTTTCGTGCGCACGGAGGCACCTTGCCCGAAGCATGCGGAGCGAAGCGAGCCTTGATGGGGACGCGTTACACTAACTGGGGTCACGAGTGGTTAAATGTACAAAATTAGACCAAAAAATGCCTCCCAAAAACCTGCATCAACCTTTTTTTTTTTAATGAGTCGACCATTCAATGTTGACCTTTTCACTAAGTCGAACTTATGCCATATTTCAGTATGCGGAGCCTTTCAGCGACAGACTGTTGCTGCGGTGAGATCAGCGTCCTATATAGTGTTGAGCGAGGATCCTGCAGCAGTTAATGACTATTACGAGAGCAAATAAACAACTCGGCGCTGTGCAATAAATAGCTATCTGTTACAGCTGGTGAACCGGCGGCAGATGCTACCAGTGCGTGGTAACGGGCAACAGATGTCTCTCTCAAGTGTCCACGCTGATCCCACTTCCCCCTGACAGTGAGACACCCGTGCACTGGGAAGAGCTGTGAAACGCTGAGCGAGCTGATCTTGGCTACATGAGACACCGCTCCCACATTACAGGGAGCACCTGTTAGGGGGACACATTCTGTCACAGCCCCAGCGACTGGAGCGGGGTCTCCTGTCTGTCAGTGCGCAGATAACCACTAAGATACGCTACATGTCCTGCCGTGACCACAAGCACATTTATTATTTGACTTTACAAACGTATTAATTACATTGTAAAAGATTACCCGCATTTCCCCTACAGGTGCTGCATAGCTTGCAGATTCTCTATGAAAGGTGATGAATCCTCAGTAAAATTATACAGTAGTTACAGTATAGTATTACTAGTATTACAGACCCGCCATTCGCCAAGTCGCTACCTGTTGTGTATAGTGTTACAATTTCTTCCTTCCTCTGGTTTCTCCCAGCTCTGTCCCCCTCTTTCCCGTCCCTGTTTTTCGCTATCCTCCCCCCACCTCTTCCCCATCTCTGCCCTCCTACTTCCTCCTTCCTGTTTCCCTCTCTTTTCCCATCTTTGTCGCCCTAATCCACCCTCCATGTTTTCCTCCATCCACATTTTCCCATTTCTGTCCTCCTCTTCCCCTATCCATGTTTTCTGCCCTCTACACCTACCCTCTTTACCATCTCTGGTCTCTTCTTCCCCAAAACCATTTTCCTCCCTCCACCTTTTTCCCATCTCTGTACACATCTCTCCCCCTCTTTCTCCTTCCTTCACCTTTTCTCATCTGTGCCCCCCCCCCCCCCCCATTTTCCTCTCTCTCCTCCCTCCACCTTTCCCCATCTGTATCCCCTTTTCCCTCTCTATCCATCTTTTCCCATCTCTGTCCCCCTCATTATTTTCCCCTCTCTCCTCCATCCACCTTTTCCCATCTCTGTCCCCCTCTTCCCTTATCCATGTTTTCTGCGCTCTCCACCTACCCTCTTTACCATCTCTGGTCTCCTCTTCCCCAAAACCATTTTCCTCCCTCCACCTTTTTCCCATCTCTTTACACATCTCTCCCCCTCTTTCTCCTTCCTTCACCTTTTCTCATCTCTGCCCCCCCCCCACCCCCATTTTCCTCTCTCTCTCCCCCTTCCACCTTTCCCCATCTCTATCCCCTTTTCCCTCTCTATCCATCTTTACCCATCTCTGTCCCCCTCTCTCCTCCCTCCAGCTTTCCCCATCTCTGTCCCCTTCTCTCCAGCTTTCCCCATCTCTGTCCCCCTCGTCTTATCTCTTATTTCTCTTTCTGTGTACCTCCCCGTTTCTGTCGCCTATTTATCTCTCCCTCCCCACTTCCACCATCTCAATCTCTCCTCTCACCCATCTATTTCTGTTTGATCTCCTACACCACTCCTTCTCTCACAGTTCATAATTAGTGATAACTTGGAATGCTGTATCTTAAATGACCTAGGAACAGGTTTGATTGTCTGAACTCTATTCTGCTCCCCAACGTCCCCGTCATGGAGGACCCCATCTTGCTGTGGGGTAACGTCGCTCTTTGGCACACCCTGGGAACATTTGTGTACCATGGGTGGCGGTGGGAGGAAGGAGCTGTGAGCGAGGGACACTCTAATCTCTAACTGCCCAGAAAACATAATATTTTTAGTTTTGTCAATTTAAATTGCATCTTGTTTTATGACAGGTTTTATTGAACTATATTCTCTGCTGAAAACTGCAACGCCTCACTTCCATCATGTACTAAATATACCAGAAATCTTAAATATTGAAAGCTCGGATGATGGTTACCTGCTTTTTCTTTCGATCAATATAGCAACGTATGAAGCCGGCAATGCAGCACCGAACCCCGGGGTCCAAAAGTAGAATCTCCCCAGGATTTTCCTGCAATGGAGAACCACAGTTAATACATACAGTATTGATTTATTTACAATTATATAACCAAAGTACCAGATCTTATATACAGCATAATACAGCTACCATTGCCCAATTGTAGGACCCCTACGCTACCCCTGCACCCAATATGATGAAAAACATCCCCAGATGGTACATACTCTGCAGGGAATGGGTTAAACACCATATGCAACACAGGTTTAGTTGGGTCGTGTAGGGGATTCAGGTCATTTCTCCTGAAACAATGGTTCTTTGTATGCACAGACCTATGTAAACATGTTTCTGTACCGCTTGGACCCAAGACAATTACTGTACATTTCTAGTGCTACATCCTTTGGCCTGTATCGCACTATTCCAGCACAAAGGAAGCGGGGGGAAGGGGGTGTGTTTATAGATGTGGCGGCATTCTTTGATTACACAGAGTAAATAAGGAGAGATATAAAAGCAAAAACCACAGTGTGCGCTCCTGCATAGGCTTCCAGACAATAACTGTGATGATACAGGTAATGAGGCACACACACATAGCGATGTCAGGCCACTTATTGAACAATGTCACTTCATTTAACTACATCACTCAGAAAATTGCGACATCGCGGTACTCTTTACAATGTTTGATACATGTCCCCCAAAGAGATTTCATGCTTAACAAAATGTTCCAGTATGTGGTCAGTCCCTATGCAGCTTAGTGCGTCCCAGGGGACTATTTACTAAAGGTGCCCATACACCGAGCCGATTTCGGCCAATTCCGACGAATCAGGCCGGGAATTGTCCCAAATCAGCACGGTTTGATGTCCCCTCAGGTCTGATGCGTGGTCCTGTGCGCATAGGACCCGAGCAGGTGGTCGGACCTGCTGGTCGTCCGACCACCAATCCTGGGACCTCTTTCCCGTGCAGCATCAGCTAATCAACGGTCAGCCAGTAATTTCAAAATATTTAGCAGCCGCATCCTGCCGGCCGGAAAAATGCCGCTACAAGCTCCAACAACCTCCCAGCCGCCACTCGAACGGACCCTGCTGCCCAGCCCCCACCATCACCACTGGCTGGCCGGACCCCACTGCCCATCCTCTGTCGCAGCTCCCCGGGAGAACTTCAGGCAATAAATCGCATGCGATTCATTGCATGTACAAATTGCACATCAAGTGCTAGATCGCATGTAAGCCTCCTGGGAAGCTGCCAGGGGCTCTGGGCAAACTGGTCTGACTTGTCCTTAGAACTTGGAGAGAGTGGACAGAGATAAAGTACCAGCACATCCGCTCCTAGCTGGCATGCACGGTCTATTTTTACTTGCCTATCCCACGGGGGCGCACAACGGCATTGCAAGCTGTATACACCCTGTGCGATCTTTTCTTCCGATTTATACATTCAAAATCGTCAGTACATAATCGCACCATGGGGATCATTCTGGTTGGCTTCCCTGCTTAGCGAGCCATCTAATGCGGAATGCCCACCTCCCTGCTGCCTTGCGGATATCCCTGCCGCACTGCAAATGGATGTTTTGTATAAACATCCATTGGCGGGGTTGCGCGTGGGCCCAAAACCATTCGATGTTCGCCGACCATCCTATGATTTCTACGGAATCGGTACATTTGTCAGAATGAACTTAGGTCTACACTCATTAGGTCGACCCCACTAGGTCGACTGGCAGGAAGGTCGACCTGACTTAAGGTCGACATGGGCCAAGGTCGACATGACTTAAGGTCGAATTTGCATGAAGGTTTTTCACAGTTTTTTTATCTGAATGTCGACACAGTCGACATGGACACAGTTGGCAATGAGAATCGGACGCTCGCAATGCTTCGGGCACGGTGCCTCGCTGCGCTCGGCACACTATTTTATTCTCCCACCACGCCCTAGTGGATGGTAGGGCATGAAATACCGCCTGTCGGCACATGTCGGCTCAAAAAACAGTGAAAAACCCATGTCGACCTTATGACCAGTCGACCTTCCTCATGTCGACCTTTATGCAAATTCAATCTTAAGTCATGTCGACCTTGGCCCATGTCGACCTTAAGTCAGGTCGACCTTCCTGCCAGTCGACCTAGTGGGTCGACCTAATGACTGTAGACCTAAGTTCATTCTAATAGATGACCGCTTC
Source organism: Crinia signifera (assembly GCF_055691185.1). Classification (NCBI taxonomy): domain Eukaryota; kingdom Metazoa; phylum Chordata; class Amphibia; order Anura; family Myobatrachidae; genus Crinia; species Crinia signifera. The sequence continues at coordinate 382,441,965 of NC_139218.1, forward strand.
CCGATTTCTACAGTGCTTGAAAATCAGTCTGGGCTGACGTAGACTTGTGGCACTCCCGGTCTGAGAACTGGGCGGGCGGCTGACATCCTCTGACGTCAGCCGCCTGCCCCCGGAAGGCAGGTGCCCGCCTGCGTTTGCATGGGGATGCCCAGAAAATGCTGGGGCGTTCACATACGAATTCCACCTGTCCGCCTCCATCCCCCCACTCAGGGGCGCTGGAACGTTTTTAGGTTGGGGGGGGCAAGATATAATCTCATTTTGGCGCCCCCTAAATTGCTATATGTTACCCCGGGGCACTATACACACTGGCAGCGGCATATACACGTGGGCATTATACACAGGACAGCGGCATATATGCATGGGCATTATACACAGGGCAGCGGCATATATGCGTGGGCATTATACACAAGGCAGCGGCATTTACGCATTGGCATTATACACAGGGCAGCGGCATATACACGTGGGCATTATACACCGGGCAGCGGCATATACACGTGGGCATTATACACCGGGCAGCGGCATATACATGTGGCCAGAGACACCAGGACTGACATTAATCCAGGGGTTGTCATTTACTCCTAAAAAGTGGAAAAAGTGGCAGTGTCACCCCCAAACAGATTTATGTGATTATGTCTGATTATGATAATCAGACATAATTACATAAACCTGTTTGGGTGTGAATCCAGGGGTAAATGACAACCCCTGGATCTGTCATTCACTGGGGAAGGGAGGGTGAGAGGAGCAGCATTTACCTTTAAGTTTTAGTTGTGGCAGCACAGCGTGATGGCTGCTGCTGCGGCTGTTGTAGGATGCTCCCGCGGCTCCCGCCCATGCACTGATCCACGCGACCAGTCTCCCTCCCTACGGCCCGCATCACGCCCGCCAATCACTGTGGACGCCCCCAGTGCCAGATATGCCCCCACAGTGCCACACATATGCCCCTACATGCCACACATATGCCCCCACAGTGCTAAGTATGCCCCCACAGTGCCAGATATGCCCCCACAGTGCTAGGTATGCCCCCAGTGCTAGATATGCCCCCACAGTGCCACACATATGCCCCTACATGCCACACATATGCCCCCACAGTGCTAAGTATGCCCCACAGTGCCAGATATGAACCCACAGTGTTAGGTATGCCCCCAGTGCCAGATATGCCCCCACAGTGCTACACATATGCCCCTACATGCCACACATATGCCCCCACAGTGCTAAGTATGCCCCACAGTGCCAGATATGAACCCACAGTGTTAGGTATGCCCCCAGTGCCAGATATGCCCCCACAGTGCTACACATATGCCCCTACATGCCACACATATGCCCCCACAGTGCTAAGTATGCCCCCACAGTATATGAACCCACAGTGTTAGGTATGCCCCCAGTGCCAGATATGCCCCCACAGTGCCACACATATGTCCCCATAGTGCTAAGAATGCCCCAGTGCCAGATATGCCCCCACAGTGCCATATATGACCCCACAGTGCAACACATATGCCCCCACAAGACTTCTGTGACTGAGCAGCAGCTGCAGCCCCCAGCCTTCATTGGGAGGAGACAGAGGAGCGTAAGAGGAGACTTACATTAATTTGCATCCATCCAGCCTACCAGCACTGGGCGCCCTGTCACATGTCCCGCCGTCCTCCCGGAGTCAGTTGCGGCTGCTGCCAAAGTATGCTACGGCTGACTCCCCTCCGCGGTCCTGAGTCAGGCTGCGTGGCGTCACAGCCATGTTCTCCTCCTCCTCTTCTGCCGCCGCAGTCAGTCAGACTACCGCGGCTTTGGAGACTCCCGGGACCGCTATCACGCTATCCTGCGCATGCGCAGTGGTAGCATTTCCGTATTAGTGTTTTATGGCGGTACGGGGTACCGGCAGAATATATCTTAGCGGTACGCCGTACTACCCCGTACCGCCACACTTACAGGCCTGTTAGCGCCTCAGTAATTTTGGGGGGGGCAAGCTGCCCCCTCGCCCCCCCGTTCCGGCGCCACTGCCCCCACTACAGTGTAAAAGCCGGCGCTGGGAGATGCTCATCTCCCAGCGCCAACCCGACCTCACCTCCCGATGACGTCACCCGCCCGGCATTATGCCGGTTGGGGACTCTAGTGTGAATGGGTTTACAAGCCGGGTCGCACCCAGGTTGTAGCCGGGTACAAAATCCCTTGTGCGACCCGGCTTGCAGATGGAAAAAGGGTATAAGTGACCGGAAATTCTCTGTCTAGTCCAAGGCCAGTGACATCAGACTCACTTTAATGGGGCAGAAAATGACAAGGCGCGGCTAGTTATATCTTATAGTGCAAGTCGCTTGGTCTCCAGAGATCTAGGAAATCACCCATTTACATAATTGCGTGCATTAAGGAATTTAAGGAAACCCGCATCCCCAATGCCTCCTTAGCGCACCCAGCATGTACAATATTGTAAACAGATGAGGCCTGTTAATATAGGAACCAATGGTTCCTATGTCCACCCTTTGCCTGCAGTTAACAAGCGGGAGACTCGATTACCGCTTCACGACTTCCTGAACCGCTTGTGTAGCAGATTATAGACTCCGAAGTGAAGGATTCCTACAAAAATCCCCCAAAAAGTTTTTTTTGTTTTTTTTTTTAAACATGCGTTCTGACAGGCTTACTCCGCTTTCCAAATCGCGCCCTGCTCTCATCTGCATTTCATTATGAGGCAGAGAATGTTGGTCGTGTTTGCTGGGTATCGTGTTGGATATAATTGATAGATATCCCCGGGACGCAATGTTTTCAGAAAGCCTGACATTTCCAGCGGTGTAAGCGCCGTCCTGCAGCCTCTGTGTGTGCGGAGGTAAGCACGCTATAGGTCTGTGCACTGGGGAACCTTAATCCAGCGCAGCTGCCCTTCATTACACAAGACTTTACTAAAGAATTTTACAGCCGCTTCCCAAGCCTCGACCTCGCTCCCCTGTTCCCAGGCTCTCCCGATATGGATTATGCTCAGGGCTGCATCTATTAGCGGATGCCAATCTATCAGCGGATGCCAATCTTTCCAAATTGAACGATCACAAATGACGGGGCCGGTGGAAGGCAAGTATTCGGAATGAAATGTTTAACGAATGGGTTACTTGGTGCAAGTAGGGAAACACGTGTGTCTTGTTTTGTCCCCATGAGTCCATCTACAACAGAACAATGCAGGAGAGGTACAGTATGTACTCAATCAGAACAATGGAACGCATGGCTAGGCCCGGACCTTTGTACTTTCATATAGGAATCTGGAAGACTCCGTTGCGCTGGGCTCCAGCAGACAATGTTGGACAGTAGATATGGCTTATTATATCTCACGTCTCAAATGCTGCGAACAAAATAAAGCCTTGATTTGTAACCAGAGTATCCCATAGAAACCCACTGTGCAAGACTCCTATGGGAACTTTAATGATGATGAGCAATCCTATGTATGACTATGCATGATGGCTTTTCTGCACAGCGGGCCAAGCCTGCCACTGACCCAACACCAGCTTGTTGAGAACCAACTCCCTACTAAGCTAGCAATAGGCTGAGAAGGGGCGAGAGAGTAAGACGTACATTTAGTGAAACAGAATCAAGTCAACTGTCTAAAAACTATTACTGAGTGCAATAATACTGTACAGACTGTGTGTGAAGGCCTGATTCAGACTCATTCGCTACTGCGCTTGCGCACGGGCTGCAATGGACATGCGAGTGGATTCGGCAACTTTTTCTGTTTGGAACCCGCTCGCAGCCGGATTGACAGGGAGTGTATTTGTGTGTATGTGTGAGGGTGAATCCCGGGCATTTAAAAAAAAAAAAAAATATGCAAAAAAAAAACTGCAGGTGAGCCCAACAAAACGCTGGGAGTTTCCGCTAGGGCTCGGCGCATGATTTCAGCGCCTGCCCGGAAGCGGCTGTTTTGCTCGCAGCCGTCGAGTGAGTCCTGGGCTATGCGGTGGCTGAGAGCACAAGAGACAAGAGGAAAAATCAAGTGAAAATCAAATGATTTTTCCTGTAGGTAGCCGCACACGGACGGCTATGTACCAGTACACATCCGATCGCATCTCCTGCAAAACCCTTCGTAAGGCGGGATTTCACTGGCAGGGGGGCGGTGGCGACCTTCTTCTCGCTGGGCCCCGAACACTCGCATCCCAGAGAGCACGTGTGAATCAGGCCCATAGTCCATGATAAAAGGCTAACACTGCTCCTCAACTCCATGGGGGGGGGGGTTCAAGTGTTGTGCGTACCAGAGGCCATTCGATGGTGCACGGCGGAGCAAATCAAGTGCTCCATCCGGGCACTCACAGCCGGTGGCGCTGACATTACTGTTCTGTTATTTTAGGCTTGTATCTAGTTATTTAGATTTTTTTTGTAACCAGCAATAAAGCTATAGAATTTTGTATTTAGTGGAATGTAATAAATACAGATTTCGAGTTCTACCGCAGAGGTTCTGCGAACCCCAGGATCCCTTTGCCAGCTACGTGCAAAGATAATTGAGCACCTCCCTCCTGTCAAGCCAGATTTCCATGCACCAACACTTCAATGCGCTAGTGTTATTACATTAAGGCATCAAACAGATGTGTAACATAGCCCCGGGCGCCCAGCAGAGCCCGGTGCCAGCTGTTCACTTTGCAAAAACTAGCTGTAAAATTCTGCCAACAGTTTGATTTGATTTTTGAGTTTAATGATATTTAATTAAAGACTCAAAACATCCCAAATGTTTAAAACTAGAATTTAATAATGGTGCAGAAATTAGACTTTTTTCTGTCTGAAAATACTAAAGATACTAATAAGGTGTTCTGTACTAGCCACACCCTTGAGCACATGATGCCATTCCAAGGGGGCGGGGCCATCAGGCACCAGGAAGAGAATCACTGCCTGGCTCTTCAGCACTGTACAGAGGTGCCCATATCCGGAGCTTGCCGGTGGCACTGCAGCAGTAGTTGTGGATGCCAAGTGCCATCTAAATGCCCCCTGCTAGCCAGATGGAAGGACTCTCCCCAAGCCGAGCACAATACCACCGCTCACACACCCTTATTACATCCCGAATATAAGTGATGGAAACAACAGTCTTGGGGGTGATTCTGGTTCAATCGCTAAAATGCGAATTTGGTCCGGGGACCGATGCTGCGGGTCTGCGTGCGCGTATCGTCAAAAATATGCGGATCCACTGTACGAATGCCTTCGGCAAGGCGTTCACACAGAGCGGGGAGGGAAATGGGTAGGGAGGGGTTGTCCAATGGGAACACCCAATGTTTCCTGGGCATGCCCATAAAAACGGTGGGTGCGCCCAGTAAAACACTGGGTGTCCTCGTGAGAACGCAGACATCACATGATGTCGCCACCCACCCCGTAGTCAGACATCTCCGATCACTCGCATGTAGGGCCGGACATTCGGTCGGGGAGAGGCATTTGCGTTTATTGCCGTGGAGATGAACCATGTTGCTTAACATCCAGGGTGGACGAAGCAGCGGAAATAATCCTACAGGCGTTAGCGTGGAGACAGTACACACTCAGCGGTCAGACACAGAGGGATCCGATTCCTGACCGCACACTACTCCTCCGCTACTCCTTAATATAAGGACACGCATTCCGCTCACTTGGTCTAAGCCAGAGATCAAGTACCAGTCAATCAGCTCCTAAATGCCATGTCACAGGCTGGGTTTGAACATTTAGTTAGGAAATGATTGGATGGTACTTTATCGCCATCCACTTTATCTCTCTCCAAGGCTTAGTAAATAGACCCTAAAGCTGAATATACCCCCATCCAATGGTGTGACCCCGCAACACAATGATATGATGTAACACCTCATTGCAACGCTGTACACAATATATGACCTAGTGTTCCCGCCAGGCTGTTTTAGAGGGGCGACGCACCCTGCACGATTTTTTAAAGGGCAAAATGCACCCTGCCCCTCTAGCAGCGCCCTGCTAAAAGAGCCTGAATCCGACCCCACCAGTGTGACCGGGGAAGCCCAGCGCCGCCGTAGATGGCGACGCCCGGTACTTCCTCAGCAGTGCAGAGACTTCAGAGGGGCCGGGCCCGCCTCCTTTAGGGACCGGGCTGGCCCGGTACTGCCCACAACAGTGACGTTGGCGGGCCCGGTCCAGTGACGTCCGCCCCCTAACGCTGGCCCCGTGCAGCAGCGCCCTGCCCACCGCTGTTCCTAGAAGGAACACTACGTCCCATGGTATAACGGTGCACTGTATCTAACATGCTGCATAGTGTGTTCCCAGAGAGACGTACCTGCCCTCCGAATCAGCATGGGCCATGGTGGGTCTAATGCTGCCCATACACTTCTGAGATATAGCATGTAATCATACGATTTTGACGACATCTGTTCGATAATGATTCTATGTGCATTTTGTGTACCATGCGAAGCATGGGCACGCCGGTCAAATCTCGTGTCTCATGACCTTATATTCTGCACATAATATTTATCGAATTGTACGTGCGGTCGAATGCCGTTTTGTGCACATTAGATTCCTGAAGATTTCTGCTCACTTCCCGGCCTCTCCTCTTCCCCCCGCTGTGCGCAGATCTGTTCGATAATCTGGTGTGTTTCTTACAGCATTCGATGCAATTGCATTCGATCATGCGTTGCCGCCCGATTTTTTTATCGCAAGGGGCATTCTATAAATCTCATGATTGTACGCACAATGGTACGTAAAAAAAAAAAGCTTTTTCGATGCGATTTATCGAAAGGTGAGCTTCGAGGGAAATCAAACCCAATATCGCGTGGAATGCAATCGCACAAGTGTATGGGTAGCATTACACTAACATTCCACAATCAGCTATCCCCCTTTCACTCAGTCTGATTGAAACAGGGCGAGCTGTTGTCAAAGACCCTCCCCCAAGACCATTCTGATCACCTGAGTGTGAAAGTATCAGCGGAGGTGCTTAGCGGGGACTGCTGGTGGAGGGCAGCTCGCATCTAGGGATGCAAATCCTGGGAAATGTTTTCAATCCTTGGAGATTGTCCTCCCAAATAATTTTTATTTTTTTTAAAAACCCCATCCTCCAAAACGGCTGCGGGTGGGCAGGAGCGGAGTGGCTGGGAGCAGCAGAGAAGCTGTGTGTGTGTGTGTGGGGGGGGGGGTTGGTTTCATCAGTGTGGCCGATGGTAGGGGATCACAGGTTTTACTCCGGGTGTGTTTATCGGGGAAACTTCATCCCAGTTAGATCACAATAGCTTTTTAGCTTTCAAACTAGATCACAAACTCGAAAAACGTCCGGCCGCCCCCGAAGTCCCCGATTTTATATTCTCCCCTGTTAATGTTTTGCTGTAGAAACATGTTGGAGTTTCTCTCTCTCCTCTTGTGTAATAATATCATATATAACCCCCGTAGTAAGCATGTGCGTTTGTATGCGATACTCCTCCCCCCCCCCCCCCCCCCCAGCCGTGATGTGGTCCCTCCTGCGTGTCCCGTAACCTCACATCTGCTAATTGATTGTTATGACTCAGAGGAGCCTGCTTAGTATAACCGGCACATCTGTTTGTTTGTAGCAGTGTAGGAGAACACAGCAGCGAGTGCTGAAATACTGATCCGCACACACACCGTCTCCTTATTGTGTCTATTACTGCTAGATTAGACAAGGATGGTTACAATTAGGGGTGTTTATGGTTAGAGTACTGCGCTATTAGACAAACATCTAGCGGCTTCCCGGCTGGTCCCATATTTCACTTTCGTATGCTGTGAATCAGGATGTACCCGCAGGGCAGGCTCAGACTTGTAGTTCTACAATAGATTGCATTTTTACTAATGTAACACTTTTTAAATACCCTAATTATTACCTACCGCCTATGTAACACACTTAACGGCTACTTCTTACTAATGTAACAACTTTCAACGCTTTCGGGTAGATGTATTCATCTTCAAAAAAGTGAAAAAGCGGAGATAAACAACCAGCCAATCAGCTCCTACCTGTCATTTTACCGGCTGGGTTTGAAAAATGACTGGCTAGAGCTGATTGGCTGGTTGTTTATCACTCTGCAGTGGATCACTTTTTGAAACTTGATACATCTGAAATTTTAACTGCTACTTCTCACTAGTATGATACCTTGGGGCATGCTCTGTACTGACCCAACTAATGGGGTCACCTGGTCGTGGTAGGTGCATCCATATTTTTGGCCAAAGTGATGCTAAGCGCCTCTATTTTACTCTTAAAATCAGAGTTAATTATAATTGTTCTGGTTGGCAGCGTTTAGTGCTTAGCACTACAAGTCTCAGAAGTGGTTCACTCGCAAAGGCAAATTCCTAATTAATTGGAAAAAACCATGCTGCACTGCAGGTGGGGTAGATGTTACTTGTGCAGAGAGAGTTAGATTTGGGTGGGGCTTTACTTCCAAGTGAGTTCTATATTGCAGTGTAAAAATAAAGCAGTCAGTGTTTACTCTGCACAGAAACAAAATAACTCACCCAAATCCAATTCTCTCTGCACATGTTACATCTGCCCCACCTGCACTGCACATGGTTTTGTCCATCTGAGAAGGAATTTGCCTTTATGAGTGAACCAGAATAAGGGCCTTAATGTATTATTCCGACAATATTGCTATTCATACAGTATATAAATAAAGATATAATCTGCAGGCTAAGATTGCTCCGTTCCAATCAGAATTACAAGCAGTACTTGGAATAATTGATTCCAGGTGTGATTTTTAAATAAATCTGCTTTTACAGGGGGGTTTTAAGACAGCAATGGGAAATGGCCTATTACCTTGTTTAAATTGCACAGATTTATAGGAATTTCTATGTTATTAATTGGAACAAACTTGCACGGTGCAATAATCCATAGCAACCAATCAGACACGTGCATTTATTAGTCTGCATTACACCCCAGATACTGAATCTGCGGGACACGTAACCCCAGGTATCAGCTGCATTCACTAATCCTTGTTCCTGGATTGGTAAAATTTACCACAGAAAAATGTATAATATTACTGCCATAGGGGACACTTGGGGAGAAACCCAGTGCCAGACAGATGAAAGCCAGCTGTTTATTGGTTGCTATAGTTTACCGCAATGTGCCACCACCAAGGCGGTTCTGCCCATTCCTAGGGGGCTATTAACTTTACCCCAATGTGTGGCGACCTCATCTAGTCACTGCTACAACAGGTCCCAGCATCATGTGACCACATCATGTGACCACACCGCCCTGCGATCCTAACACTCCAGTGAGTAATATTCATGGCCATAGTTCCTCTATAAAGCTGATTATCCCTCATTTCATCTTTTGGGGAGGTTACACACTACTAGGGGTATGCTGGTGGCACCATAATCTTATTTCACATACTGTATTGGTGTTTAACCATTCAATGCTTCGGCCCAACCAACCCCCTAGCAGTATGAAAGTGACTAGAGAAACCACGGTGCCAGCTTCAGGTTGAAACCGGAGAGATGGAGGGTGGGGAGAAAAAGGTACTACTGGGGGTATGTGTTACTGCGGGAAGAGGGGGGGGGGTTGGTATATGTTACAGTATGGAGATTGTTACTACTGAGGGGATATGTTTTACTGTAGGGGGATTGTTACTACTAAGGGGATATGTTTTACTGTGTGGGGATTGATACTACTAAGGAAGTATGTGTTACTGTGGGGAGATTCTTACTACTGAGGGGGTTTGTGATACGATGGGAGGATTCTTACTTCTGAGGAGATAAGCTATACTGTGGGAGGATTGTTACTATTAAGGGGATATGTGTTGCAGTGGGGGTTTGTGTTACTACACAGGTGGTAAGTTTTACTGTGGGGGTTTGTGTTACTCCTGAAGGGATAGGTTTTACTGTGGGGGGATAGTTACTACTAAGGGAATATGTGTTACAGTGGGGGTTTGTGTTACTACTGAGGGGATAAATTTTACTGTGGGGGGATTGTTACTACTAAGGGGATATGTTTTACTGTGGGGGGATTGTTATTACTAAGGGGATATGTTTTACTGTGGGGGGATTGCTACTACTAAGGGGATATGTGTTACAGTGGGGATATTGTTACTGCTGAGGGGATATGTTTTACTGTGGGGAGATGGTTACTACTGACGGAGTATGCGATATGGTGGGGGATTTTTACTACTGAAGGGATATATGTGTTACAGTGGGATGGGGGGTGTTACAGAGGAAAGGGGGGAATGTGATACAAAGGGGAGGGAGGGATGTGTCACAAACGGGAGGGTGTGTGTTACAGATGGGAGGGGAAATGTGTTAAGGGCGAGGGGATTGTTACTACTGAGGGGGAATCTGTCACATAAGGGATGTGAGTATATGTTACAGGGTAGAGGGCGAGGATATGTTATAACATATGGGAACACTAGTAAGCCTGCTCGAAGCAACAGCTTCGAAAGCTAGTATGCTACCTTCTGTGTTTGTGCATGTGTGAGAAAGAGATGTAGTTTCACGCTCTGCCAGCAGATGTGTTTCAGAGACTCACAGACACTAGACTTATATATATATAGATGAAGAGTTATTGAGAACAGAATGTCCATAAGGTAACTCTGCTATTGACCTCTACCTGTGGTGAGCAATGTCTAGAGACAAATTACATTTTATAGCAGACCCTACAAATGTTACACAGTCTCCCATATCGGCCATTGGACCAACAAAGGTTGCGCTTTCCGGCGAGCAAGCAGCATTACTTATCACATCTTTATTTCATCACAAAGCTCTTCCAAAGGGCAGTCACTGACCAGAGCCCGCCAGCAGAGCGTCACATACTGACCTCAGTATACAGAAGAAGGCAATATACAGGCTTCCATTAGCAGTTAGGAAGGACGTGGAGCGCAGCAGTTCCGGCAGTAGTCTATGGATGTAGTAATCTAATTTTCTCCTGCGGAGGATTGCGGCTACCTGTAAAATAAACAGAAAAGGGGGGTTTAACATGGCAGCCAAGGGGCAGTATGACATACTAGGTTAAACAGCACATCAGTAAGTAACGCTGCTTTGATTCCTGAAGCGAACTCCTGGTGACCATGTAAAAACCATGTTGCCTCGCCAAATTCCAGACTATAAGCTTAATGGACCAGAAGAACTTCATTAGATGCATCTGCCATTATTATGCAGGACATCCCCTATTCGAACCCGAAAAGGGCGGGGCATCACCAGCAAAGGGGTGGGGTTTGGAAAGAGTGGGGTCAGGGCTTATTTTGCTGCTGGACAGGCTAATTCCCTGAGTGGGACAGTGAAAGTCATGTTTATGTTGCTAATAATGCCAACAGATATCTGGAATTGGTATTTGCTCGTTTAAGTGTTGATTAGAAAAATCAATCCAGGTGTCACTGATATAATGACTTGTGACCTGCTGCAGGCCTACATCAATAGGGTACAACCCTCCTTATCCGACAATGTAACCTGGAGCTATACTGCATTATCTGTACACGGACCTGAACTGGGAGATAGAGTCAGGGAGGGTCATGGAAAGGGCAGAAAGAATTAGGTTATCAAGTAGGTCTCATGCTGTTCGCACCCTATGGGGAAAAAGGTTTGCTGTGACATAGGGGGGTAATTCAATCTCCGCCGCTATTTCCGATTGGGGAAATAGGGGCGGGCGCCAAGTCAATGCTGTCAAGTCAATTGGCTGGTTCGCATAAAGTCTGTGCAGCCCATGCTTATTCAACTGGCTTCGGATCGCATCGCATGCGAAACGCACGTGATGCGATGTAGTTCAAAACGCGCAGAAATATTGCACTGTGTATGGGCACCTTATCTCTTTTCCAGGCTTAATACATCTGACCCAGTCTACCATACACACTAGATCAGCAATTCTCAAACTGTGGGTCCTGACTCATTGTCTGATGGGGTCCCAGAGCAATATAGTTTGAGGACCCCTGCACTATATTAGTATTTTTGTAGTGGCAGAAGACCAATACCCCTTTCAGACACAAGTCGGAACCAGGATCGCAATCCCAGGTTTGATGCTATCACACTAAACCTGGGTCATCCATTATACCTCGGGTCGCACTGCCTGGTTGCTCGCCCCGGGTTACAAGTTTTGGTTCTTTCACACAGCACCTCGACCCGGGTCGTTAAGTCAGCCACCCGGGTTATTTTAGTGATGTGAAAAGGGTATAAGGGGCTGAATTTGAAGGAGGACGTGTGCGCAATTGAGCAATTATTGACTGTGCATGCATAACATTATCGGAGGTGGTCGCAAGGAGGATTTGGACATATGATTGACAGTGACCGGTGTGGGAGGTAATAAGTCAAGTTTAGGTGTATTGTGACCATTTTTTTTAGGGGGGGGGGTTTAGAGATGGACGGAAATGTAAATTGTATTTCGGTCTGATCAGCAGACACCTCCTGCACGTGACTGCGATCCCTGCACCGCAACGTACGCAGCTGGCCATTTGAAGAGGAGTCTGATAGGCCAGGAAGTCTGTGTGGTGACATACAGACCCCTGGCTCTCCTCTCCCAAAATATGTGATCACACATCGCCCTATCCAGGAATGCAGGGGGAGAGGGGGGGGCACAGCTACAGGCGATATTACCAGACCCGTTCTGAACATACACAGCCGAGGATTCCCGATAATCGGAAATCTGTGTGCTGCAGGACTCCGGCCCATCTCTGGATCACAGTATTTATTTTATTTATTTGTATTTCTTTACTGTTTCATATATAGCGCAGCAGATTCCATTGCCCTTTACAATTATAAGGGAAACTAGGACATAGGAGGGAAACACAAGGACAGGCACCAGTAATAGCATAGCAGTCCCACCAAGTTACAAGTCCAGAAGGGAAGCTATATAACACATAAGTGCCTCAGAGGGTTATGCGTGTAGAACTTAAATATGATAGGCTTGCCTGAAGAGGTGGGTTTTCAGGGAACGCTGGAAAGTTTGGAGGCTAGTGGAGAGTCTTATTGTGCGTGGAAGGACATTCCATAGGATGGGAGCAGCCCGATGAAAGTCCTGTAATAGTGAGTGGGAGCTAGTGATCCGTGCAGAAGTGTGACGCAGATCTTGTGCAGAGCAGTAGTAAAAGTTGCTGGCGTCTTAGCTCCAACAGACATTGGGCCGGATGCACTAAGCTTCAAATGTGATAAAATGGAGAGTGATAAACAGCCAGCCAATCAGCTCCTGTCTGACATTTTTTAAACCCAGCCTGTGACATGGCAGGTAGGAGCTGATTGGCTGGCTGTTTATCGGTCTCCATTTTATCACATTTGAAGCTTAGTGCATCTGATCCTTTCTGAGCAACTGTATGCAAAATATGGGGCTATCTGCAGCAACTGACTGAAGGCGGAAATATGTGTAAGCATGTAATACAGACACTGGATGTGTTTTGGGCATTATTTGGGCATTTGGTGCATACTTTTTCCTATTCTAGCCATTTGCAAAGGTGATTGACCGGAAATTGTACCCTGTTGTTTCACGTGCATGTTAAATAAAATCCAAGCGCACCTATAAATAAACACAGGCGTGCCCGAGCGTTTTAGGGGAGGGTGCGTTTAGACGGATCCAGCCTTGAACAGGCTGACTTCTTCGCATTCGCCGAGTCAAGAGTCGCTCAGTGCTTGCGACCAATCGATAGCGAGCGACTTACGAATGGATTTGGACATATTTGCGCGGCAGTGAACAGATTAGCAGCCACGCACATCACTACATTAATTCACAGGGCAGGATTTTATTCTAGCCGGGCGGCGTTTATCGAATCGCTGGTCGCTGCTAATTCTCCAGGTCTGAATCAGGCCCTTTATACGGTTTCCTAATCAGTGGCCAAATCAGAGGAAGCTCTGCTCTATTTAACCCAAGCTGCTTTCCGTTTCCTTCGCCTGATTACTGTGATTTGTACATGTGACATCGCCTTGTTACTTCTGCCGTTACCCGATGACGATGTCTCTGTCTCATCGCCCGCGTTCTGATTCGGGCTTGTTAAACAGCACACAGTTTCTGCTTGTCGTGACCCCGGCTTGTCCCCCGATTCCTTTCACCCGGCAACAGACGTCCTCCGATATCAGGTTTGTTATGGGAGTCAACCTAAAACCCCGCCTACCCTTCAAACAACCAAAAACATGGAGTCATTTCATGATGAGTGAACTCGTATCGTGTATGAATGACAGTGGATGTAACCCTAGCTAAGGAAACAGCGCGCTACATAGCACAGATTGTATATAAACATTTCCTACACTGATTACATAACATTAAACATCTTGGACTTCTAAGTACACACATCATACCAAATGGCAATTCTGTTTTTAAAGGAAAACTCAAGATAAATGGTTTTAGTGCGTGGTGTTAAACTGGATGCACTTCTCAATGAACTGGAAGTAGGACAACAGCAGAAACAGATTTTGGGGTAGATGTATAAATCAGTGATAAGGGAAGAGAAGTGATAAGGTGCCTGGTACTATATCACCGGCCAATCAGCTCCTGATTGGCATACAGTCTCTAGCACTCTACAGATTGGTGGAGAGGAAGATCCCATTGTCTGCTTTGTGTGGGGTTACTGAGAAAATAAGCAGATATTACATGAGACAGGACAAAGCATGGCAGCTTTACCTGATGCGCTGAGAGGAGACTTTAATTTCCTGTCCAGGAACGGGGCTTAGAGCAACCCGCTACGCTCCGGCTCTATCACATATTTACAGTAACATGCTGACACAGGATCACAGGATAGCAATACACACACACACAGTCTAAAAGGCAATATAAATGATAATTTTAGGGGTAATTCTAACCCCTCTGCTACCTAAGGCCTAAGGGCGGGTCCCCAGCGGCGTTGCCTTTCCACTTTTTACTGCTGCTAAGAATAGTGACAGGCATCTGTAACCTGCATTTGGAGATTATGGCCTTTATTCAGATCTGATCACAGTACAAATTTGTTTGGAAAATGGGCAAAACCATGTGCACTGCAGGTGGGGCAGATGTAACATGTGCATAGAGAGTTAGATTTGGGGGAGTTATTTTGTTTCTGTGCAGGGTAAATAACGGCTGCATTATTTTTACACTCTAATTTAGATTTCAGTTTCAATACACCCCACCCAAATATAACTCTCTCTGCACATGTTACATCTGCCCCACCTGCAGTGCACATGGTTTTGCCCATTTTCCAAACAAATTTGTACTGCGATCAGATCTGAATAAGGGCATATATTAGGCTTCCCCAATGGGCACTCTATGTCCACTGATAACTCAACAATGCAATTACCCAGCTATGTGCCAAAGACAATCGGAGAGCTCTTAGGGCTAAAACACACTTTAAAAAACATTTGAACATGAAGATAAATCGTTAACCCTTTGAGTTCCAACATCTCTGTAAGAATGTGCAAAACATCCACTAAAATTGACAGCACCGCTCACATTTGTTATATAAATTCAAATATTTTTTTGTGTGTGTGTGTGTGTGTATTATTTCCTATATAAAAAGGTAAACATTACAGGTCATAATGACGAATAAAAACGTCTGCTTGGCAATTTTCACACTTATTTTGACAAATTCACTTGGGTTAATAAATGTGTTATTAAACCATGGAATCCACCATCGGTTAAAATAGTCTTAAATTAATCTGTAATCTATCAAAAATTAGCCCTTTAGTAAATAGACCACTTATTATCTGTTCACAGACCCTCATACAGGTCTTTCCCAGACATGCTTGCCCCCAAAACAATTGCCTCTGGCCCCCAAACCTTCACACATACCCTGAAAATGTGCCTCTTTGCCCATGTTTACCGTATAAAATTCCAGAAGTGTTGTAGCCACCTCTATCCTATTATTACTACATTTATTTATAACGGTGCCACAAGTGGTTGGCAGCGCCGTACATAGGGCCCATATTAGAACAATACAGGGTGCACAGAACTAACAGAGCACAGGTAACAATGAGCAGCACAATTCTTAGTACACAATACAGTGGAAATGTAGGGAAGCAGGGGGGGTGTCCGTACTACCAGGGGTGGGTTATTGTTGGAAGAGATATATGATTACAAGTGAGAAGAGATGCTGGTATAGACGGTCAATGTGTAGGAGACCGCTATAATTGAAGTGCAAGAGAAGAGGGCCCTGCTCCAAGAAGCTTACAATCTACAGATCCTGATAACTCTTCACAGGTCACCCAAACCTTTACATTTTATATAACATATGGCGGCACTCCAAACAATATTTGTACCGTCAGACCCATTGACAAAAAGGTTAGCAATGCTAGTAAATACGTCAGTAACTACCAGTGGGGATAAACCTACAAACAGCAACCACAATGCCTGCCTAATTACCATGCACTCAGCATGCAACCACAAAGCACTGACCTATGAAATCCACCCTCCTTCATCTTCTGTACTTGCGCATGAGTCGCATCCAAATGACCCGGCTACATGTATTGCACCGTCTTCCGACAGCTGGTGAGAGCTGCAGGATGACAGGGCCCCAGGCCAGCGCAGACCATGCACTGTGTGCCCACTTTGCCATAATCATGCCGGCTGTTACGTCTTGATGGAAATGGGAATTTGTGACAATCACCTGTGGTCACATAAGGACGATTGCTGGCCAAAATGATCAGTGTCGTCTTGGCCTAGAAATTTCTATTACCATTGTACATATAGTAGACAAATCATGCTAATAAATTATCACCACTAAATTATAGAAGATAATTTGGTACTCTTTACCTAGCACGGCGCCCATCGCGGTCATCGATGGCGAGCGCAGCGAGCCCCGCGAGGGGACGAGGATACCTGTGAAGCCCGCGAAGGGACGCGTTTACCTGTGAAGGTATCCGCGTGCGCTCGCCACGCTTCGGGCTCGCCACACTATTCTATTCTCAACTCCACGCCGACGTGGATAGTGGGGGTATGAAAAGGTCGTAGGACGCGTACCGCTGCGCTCGCCACGCTTCGGGTTGACGTTGATCGTGGGGTGGCGTTAACAATTGTGGGGGCCATTTCACACTTCAGGGTGCCTATTTGGCCTCTGTGGGCCATTTAACATGGTTTCCTATGGAAAAATCGTGTCAATTGAGGCATTGAACAGTAAAATCGGGTCAATTGAGAAATTTAACATTGTTCCCTATGGGAAATCGCGGGCATCGCGTCGGACCCGATTTTTAGTGCATTCAATGGCCGCGATGCTCGCGATTTTTTTACCTGCGATGCCCACGATCAAAATCGTGGGCGCCGTGCTAGGTAAAGAGTACTGATAATTTTAATAATCTCACGCTGCAAAATGAATAAAAAACTCATAACTGGTGCCCCTATTACCGCACCAACCTAGTGTGGCAGGGACAGCATCTTTACACATGAAAGTAATGTGGTGGATCCGGTCCAGGTTTTACAGCAGCAGCAGGAAAACTGATGTGATAAAGGTTGGGCTGATTAGCAGCACCTGTGGCTTCCTGATAAAGTGTTTTTCCAGAGCAGGAAGTAATTGCTGACGGTGGATTAGCTGCCCAGGTGATAGGCCAGGGTATGGCTACAGTAGGGACCACTGGAGCTTTCTGAAGAGTTTGTTCTATGCTGTGACACCTGTATGCAGCAATGCTGGAACCTTCCTTGCCTATGCTGTTAACCTGGTATGCTGTTTACCTGCTACAAAATAAAGACCAATACTTCATCTATATCCGGTGTATGTGCTTCTTTGTCAAACTATCCTGCTGGAACATCAGTCTGCCCCAGGAGGCATCTAGAACATGTTATGACCCTGGTCTGATGGAGCAAGAGAAAGGCCGAATATATAGCCCTCCAAACAAGTAACGTTCCCTTTAACAGGAAACATTATTTTTCCTAGCTGATGGTGAGCCATTAATTTCTTAGCAGCCTCATTAGTCAAGAAATGGCTGGTTTTAGTCACAAGAGAAATGGCACATAAATTCCTGGCGGTGAACGGCGTGACCTTTGCGTACACTCCGTAAGAAAGTTCCAGCGACTCCCATGTGGATCTCAGGAATTGAGCTTAAATCCAACATAAACTAACTAAATAAAGTTTTCCACTGTGCGGCGGCCTGCGATGCCTATGTAGGAATGTGTAAAACAAGACCTGTTGTTTTACTGTAACTAATAGTCTCGGAGCGCTGTGAATTTATCAGTCTCCTGACACATTCCCGTTATTAGTCTTTGAGCATCACAGGGTAATGCGGGATGGCCTGCCGCTATGTTCGCCTCCAGGGTTCAGCGTGTTTGGCCGATAGTGGTGCTCCGATGGCAAAAATGCCGACAGAGACATGTTGACAAGAGAATGACGACATGGTAGCAATGATATTTTGAAGCATTTTCATTTTAAGCAGGATAGTAAAACATGAACTTCGGCAAAAGCATCAGTCATCTATTTAACAGGTTTAGGTGACATGCACTGTGTCGACCACTGAAGGTCGACATGGCTTAGGTTGGCACATTAAATACGTCGATAAAGGCTAAGGTCAATAAGGTTGGAAGGTTGACACAAGCATTCGGTTGACAATGGCAATGTCGACATGATTTTTTTGAATGTTTTTTTGTCCCGAATGTCGACATAGTCGACATGGACTGCATCAAAGTGTACCGCGTCTCCTCGCATAGCTTCGGGCACATGGCACTGATGCGCTTGGCGCACTATTCTACTCTCCCTCCAAGCCTGAGTGGATGGTAGGGCATGAAATACCGCCTGGCGGCACATGTCGGCTTAAAAAATAATGAGACCCTCATGTCGAAATTTTGACTGTCAACCTTGCCATTGTCGACATAATGCTTGTGTCGACCCTTCCAACTTTAGCCATGTCAGCCTATTTGATGTGTCAACCTCCAGTGGTTGACACAATGCATGTTGACCCAATATGTGTCGATGACCGTATACCTATGTAACTACTTCCCCACGTCTAAATGATTCAATATTATATATCCAACTTGTTATATTTTATTGCCATTTTCCATAAATAAGGTCGAGGAACTATTTAGATCGGAAATGTCATGTTTGCTTTGCTATGGGAACATTGTGCATATTTTGTGCAACGCCATTTATTTTCTAATCCATTTGTTTGACAGCAACGTCCGTTACAAATTCCCCAAAGGTCACAGACAGATTTATGGGTGGTTTTGCTGTTCAGATGGCACACAAGTCTTACTTGTACGGTCTGATACTATGCGATCAGACTGGGGGGGGGGGGGGGGCGTGCAAATCGGCTGTATTTGCTGACAGCGCAAATTCACATCTGGCTGTATGCAAAAAAACTTGTAGTTTGTGCCACAGACCCTGGAAGCGCAGTACGGTGGCCAGTGCTATCGTTTGAGTCCATCTAAGCTATTGGGTGCATGTGGAAACTGCAGCTTGGGTACCCAAAATCACACTTTTTCATGTATTTCTGTTCTCCCCCACAGAAATAATAGGCATACAGAGGAGTCTTTTCAAGAAGGCAACATAGGGCCCAGCAGGTACCAATGGGCCCCAAAAAGTTATCCGCTCCCAGAGGAGCATGGTGCCATGACATCACAGAGAACTGCCCACTCCAAAGTCCCCATGATGTTCTTTGATAGGATAAAAAAAATTTTGGAAACACAAATTGGTTCCATTCACTGTACAGATGGCGCGCCGCTCAGCCAGCGCAGGGAACTGCCAGATTGGCGGAGAGGTGCTCCATCTGACGTGGATGCGTGAGTCTCACACACATGCCCCTCTCCGCTTCAGGGAGACGGGCAGGGTGTGGGCGGAGCCGGTGGGGGCTGCGGGGAGTGGCATGGGACCAGCGGCCGAGGGCTCCGGCGGAACGGGGCGCACAAGCGTCTCATGATCGCGCGCCCCTTTCCTTCCGCTGGCGGCGGATGGAGCCACTCCATCTGTATGTCAGCAGCAGTCATTGGCTGCTAAGCGAGCACCTTAACGCTGCCCCAATCCAGGAATGCGCAGACGCAATCCCTGAATCGGCCCCTAAATGTGACACGGGTAGTAAGCCTTCTTCCAAAAGACGTAGCACCTGATCCACATAAAAGCACAGAAAGAAGCAGAATGTCTGGGCCCGTTTGGAAGCTCTACCAGGTGATGCATATATAATAAGCCTGAAAGACTGGCTCAATAACAATCCATATAACCGACAAATTGGGTAATTACACTAGAAGGATGAGAAACTCTTCGTTCAAAAATCAGTGCAAATACCTTCATCTTAAAACTTTCCAGACCCCCTACTAAACCCAGCCTTTCTGCACCGCGAATAACGTTCCTGCTTTGTACTAAACATCCAAATGGTTTTGGACAGTGTCTCGTTGGCTGCGTACCCCCCTCTTCAGGAACGGCTGCCAAACCCAAATGAAAAATGTTTTTTAATGCAGGATGATTGTGGAATGTTCTGCCAGTTATCAAGTTGCTGGTAGTGTTTATTATCTTACTTTTTTGTTTTGTTTTTTTCTGCTTTATATTTTTATTTTTAAATGGCCTTATTTTGGAATGGTTTGCAATATTTTATACGGTGCCAAATGCATCAGCTAAAGACCGTGGCAGTTATACTTTTAAATCGGTCTTGGCATCGGACTGGATATGTAATACCGCGCAGTTTGGAAAGATCTGAAACCACCTTCTAAAAGTTTTGCAACTTGTTTACAACCAGATCCACATTTTCAAACTCCTATGGATTCCGTCATAACCGGTGACTTGATACGGAGGATTGTATGGCTTTTCCCATTGTCTGCCACACGGAGAGCGGGATTTACAACCTTAATGGGATTGAGTTGCAGTTACTGTCAACGATCATTAAAGTTGTAGTGAGATGTTCCGACATGCAGAGATCGCCTCACAAATGCGTATGGTCAGTCAACACCTTATGTTGCGGGGGGCATTAACCGTTACCCCAATGTTCCAAATTAGGATTTCTTGTATGCTATCCCCTACTTATGGCACTATGGAACCTTCTGTTGACATATAAGTATAATGGGAAGTACGGGTGGTGTGGTTAACACTGTTGCATCACAGCACTGAGGTCATGGGTTCGATTCCCACCATGACCCTAACTGTGCGGAGTTTGTATATTCTCCCTGTGCTTTCGTGGGTTTCCTCCGGTTTCCTCCCACAATCCAATAATATGCTGGCTGACTCAAGCAAAATGTCGACATGGAAAGGGTTGACAACATACGGTTTTCAAATTTTTTAAATGTCAACGTCGACACCTAAGCAATGCCCCCCGAATTAGTGTACCGTGTTCGCTGGTGCAACTTTACTGTTCCGAAGAGGAGTCCACATGGATGGTAAAGTATGAAGAAGTCCAAAAAAGTGGGGGAAAAACGTGAAAAGCTCATGCCGACTTTTTCATGTGTCAACCATCCCCATGTAGTATACAAAATTGCTTGTGTCGACCGTGTGTCAATGTTTCTCTTGTACAGTACATGCCGACCTTTTGGGGCTGGTCTATTGATCGTCAACCTAGAACAGGGTTTGTCATTTACCCGGATACCAGCAAATTGGAAGAGGTCAGTTTCTGGGGGTGTTTGTAAGATTAGAGGTTTCGGGGAGAGTGCGGCGAGTTAAGACAAGGTGGAGTGCATGGGCCTAATTCGTACCTGATTTCACAGCTGCGAATTTGCAGGCCGGGCGATATTCGATGAACTGCGCATGTGTACGGCCTGAATTACGCATGGACGAGGCCGTCCTGCAATAAAATCCTGCTACTTTTTTGATCGCAAGGTGATTGACAGGAAGCAGCGTTTGTGGGTGAGAACCGGACATTTTCTGGAAGTGTCAGGGAAAGCGCAGGCGTGGCCAGGTGTGTGAGGGGAAGTCATGTGATGTCAGCTCCGCCCCCCTGATCAGCCTGATTCTATCACAGCCGCTACACACAGACTGCACACACTGGGGAATCATTATATGGTGAGGGGCGTGGCCAGGTGTGTGAGGGGAAGTCATGTGATGTCAGCTCTGCCCACCGAACAGCCTGATTCTATCACAACCGCTGAGTAAGTCCTGGGCTACGTACACACTGGGGAATCATTACATGGTGAGCGGCTGTTATCTGGGAGTGTCAGGTTATACGCAGGCGTGGCCAGGTGTGTGAAGGGAAGTCATGTGACGCCAGCCCCGCCCCCGATCAGCCTGATTCTATCACAGCCGCTGAGTAAGTCCTCGACTACGCACAGACTGCGCACACTGGGGAATCATTATATGGTGAGGGGCGTGGCCAGGTGTGTGAGGGGAAGTCATGTGACCTCAGCTCTGCCCCCGATCAGCCTAATTCTATCACAGCGGCTGAGTAAGTCCTGGGCTACGCACACACTGGGGAATCATTATAAGGTGAGCAGCTGTTATCTGGGAGTGTCAGGTAATACGCAGGCGTGGCCAGGTGTGTGAGGGGAAGTCATGTGATGTCAGCTCTGCCCACCGAACAGCCTGATTCTATCACAGCCGCTGAGTAAGTCCTGGGCTACGTACACACTGTACACACTGGGGAATCATTACATGGTAAGCGGCTGTTATCTGGGAGTGTCAGGTTATACGCAGGCATGGCCAGGTGTGTGAAGGGAAGTCATGTGACATTAGCTCCGCCCCCGATCAGCCTGATTCTATCACAGCCGCTGAGTAAGTCCTGGACTACGCACACACTGGGGAATCATTACATGGTGAGCGGCTGTTATCTGGGAGTGTCAGGTTATACGCAGGCGTGCCCAGGTGTGTGAGGGGAAGTCATGTGACATCAGCTCTGCCCCCGATCAGCCTAATTCTATCACAGCCGCTGAGTAAGTCCTGGACTACACACAGACTGCGCACACTGCGGAATCATTCGATGGCGATCCTGCTAATTTTCTCAAGCCGTGTTTAGCAATCCGCAAGCTTGCACGGGGCGGGATTGCACTCTGGCTGGGCGGTGTATACCTGATCTCAGGGCTCCAAAAATTAGCAGCCCAGTGATGTGGTCAGAATTATGCCCCATGTTCTAGAGACTAATCAGCTAGTATACAGCTGCAATAGTTACTGCATCTTAGTACACAGGGATTTGCGTCTCAATATAAATCCAGGTGGCTGCAGCAATTTCTCATATTTGCCATTGGGCTGCGTACAAATTCCCCGCTGTGAATGTATTTGCCTAAATCACATGCCCAGAGTACATTAGTAATGCTCTAGTAAAAGGAGGACAAGTAAAAGGTTTAATATAAGCTTTCACCAGTCAGAGCCTCGCACGACCCACATGTACAAGCCCTAAGTCATGCGCAATAGCTACATAGTACATGCCTTGAATGTAAAGACCAAATCTATATATTTTGTGAGCAAGTATGTGTTGTAAGCTTGCGAGCAGGGCCCTCATACCTTTGACTGTCTGTAAATACCCAGTTTGTTGTATCTGCTGCGCTATATAAGACACTAACGGAATCTGCTGCTCTATATAAGACACTGTAACGGAATCTGCTGCGCTATATAAGACACTGTAACGGAATCTGCTGCGCTATATAAGACACTGTAACGGAATCTGCTGCACTATATAAGACACTGTAACGGAATCTGCTGCTCTATATAAGACACTGTAACAGAATCTGCTGCGCTATATAAGACACTAACGGAATCTGCTGCGCTATATAAGACACTGTAACGGAATCTGCTGCGCTATATAAGACGCTGTAACGGAATCTGCTGCTCTATATAAGACGCTGTAACGGAATCTGCTGCGCTATATAAGACGCTGTAACGGAATCTGCTGCGCTATATAAGACGCTGTAACGGAATCTGCTGCGCTATATAAGACGCTGTAACGGAATCTGCTGCGCTATATAAGACACTGTAACGGAATCTGCTGCGCTATATAAGACACTGTAACGGAATCTGCTGCTCTATATAAGACACTGTAACGGAATCTGCTGCGCTATATAAGACACTGTAACGGAATCTGCTGCGCTATATAAGACACTGTAACGGAATCTGCTGCACTATATAAGACACTGTAACGGAATCTGCTGCTCTATATAAGACACTGTAACGGAATCTGCTGCGCTATATAAGACACTGTTACGGAATCTGCTGCGCTATATAAGACACTGTAACGGAATCTGCTGCGCTATATAAGACACTGTAACGGAATCTGCTGCGCTATATAAGACACTGTAACGGAATCTGCTGCGCTATATAAGACGCTGTAACGGAATCTGCTGCGCTATATAAGACGCTGTAACGGAATCTGCTGCTCTATATAAGACACTGTAACGGAATCTGCTGCGCTATATAAGACACTGTAACGGAATCTGCTGCGCTATATAAGACACTGTAACGGAATCTGCTGCGCTATATAAGACACTGTAACGGAATCTGCTGCGCTATATAAGACACTGTAACGGAATCTGCTGCGATATATAAGACACTGTAACGGAATCTGCTGCGCTATATAAGACACTGTAACGGAATCTGCTGCGCTATATAAGACACTGTAACGGAATCTGCTGCGCTATATAAGACACTGTTACGGAATCTGCTGCGCTATATAAGACACTGTAATGGAATCTGCTGCGCTATATAAGACACTGTAACGGAATCTGCTGCGCTATATAAGACACTGTAACTGAATCTGCTGCGCTATATATATAACGGAATCTGCTGCGCTATATAAGACACTAACGGAATCTGCTGCGCTATATAAGACACTGTAACGGAATCTGCTGCGCTATATAAGACACTAACAGAATCTGCTGCGCTATATAAGACACTGTAACGGAATCTGCTGCGCTATACAGTATAAGACACTGTAACGGAATCTGCTGCGCTATATAAGACACTGTAACAGAATCTGCTGCGCTATATAAGACACTGTAACGGAATCTGCTGCGCTATGTAAGACACTGTAACGGAATCTGCTGCGCTATATAAGACGCTAACGGAATCTGCTGCGCTATGTAAGACACTGTAACGGAATCTGCTGCGCTATATAAGACACTAACGGAATCTGCTGCGCTATATAAGACACTGTAACGGAATCTGCTGCGCTATATAAGACACTGTAACGGAATCTACTGCGCTATATAAGACGGTGTAACGGAATCTGCTGCGCTATATAAGACACTGTAACGGAATCTGCTGCGCTATATAAGACGCTGTAACGGAATCTGCTGTGCTATATAAGACACTGTAACGGAATCTGCTGCGCTATATAAGACACTGTAACAGAATCTGCTGCGCTATATAAGACACTGTAACGGAATCTGCTGTGCTATATAAGACACTGTAACGGAATCTGCTGCGCTATATAAGACGCTAACGGAATCTGCTGCGCTATGTAAGACACTGTAACGGAATCTGCTGCGCTATATAAGACACTGTAACGGAATCTGCTGCGCTATATAAGACACTGTAACGGAATCTACTGCGCTATATAAGACGGTGTAACGGAATCTGCTGCGCTATATAAGACACTGTAACGGAATCTGCTGCGCTATATAAGACACTGTAACGGAATCTGCTGTGCTATATAAGACACTGTAACGGAATCTGCTGCGCTATATAAGACACTGTAACAGAATCTGCTACGCTATATAAGACACTGTAACGGAATCTGCTGTGCTATATAAGACACTGTTAATAAATAAGGAGAACTAATACGGCTTCAACTTTCTCAACTACTTGAAATTCGTACCCTGTCTCCAGAGAGGTAGAAATGGCAATGGGGCGAATCGCTCCGGAGCCCCAGCAATCCGCTGTCAAGAACACAATCCGCGCAAGTAGGACTGTTAAAGCCCGCTGGAATTTAAAGTTCCTTTCTAAGTTCCTTTCATTAGTTGTTTTTTGTCCCCTATGACAGCTTTAGACATTTGCGTTCAGCAGGAATTTAGTTCAAAAATCCAGTCGTTCAGTGGATTACATGTTTGGGGAGGGGGTGGGGGTGAACGGAATCACAGATGGAACTAAAACTTGGCAGCTTCCACCCAAGTCCCGTCTATATTTATTTTTCAGAACTTTTAGAAGATTCTACAGTAGATTTTACAGATAATGGATCCAGTCTGCCGGTGGCTTTGCAGGATGACGGCGCCAATTCATCACATGTAACCGCTGCAAATGACCGATATGACCTGGAAGCAGCGCAACCTCATTACGGTACATCCAATCAGAATAAAGGTGACTCGTGATGAAAGTCGTATTTCTCTGAATGACAGTAATTCCTGTAAATGACTTAGAAGGCAATAGCCAATCACACACTTGTTTATTTATTTATTTTTTTTAATCTTGTTTTGTTCCCAATTAGTAACAAACTATAAAGACTCTATTATCACCAAATAAACTTTTTTTTTTTTTAGTTATTTTCAGCAACAAATTAGCAAAACCAAAGTCGCTGATTGATGCTCGCCCAGGCGACGCGGAGACCGGGTGAGTGCGGCGGCTGGAGGCAGCGGGAGCCGGGACGGAGCCTGGACAGGGCCGGATGAGCTGCTCTCACGGCGAGACTTGTGAGTGCGGCGGGTAGGTATGGGAGGCGGTGGGTGGGTACGGGCAGCGGCGCACTGGAGGACGGCACCTAGTAAGCTGCTGCTGCTCACCCGGCGCCATCTTCCCTGCCTCAATCTGGCATCTCTTCATGTCGAATTGAGATTGCCGTAAATATGGCCAAAACCTTTCGGTTTGGCTGTGTTTCCGTCAAAAGCAGGTGGATTAGCGGCTATTCCCTCAAAAAAACAGCCAGCACTGAATTGAATGTGTTTTGCGTACCGTGCAATTCAATCCTGATCGTATAGGGAACAAACAGCAAGGCTACCTAAATCTAACTCTCTCTGCACATGTTAAATCTGCCCCACCTGCAGTGCACATGGTTTTGTCCAGTAGAGAAAGAATTTTAATTTTGCAGGTGAATCAGAATCATGCCCCAAGGCCATATTTCTTAAAATCATTTTGAGAGCTACCCTCAGAAAATGGGCATTTTCACAACTATTAAGCATCCGATGAATGTCTGCACCAGGAACTCTTTAATACCTGACGAGGGACCACTTTATCAACAGCAAAACCAGCCCCTTATGTTTCTATGGAGGCTGCTAAACTGTTAAATATATAACAAGTGATATATTCCGAAGCTTGGCCCCAGGAGCAAACACTGGGCCTGATTCGGATCCATTCAGTACTGCGTGCATTCGCACGCAGTACCGATGTTGCGTGTCTGCGCAGGCGGGTATCTGCGCATGTGCAGGCGTATGGTGCGTGGGGGGGGGGGGGGGGGCGGAGATGAGCCCCATTACCATATGGGAATGCCCAGCGTTCCATGGGCGTTCCCATGAGAAAGCTGGGTGTTCTCATGGTAATGAGGCAGTGACGCGGGTGTGGGGGGCGGGTAGCTGACATCACCGGATGTCAGCTACCCGCCCAGATCCACGCCAGCGTGCACGCAAATGTAAGTAACTGAAAAGTCACTTATATATGCGTGCACGCTAAACATCATTCGATGGTCGGTGACCATCGAAAGATGTGGGCGGTTACCCGAGCCATGCGAATGGATGTTTATGCAAAACATCCATTTGCAGCTGTTCGGGCGAAGCCGCACTTTGAGGGGGCGGCGGGGGGGGGGCGGTCGTTCGCCGGGCGGGGTTTGGTGGACTCGAAAGGCTGCGAATTCGCAGCCTTGCGAATCAACCTGAATAACCCCCACTGTTATTTGAGGGTGCTAGGCATATTAACATTATCCAGGAGTGGGATTCAAAGGATCCCTCCCCATTACGGTTTGCCGTGCACATGTGGTCTGGCGATGCAGTAGCTGTATTGGGCCCCGATCCCGTAAGTCACATGATCCCATTATAGACCTTTTTACAGTACCGAGGCCCATGTCCCCGCATGCACATTGTAAATGCCTGCGACGCTGCATTTCTTATTGCGCAATAAACTTTTATAGAGATCTGATAATTGATCAATATAACCCTGGCGGTAAATTTACTCAATATCCATTTCTGATCGATATTAAATCACTCATCATTAATGATGTGACTCAGGGACTGAATTGCACGTTTACTAACAGGTCTACAGATCACCCGCTACAAAAGTTGGTTTTACATTCCCAGGGGCTGATGCAAAGTTGATAGAAAAAACAGGTACAAACTGGGCTTGATTCGGGTCGCGAAGCTTCTGCCGCACACGCTGCTCCTTTGCGCATGTGCATTACATGTCTGATGTACAGTCGGTTGCTCTATGGCATCAGCCTATCAGTGATTACGAGTTTGATGCCTCTTGGGGGCGTCGGTGGCCTTCGCTTCCCAAGATGGAGGCATGTTGCTGCCATTAGGTGGGAATGAATGGGCCAGGTTCTCCGTTCCATGACAGAGTATTCCTGCCCTATTGGTAGCAGTTCTGTCAGCCGGCTTGGGTCACAATGCTGGCAGGTGACTGGCTACATTCTAGGGCAGGCATGTCCAAACTGTGGCCCTCCAGCTGTTGTGAAACTACACATCCCAGCATGCCTTGCCGTAGTTTTAGCATTCCCCAATAGCAAAACTGTGGCAATGCATGCTGGGACTTGTAGTTTCACAACAGCTGGAGGGACAGAGTTTGGACAAGCCTGTTCTAGGGGCAGATGAGAGGGGTGACACAGATTGGAGGTACAGCACATCCCCCCCCCCCCCCTACAGCAAGCTGTATAAGCCAATGTAAGTACCTTGGGTCCATCAGGATGAGTGGGTACTTGTAGTTCCACCACACCCCTGTAGCAGACCGAAGAGGCAGTCCCGCTAAACTGTCCACACCGCGGTACTGCCTTCCTTTTCACCAACAAATCAGAGCTGGAAACATCCAATGAGAGGCCCCCTTTTAAGATCCTTTGCCGGTGCCTCTGGCTGCCACCGACCTGCCGGTGTCCTGCTTTCCCTTTCAGTGGAAACTATGCCCACCCAGGAAAAAAACGGAAATACAGTGCAGTAGAAACGGAGACAAGAGAGTGGCAACCTAAAAAAATCCCAGGTAAAAAAAAATCACGAGTCTGACCCAGGATTTTGCTGGATAAAGGGGTATAATACAAACAACAGAAACATTACATCAGCAAAGAAATGGATAGAACGTATCACAGCAGAACTGTCCCCAGTTTCCTGGCACAGTGTCCCACGTTTCTGACATCCATCCCTGGAAATGTTCATCTCTCTCAGCACTGGCCAACGGTACAATCCAATTCCTTTTATTGTGCATGTTTGATGCAATCCTAACCATCTGTTCTTACTCCCCAGTCATTGAATATGAACATTTAAAATACGAATAAATACACCAAAGTAAGCCAGGACCCTATAGGTATAAAGATTGTAATGTTCTTATCGGTCCAAAACCAAAATGCCGTTACAGTCTATAGCAGGGCTGACCGAATCGGTCCCCCAGATCTACCAATAGTCCACCAGTCCAGACCCCCAGCTGGTGCACAGGTGCAGCCATTACTAACCGGCACATATTCAAACATGTGCTGGATTCATTCCTAACCGACGCATTCTACAGATCCACAGGTGTCCTGGAAAACATGGACTGTTGGTAAATTGCAAGGCCCGGGTTTGGCCACCAATGTTCTATAGGTTTGTATAGTAGAGGATTAAATACTAGATGTTCTCTGTCCCCAAAAATTAAGATTCGGTATGACTGTATAGGAAGGTAATAAGGAATCTTCTTGACATGTATGAAGGAAGAGTCACCGTAAAGGAGACACCGGCAACAGCCCGTTTCCAAGGTAATCCCTAATGCACATGTTCTCAAAGTCGGTCCTCACACAGTGTATGTTTTGCCGGAATGGGATCATTGGATAGAAAGTCGACATGAGTGAAAGTCAAAATGCATGAAGGTCGACATAGGTTAGGTCATTAGGTCAACACAAGTATTGGGTCGACATGGGGAAGGTCAACAAAAAGGTCAACATGGGGTTTTTCACCTTTTTTTGTCCCCCATTTCGACACAGTCAACATGGACAGTGAAGCATAGCACCGTGTCCCCTTGCATGGCATGCTGCGCTAGGCATGCTTCGGGCACGGTGCCTCGATACGCTCGGAACACTATTTTATTCTCCCTCCGCGCCCTAGTGGATGGTAGGGCATGAAATACCGCCTGTCGGCACATGTCGGCTAAAAAAAAAAGTGAAAAACCCCAGGTCGACCTAACGAGCTGTCCACCTAACCCATGTTGATCTTCAGTCATTTCAATCCTAGTGGTGTTGACCCAATACTAGTTACTGGAGACCTAGTGACCGTATCCCGTTTTGCAGGTCTCCTCACAGAATCACAAGTGAAGTAATGAGCTCCACCTGTGGATCTTTAAAAATGTGTCAACGAATAATGAGTGAACCTATCGGTTGACCTGTAAAACGTGACCTGTGTGGGGTCCTGAGGACCTAGTTTGAGAACCAGTGCTCTAATGTAAATCACTGAAGATCCGTCACAGCTATTGTGCATGCCCATATGTCAGGATTTATGGCACTTCTATGTGGCATGTGATTTGGGCATTTTGTGTGGCCTAATGTGAATTAGGGGCACTACTGTGTGGCAAATAAATTTTGGGCAGAATGGGGACAATTACATTTCTAATCGCTCTCCCATGTATAGTGAATTAAAATCTGGGAGGGGGGGGGGGGGGGGGGGAACATACTTAATTGTGGTCTTATTTATCGCTTGTCACACCCAGTTTAGCCGATTAAGCTAAAAACAACCCAAGTGCTGGGCACTAAATTAAAAGTGCCCCCCAACACACGCACACCCCCACACACAGCAGAATAGGGGTAGGGGCGAACTGAAATGTGTCTCCGCGCCAAAAAAGACCAACAATTTAACTGTTCGGTTAGGAGTCATCAAGTAGTGGCCACGGGGATAAACAAATTAATTCCCAATATGTGTGCCACAATGTGAATCAGGGGGCATTGCTGTGTGGCATAGCTTAGTACATTTCACTTTTTTTGAGGACTGCGAACGAATACAGGGAAACTGTATGCTGGCATTGTAAACGTTGACAATATGCCCCACAGTCTATAATCCGAACAGGCACAGGGACTGATGCATGTGATTGAACAGTCTTTGTAGAACGCTAGGTTATATTTGATGCTATATTAAACTCATTCTACGTCCGTTGCAAAAGTTTTCGGCTCTGGACCGATAATTCCGTCCATTGTAGAGAGGGCGAGC
This sequence comes from Crinia signifera, assembly GCF_055691185.1. Classification (NCBI taxonomy): domain Eukaryota; kingdom Metazoa; phylum Chordata; class Amphibia; order Anura; family Myobatrachidae; genus Crinia; species Crinia signifera. The sequence continues at coordinate 382,472,884 of NC_139218.1, forward strand.
TACAAGCATCAATTATTGTTTGGAAGAGGAATTATGGTCCAGCAACTGCAGATTTGTATCTATTAGATCATATGTAAGTAAATACTGACTTTCCAAAAAAGGCTCCAATTTTAGAATAGATCAAGACCATTTCCCTGTTGAGACTGGCTGATACAGAGGTACGATCCTGGAAAGACGCGTGTGTGGCCGCACTCCCATCCAGCAGTCAGACTCCGCAGCCCCATTAAATCCAAATAAAACACAGACTGGAAATTGGGAGAAGTCAGTGACTCAGGAGTCCAAACCCTAATAAATAAGTGCGGTTGGCCAATGTTGGGCTCTTGGTAACGGGGGGTACAATATTAATACACTACTAGAGGAAATGAAACTTCCAAAAGATGGATCTTCCAAACCAAATAACCACACACATTATGCGCCTACTTTAACGGGACAATAGGTCAGGCCGAAGCATGCCCTGTACTTCTGGAGCAAAGTATCACTTACATACTGGTTTCCGGCAATCTGTAAACATAATTGCTGTTTCCATTAATGAGTAGGTTGCCATGTGCAATTATGTAACAAAATGTACAGTAGCACAAGAAAAACATGGAAAGAAACTATTGGTGCATAAGAGGGATTGTAAAATGTTCCTTCACAACACACCGTTTTATTAGCGACTTCCAGCCCTGCTTCTAAGTGGGGAATGCAACTGCCCGGTGAAAGGGGCAATTGCCGTTGCGTCAGCGTTTAAATGCCGGCTACGGAAGCCTGGTTCTCAGGCCCAATTCACATCAATGTGGCTTAAAAGTTATCACTACAATATCGGGTATTTTAAATGAGGTCCCGCCACCGCCAACTACGGCTGGGCAAACAAATCGCTGGCAATTGAATTCCCCTTTGATCTCCAGGTACCATTCCTCCCTGCACGTGCTCTTTTGCCAAGTGCATCCTCCAGAAGTTCATCCCTCACCTTAGGGCAGATGTATTTAGCCTAGTGAAGTGATAAAGTTGTATTTAGCCTAGTTAAGTGATAAAGTTGAAAGTAATAATGCATCAGCCAATCAGCTCCTAGCAGCCAGGGTACAGGCTGGGTTTGAAAACTTAGTTGGGAGCTGATTGGCTGCTGCATTATCACCTTCCACTTTATCACTTCACCCAGCTTACTACGCCAGCTCTTACAGACAGGACCCTGCTTCCTCTTGTTATCTCCTTAGCTCTATCTTTGCCCTTGGTCTCCCGGATCCCATCAGCTACTCTGACACCGTATCCTAGACCTTATATTGGGTGAAGGGCCATCGAATGCTGCCTTCTGTCCACGTGACTTACCCACACACATGTCCGTGTGCTACCTAGTCCATTGTTTCATTGCGGTGTCTTCTTACTACATACATTACATACATACTGGCCCTTATTCTGGTTCACTCACAAAGGCAAGTTCCTTCTCAAATGGACAAAACCATGGTGCATGGCAGGGGAGGGGCATATGTAACATGTGCAGAGAGAATTGGACTTGGGTGGCCTTAATTAGAATCGAAAACCAGAAAACTAATAAGCGTCCTATGGGGTGCAGATTCTGGGGCCTCTCAGGTATGGCTTTAGGGTGGCGCATGGAGCGTAATCTGCAATTTCTTCAGCAAAGGGTAGAGGGAGGGGAAGAACACCCACTAAAATGAGTTACAGATTTAAGGGTTTGTGCAGCCAGAAAAGAGTTGGCAGCATTGTACAAAGCGAACCTAAAAAGGACATTTACAGCTTAGACAGGAATGAAAATTTGGCTGAATTGTAAAAACGAGATCATTTGCAATCTCAAAAAGTAAATTCTGAGGAATGTAGATATAAGTCTCGAGCTTGAGGAACGTACACTGGGGGAATCGGCTGAGCTGGGTGAGTACAGCGAGTAACCAGACATGGGGAACAGGAGCGGGTCTCCAAAACCAAGGAATGTGACACAAGTGGCTAAAATAATATGCCCCTAACACATTTGCAAAAATATCCCAGGTTTTTGCACATGAACGTGCATCAACCCGGGATTTAGCTCAGTGTGAAAAGGGTCTTGAAAGAATATCCCAGGATGAACATCTCGGGATGGGTAGATTCTGGAATCGACCCGGGATGCGATCAGTTTGAATGGTCCCGTACCCGGGATTGGGTACACGGGACTTTAAAAAATCTGCTGATTGGAGTTTTCTTGGGCTCACAAATGCTGATGTCATCGTTCAGAGCCCTGGAGTCCATTTCTAATGACATGGGCGTTCCCATGGTAATTCGTCTGTGATGCGGGCCCACCGAATATGAGTCACCAGAGAGTGTCTTCAATTCGCAAGCGCTTTAGAAATCATTCGATGGTCGGCGAATGGATGTTTATGCGAAACATCCATTCGCATATGTGCGGGAAAATCGGCGTGCGTACGGCAGGTGGCGTTTAGTGGATTCGAAAAGCTGCAAAATTGTGAGTCAACCAGAATGACCCCCATAATATATTGCAACCAAATGAGTCAATGCCCCAACTACCAGCTGTTTAGACGAGGTTTGAGCTTGTGCCGAGTCAGAACATCACATGCTGGCAGCCGTGTCACCGGGTATGGGTCATGGCGTCCCCCACCTGAATACCAATATGCGCCGAGTGCAGGCTTCTCCTCCAACTCCACATGCTGGCAGCCATTTAAAATATGGCGCAGACTTGTAAGCCAATCAGCTTCTGGTACGCGAGCTCCAATTGGCTTACTTGCCAGACAGTGCTGCAATATACATGGCAGCCAGGCATCCATAGGTGAAGGAGAAACCTGCACTCCGGGAGCACTGGGCTTCAGCAGCAGCTCAGCAGAGGCAGTCGGGGCAAGGTGCGGTGGGCGGAATGAGTGTCCCTGCTCCTTCCCTCTCTGTTAGAGTGGCCTGGGACAGCTGTGCCCACAGCTCCCCCTTGATGGTGACCCTGCATAGAGTCGACTGCATGAAGGTCAGCATGTTTTAGGTTGACCACTAAAGGGCTTAGGATGACACCTGATATAGGTCGACATGGCAAAGGTCAGCAGGGTCGGAAACTGGGTAAACACTGGGCGATATATCGTTGACTATATCGCATATATATCGTCCAGCGTGTACAGTCAATATCGCTAACGAGTGTCAGCGGGTGATTAGCGACCCCCCTGTCCTCTGTACACACAGCTCAATCATCAGCGAATGCATGTGCGGAGCGGGGGACGGGTGACGTCACCCGTCCAGTATGTACGCTCAATATCGTTCTCACGCAGCCCAGCCGATATAGTTAGCTACAGTATATTGTGACTGCAGGAATCCTCTAGTCTAAGGGTGGGCAAAAAGCGGCCCTCCAGCTATTGATGAACTACACATCCCAGCATGCCTTGCATCAGTTTCAGCATGGCCAAATAGCAAAACTAAGGCAAAGCATGATGGGTTGTGTAGTTCATCAATAGCTGGAGGGCTGATTGTTGCCCACCCCTGCTCTAGTGTGTACCCAGCATTAGAGGTTCCAGTGGGCACCGGTGCTACCCTCAGCACCGGTCATCACAGTTTCCAGTGTGCTCTTGGAGATACTCTTTGCACCAGTCACCAGTGCTGGAACATGTGAGCAGTGAGACCATGGGACCTAGTGTTCCTTCTAGGAACTGGGCTGGGCAGGAAGAAAGGGGCGAGGTCACCAAAGGGGGCGGGCCCAGCCCACGAGGTCACCAAAGTGGGCAGGCCAGTCCACGAGGTCACCAAAGGGGGCAGGCCAGTCCACGAGGTCACCAAAGGGGGCAGGGACCAGTCCGCCACGTCACCAAAGTGGGAAGCGCCGGGCTTCAACATGGGCTCTAGGCTTCCCCATGCGCATCAGCAGCAGGTTGTTCTAGCAGGGCACCGCTAGAGGGGCAGGGCACATTTTGCCCTTTAAAAATCGGGCAGGGCGCAGCGCCCTGCTAAAACAGCCTAGCGGAAACACTAGGTCCCATCCTCCACCACAACCCAAGTTCACAATATGCCATACAGCAGTGGGTGACAGGGAGAGGCAGAGGGTGTCAGCATCAGGGAGGGGGAGGCAGAGGGGGACAATGGAAGGCATGAGGGGGAGAGTGACAGGAAGAGACAGTGTGTGAGAAGAGTACAAGCACAATGTCCTGTGTGGTGCACATAACAGGGGTCTGCCTCTTGTTCTTTCCTCAGTTTAGCACCTGGTTAGGCAGATTCTGCGAGTGCCAGGTACACTGGGTGTGAGCTGCCTTTAATTCGCAGACAGCAATGAATGTTTATTAGAGGCGATATGTGGCTGTGACCATCGGCACGGTTACGTGGCAGGACGCACACACACGGTAACCCCCGGTTGGTCCAAGGGAATTCTTATGCGACTTCTCTCTCTAGAAGTCACATAAGTGCTTGGGGGCCTTAAGTTATTTTAATAGCTGTTAATCAGCAAACCAATAGCATGGAGAACAGTGTAGCAGCTAAGTTCAAATTCTGGCCACAGGAGCGAGGTTACGTAATGACTCCACAACCAGAGCACAACTGAGATTGGCAACTTGTTCAAAAAAGTCATCTTGGTTCAGTGCCAATCTGGAGTATCCATTGCAGTCAAAAAAAGGTGACACATTGTGCAATGCAAAACCGAGAAATACAATAAGGCTTCAAATTCTCAAGGACCCTGTTCAGTCGGCAATTCCACAGCGTCTTCACATCACTTTCAGGGGAAGATTTACAGAGCTTCAAAAAGTGATTAGTGCAGGCAGTGCCCATAGCAACCAGATTCGAACGACCATTCATCTAGGAAGGCATCGCCTATAGAAACCAGATTCTAATGACCATTCATCTAGGAAGGCATCGCCTATAGAAACCAGATTCTAATGACCATTCATCTAGGAAGACATCGCCTATAGAAACCCGATTCTATCGACCATTCATCTAGGAGGGCATCGCCTATAGAAACCAGATTCTAACGACCATTCATCTAGGAAGGCATCGCCCACAGCAACCAGATTCCAATGACCATTCATCTAGGAAGGCATCACCTATAGCAGGGCTGGCCAAACCGGTCCTCGAGATCTACTGACGGTCCACGTTTCCCAGACCACCTAGCTGGTGCACAGCTGTAGTTATTACTAATACCCCTTTCACATCGCACCCAAATTACCGGGTTCATGCCGGTTGGACCCAGTAACTGATGCGATGGGTTACTGGGTGCAGCAAACCGGTAGCAACATGGCAATACGAACCGGTAAAAAAAGAAGAGTTCTTACTGGTTCGTTGCCATGTTGCTTTATGGTGTGAACGGGTTAATCAGGTCGAGACCCGTTTCCCGTTCACACTATGGAGGAGGTAGTGCTTGGAGCAGCGCCAGCTCTAAGCGCTGCCTGCTCCCCCACCCACGATGACGTCAGCGAACCTGCAATATTGCCGGTTTGCTGAAGCAATGTGAACAGACCAAAATGCAGGTCCGACTTTCTGATCCAGTCCGATGCGCACGGCCCAAAATCGCATAGTGTATGGGGGCCTTAAAGATCATTCATCTAGGAAGGCATCGCCGATAGTAACCAGATTTTAAAAATTATTCATCTAAGAAGGCACTGCTCAAAGCAACCAGATTCTAATGATCATTCATCTGGTAATGCATTGCCCATAGCAACCAAATTCTAACAATCATTCACCTAAGAAGGCTTTGCAAATAGCAACCAGATTCTAATGACTATTTATTGAGATTGACATCACATTCCCTATACTAGACAAATGCCATCTACAACCTGATTGGTGCTATGGACAACACCTCCCCTTTCCATGTACTAGGAAAATAATAGCTACAGCCTCATTGGTTACTATGCGTAACACCTCCCATTTCCCTCTACAACATAAATGTTAGCTAGAACCTGATTGGTTTATATGTACAACCCCTCCCCTTTTTCTTCACTAGGTAAATGATAAATAAAATCTGGTTGCTATAATCCTGATTTTTGCATTCTGATGGAATCGATGCAATAAAGAAAACAGTATCTATCCTTATGTATCAATACCTATTTCCCTATAGATTGTAAGCTTGCGAGCAGGGCCCTCATACCTTTTGACTGTCTGTAAAGTCCCTGTTTGTTGTATAACTATCGGAATATGCTGCACTATATAAGAAACTGTTAATAAATAAATAATTTGTAGCTATGCACAACACTTCCCCTTTTACTGTTTAGAAGCTAGAACCTGACTGGTTGCTATGGAAACACCTCCACCATACCTTTTTTTATAGAAGTTCTAGTAAACGTACTCAGTAATTACTGACTATTCCCTACTCTGCCCAACAAGTAACCAGTGTTCCCGCGGTCGGACTATTTTACTATAACATTTCCGGCCAAGTGCAGAGAAGAACTTGCACTTATTATGGGTTACTGAGGCCTACGAATCGGCATTAACATATCACTAAAATAGTACAAAATAAATACTCATCTATACCAGAAATGACTGTTCAGGTCCATACACACTGGGCGACTATGCCCAGCGTGTATAAACAGCGATGAGAGCGTTCATCACTGGGGGGAAAGCCGCTCAGTGCATACACACTGGCTTTGCATAGCACATCACCAGGGCATACACACTGGGCGGCTTTGAAATGAAAAATAATGAAAAAGGTTTCAAAGTTTTATGTCCCTCACCTCTCACATGTGAACATACACCAGGGTTGCCGACCCTCCCGGAATTTCCGGGAGTCTCCCGAAAATCGGGTCCCCCTCCCGGCCCCCCGGAAGGGTGGGCAACCCTCCCGGATTCAGGGGGGACCCACGCTGTCCCCCGGATCGCGGCATTAAAATGCCGCAATCCTCGGGTCTCAGAGGAGGGGGCGGAGCTAAAACGACGCAATCGCGTAATTTTAGCCCCGCCCCCCTCCACGGAGATCACTGAATTCGCTGGTTTACCAGCATGAGGCGGGACTTAGTGATGTCACGCTTAAGCCCCGCCCCCTGAGCGGCTACTGAAACTCTCCTCTCCGGGAAAAGAAAGTCGGCAACCCTGACATACACACACACAGATGGGATATACAGTTATAATACACACATGGGGCACACGTGAAATATACATGTAACAATGACAGATTAACATCCATGAGGCAGAATACTGTCTGTCAGTAAAGCGCAGGTTAGTGTGCTAACACTGTGTTGAGCAGAATTCCTGGCTTGTTCGTTTTACTAATGGGAAGTATCTGAATAAAGTTGTGTGAAAGTGAGCTTCTATTACTGTGCTCTGCAAGAGACAGACATTTTTTTGGAGAATAAAATGCATTGTGGCCTATGTAAATAACTCACCGATTATGGCTTCTATACTGGAGACAAATTGCATTGTGATAAATGACTTTTAATAAGTTAAAAGACAGAATTAAAGGGGTAAACTGATTTTTAAATGTACTGCGAAGTGAGATGTGAGATGCAACGACATGTATACAGACACTTCAAGGCAAATTTGCTAAAATGGGAGTTCTATTGAAGATGGGATGTTGCCCATAGCAACCAATTAGAATCTAATATCTTCTAAATGGTGCTAAATAAATAAGAAATAAATCTGATGGGTTGCTAAGGGCAACATCCACAAACCCATGCGCAATTCAGGAACCATCAAATAATTTTCCCAGCCAGAGCAATTGTCTGACCCTGCCAGTCACAGGCTGATCAACGCTGTAGCCGATGTCACAGACCCTCCCTAAAAATGCTTGGCCACGCCTGCATTTTTTCTGACACTCCCAGAAAACGTCTGATTACCACCCACGAACGCCCGTTTCCTGCCAGCCAACCTCCAACCAGTTTGCGTGTATGTTCCATAAGCATTTTCTGTCCCTGTTTTGGCTCGCGCATGCAGGCTACGATCTAAACACATATGCAGTCATTCAAGAATCGCTCAAATAGCGAATTCCCCGATCAACTCTGAATCAGGCCCATAGAATGAACTTTTGGACTTTAGCTAAGAAAAATGAAAGCCCTTCCTTGCGCTTCACAATCAGATGGTGGAGAGCTCCGACCTGTCAGTAGCATGCATCCAACGCATGCACTCTACTAATCTGAGCACCATGACCCGTTCCCTACAAAGAACTGCGACCAAGTGACACCTGGAATTGGGATCAATGTATCGGGATAAAAGAATCACAGGAACCAGTAACAGAGGCCTACATTAATTTACCAGGAGCATGCAGAAGGGTCACCGTTCATACGTGTGCACAACACACACATATGAAATGCACATGCCCACTCTACAGATAGCAATCTATATACCCCAGTGTCGTACTGTATATGTGGCGGGGCCAAACCATATGCATACGCAAATATCTATATGGAAACAGCCTATGGCACGTCCTGAAGTCAGCATTTGCGCAATGGGAGTTCCCAGAGCAGGGATTCTGGAATATGAGGCCGGGGTAAATGTAGGGGCAGGTGAGGGTAGACAAGAGACCCCCTTCAAGTTCAATAGACTAGTAGTAGCATGACATAAGATGGCAATAGGGACATGCATAGTGTCCCTATGGCCCTCACTCCCAGGATAGGGTGACAGGTAAGTACCAGGCATTATTGTGGAACTACAAGTCCCAGCACACATGTATAGGATGCCCTGCAGTATATATATATATATATATATATATATATATATATATATATATATATATTACAGTGTGTGTAGAGGGGAAGCAGGAAGGCAGCAGCAGCCAGGCCCCTCCCTCCCGGGCCCCCTCCTCCTCCTCCCCCCCAGCAGTCTCACCAGGTAGAGGGGCGCATAGATCTTCAGGGACTCCTCCATGGCGCTCTGCGTGATCTGCAGGTAGGAGGTGAAGCAGGACGGGTGCCAGGTGTGCCCGATCTCATAGCAGCTGTGCGGGACGGACTTGCTGAGGGCCGCCATGATGCGGTGCAGGGACGCGGCTTCTCAGGAGAGGGGAGGGGGAAGGAGGGTAAAGGTCTCCCCCGCTGCTGGGAGCGCGGCTCGGGGTTACTCCCGTACAAAGCCCCGGGCGGCCTGGGGAGGCCGGGAGCGCGCACGGCACGGGATGGGACGTGGACGCGCGCGGCGTGCATCCCGGATGGGAGGGCGGTAGTTACAGACACACACATGACAGCACACTGTATACAGTCACTGGCACTCAGCTGTCTCATCCAGGGGCACCTGTCACTGTGTAATGGGTGTGCTCTGTTATATACCAGTGACCCTCAACCCACATATATACCTGATATATACAATGCACAGGTATTGGGGGTGCTCATCCCCCCTCCCCCATATGAGTCATATATGCCATGCACAGATAATGGGGGTGCTCACCCCCCCTCTCCCTTATGAGTGATATATACCAAGCACAGATATTAGGGGTGCTCATCCCCCCTCCCATATATGAGTGATATATGCCATGCACAAATATTAGGGGTGCTCATCCCCCCTCCCCCATATGAGTGATATATGCCATGCACAGATATTTGGGGTGCTGATCCCCCTGCGGTGGCTGCGTGACATCACGTGGCAGACAGGGAGCTGCCACTCCAGTTTTGTGCGAATGCTTTGCTGTGGAGCTCACACTTTCATACCTCCCAACTGTCTCTATTTTTGGGGGTCGGTCCCACACCCCACCCAGGCCCGGCTTTGTCCCGCGGTGGGGGCAGTTGGGAGTCCCCCCTGCTACCCACAGCTCCGCTTAGCAGAGCAGCGGGGAAATAGATGCTGTGCACATAATTGGTTGCTATCGGCAACATCCAATCTTCAGAAAGAACTCCTGTTACATTACCATTATTATTATACCTCCCAACTGTTCGGATTTTACCTCTGACGTTAAAATGAAACCTCAGGGTTCTGAGACAGCAATGTTATTCACTGCGCCACCGTGCTAAATAAAGTGAAATTTCAGTTGTCAATTTTTTTTCTTTAAATTTGCACCTTCCTATGTGCCTGATTCCCTGGACCACCTCTGTTTTACATCTCCATTGGAAAACTGACATGTGTCAGGGGTGTGTGTGAAAGGACCAATCATAAACTACAGTCACACACACCCCTCTCACAAAGTTGGTGCACTTTACTGATTGCCAGTTTTCTATTACAGACCAGAGTTCCTGTAAAAAAGTTTGCCCTGGGAGGTGTCACATTACGATTATTTTTTACCTAGGGGATACTGTAGCTGTAAAGGGCCAATATTATGTTTGAATGGATTTTTGAAGCTGTAGCTGTGGTCAATTGCGGAAGCCTGGTTTTGTATCCTGTGCCAGTCCGGCTAATTCAGGGTTCATGTGTTTGCACCCAGAAACCTGTGCCACCCATATAGTGGAGTAGGTGCCAAAATCAACCAATCAACTGTTCTAGATAAATGACGGCAACTTCTATAGTTTATCAGCCCCCTCTCACAGGGGTTTATTTACTAAGATGGGAGTTATATTGATGGGATGTTGCCATAGCGACCGATCAGAATTTATTAATGATTTATTTGGCACCTCCAAGAACAGGGGTAGCCAACTCCAGTCCTCGAGAGCTACCAACAGTTAACATTTTCCATATCTCCTCACAGAATCGCAAGTGAAACAATTAGCTCCACCTGTGGATCTTTTTAAAATGTGTCAGTAAGTAGTGAGTTCACCTGTGTACCTGCAAGGTGAGCTGGAAAACGTGAACTGTTGGTAGCTCTCGAGGACTGGAGTTGGCTACCCCTGTCCAAGAACAACTAGAATAGATTGAATATGATTAATTGCCCTTAGCAACATCTCATATTTAATAGAACTCATATTGTAAGCTGGCCATACACTATTGTGGTCGCAGCAGTATATGGCCAGCTGATCCCTTGCGAGCTGCCCAGTACCTTCACGGGCGGTAGGGCGCATGCAATACATAACATGTGGTCCCCATTTCGACCTTTTGACTGTCGAACTAGCCATTATCCACCTAATGCATGTGTCGGCACTCCACCCATGTCGACCTTAGGCATGTTGACCTATTTCAGGTGTCGACCTAAGCCTTCAGTGGTCGACCCAATAAAACCATACCCCTTAGTAAATAGCTCCCTTAGGCTGGTTTCACACACTCCGGCTCCTGCCAGACGGTGAAATCCCGCACGGCCAGGGAGCCGTGCCGCACACATTAGTTGTGAATGGACACTATTGTGTCCATTCACACGCCACGGCCTGGCCGCACCGTTGCAGCCGGATCCCACCACTGGAAGGGACGGCTGCCGGGCTGTGGCCATCCCCTCCATGATAAACTACTGTTTGCGGCACGGCTCCCTGGCCATGCGGGATTTCGCTGTCCGGCAGGAGCCGGAGTGTGTGAAACCGGCCTTAGGCCAGATGTGCTAAGCTTGAAAAGTGATAAAATGGAGAGTGATAAACAACCAGCCAATCAGCTCCTACCTGACATGTCACAGACTGTGTTTGAAAAATGACAGGAAGGAGCTGATTGGTTGGTGGTTTATCACTCTCCATTTTATCACTTTACATGGCTTAGTGCATGTCACCTTTAGGGCCGGATGTATCAAGCTTCAAAAAGTGATCAAATGGAGAGTGATAAACAGCCAGCCAATCAGCTCCTAGCTGTCATGTTTCAGGCTGGATTTGAAAAATGACAGCTGATTGGCTGGTTGTTTATCACTCTCCACTTTATCACTTTTTGAAGCTTGATACATCCGGCCCCCAGGCTTTTACCAATGTTGAGATCTCTCAGCATTAGCGTGTGACCCTCTATGGTCTGAGGGGTGACAGCGTGCGCTGTGTATACTGTCAGCTAGGAAGCAGCATCACGAGACAGCTCAGCGATCTTGTGATCTGCTGCTCAGACAGTGAGTTATTATCATGTACGTGAGCTGGACAAGCATCGTTATGAGACCCTGAAGCATCATTGGTACTGCTATGTAGGGACAGCACTGATTATAACAGTAAGTAATTATAATAAAAAACATGAATGCTATACTCAAAAACTATACAAAGCAAACCAGCAGTATGTGCCAATGTTGTAGTAACCTGGTGCCAGGCTGGTGCTCTTACCAGAGGAGTCGGCACACCTTACCTGCCTCCTGCATTTGCCTTCTAGACTCCCTTGGGTGCACAGTCATGTCAGTGCCAGCGGCTGTGCCCAGCCGAACGGTGCAACACTTGAATTGCTCAGTTTGGCACCATCTAATGTATTAAGGGCCTGATTCAGGGGTGGGGTGGGCGCAGAAGCTCCCGGAGCAGCGCCTATTGGCTGTCACCAGTCTGCTCCTTTATCCTAACTCCGCTACAAAGCCCCTCTGTGGTGTACATCCGTGCATCTGAATTTGCAAGGGCTGAGACACTCACCGTCAGTGACTGTATGCGCACCCTAGCACCAGCCCTGATGATGGTGCCCTATGGCAGTTTCCCCGTGGTGTGCAGCGTGTGAGCGACTGTACATCTGGCGCACAACAGCTTTGGTACTCTTTACCTATCACGGCGCCCATCGCGGGCATCGCGGGTACATTTATGTCTGGCCGCGACGCGACCGACGCGATGCCCGCGATTTCCCATTGAAACCCATGTTAAACATGGAAATCGCGTCGGTCGCGTCGCGGCCGGCCATAAATGTACCCGCGATGCCCGCGACGCGATGTACCCGATTTCCCATAGCAATCAATGTTGAATGGCCCGACCGACGCGATTTTACTGTTAAATGCCTCAATGGACCCGATGTGGCCATAGGAAACAATGTTAAATGGGCCACAGAGGCCAAATAGGCAACCTTGACTGGGAAATGGCCCCCCCAATTGTTACCGCCACCCCACGATCAACGTCAACCCGAAGCGTGGCGAGCGCAGCGGTACGCGTCCTCCGACCTTTTCATACCCCCACTATCCACGTCGGCGTGGAGTTGAGAATAGAATAGTGTGGCGAGCGCACGCGGATACCTTCACAGCTATACGCGTCCCCTCGCGGGCTTCACAGGTATCCGCGTCCCCTCGCGGGGCTCGCCACGCTTCGGGCTCGCTGCGCTCGCCACACTATTCTATTCTCAACTCCACGCCGACGTGGATAGTGGGGGTATGAAAAGGTCGGAGGACGCGTACCGCCGCCACTCGCTGGCTCGCTGCGCTCGCCACGCTTCGGGTTGACGTTGATCGTGGGGTGGCGTAAACAATTGGGGGGGCCATTTCAGAGTTCAGGGTAAGTATTTGGCCTCTAAGGCCCATTTAACATTGTTTCCTATGGTAAAATCGGGTCCATTCAGCCATTTAACATGAAAATCGTGTCCATCGGGCCTTTTAACATTGATTCCTATGGCAAATCGTGGGCATCGCGTCGCGGCCATCGTGTGCACATTTATGGCCGGCCGCGACGCGACCGACGCGATGTCCATGTTTAACATGGTTTTCAATGGGAAATCGTGGACATCGCGTCGGTCGCGTCGCGTCCGGGCATCTTTAGCCCGCATACGACGCGACCGACGCGATTTTTTACCTCACGATGCCCACGATCAAGATCGTGGGCGCCGTGCTAGGTAAAGAGTACCACAGCTTTCAGTGACAAGCCAGCGCCAGGCCCATAAAACCCTCTGCATGCGTGCGTTGAGGACCTTATTCTGGACTGTTCACAGGCCCGCGTGCGTTTGCACGGGGCTGATGTTTTTGCATTGTGCTTGGTGCGTGCGTCCATGGCGACCAAACTGCCCGCCCACTTCCCCCCCAAGCGTACACGCGTATGTAAGGTTGCTCAGAACCTTACATATGCGTGACCTTCCACTTCTTTCCAAGGTCGCCGACCATCAAAAGATGTGGGAGGTTCCCACTGACATGCGAATGAATGTTTATGTAAAACATCTATTCGCAGCCAGTGCATATGTACGCGCATTGTGAATGGTGGGCTGACGTACCACCATTCGCAAGGCAGGATCTGGTTCAAATTCACATCCGAGCGAATGAGACCAGACGACCCCCATAAGACACCTACTTGTCACCGCGCAATACAGTTTTAATACACTTTCCCTGCGGGCGCCAGAGATCAGAGCTGCCGTACTACATGGGTACAATCTGTGCCCATCGCTATGAGTATATTTTTTATTCACTAAGCTTAATGTTTATGGGAGATGAGCCTGTAACCCGCGTGCTGCTGATACCGCTTTCACACTGCCAAAACGTTTTAATAACCGGTATTTTTAAACGGGTCTGAGCCTTCACATTGCAGTAGATTACCGTTTTAAATACCGTTTAAGTACCATTCACATCAGTCAACCCGTTTAATCCCCTGAACACGTTTCAAGGCAGAATGCAGGGGACAGCCTATCACAGGTCTGTAATCTGTTGTTTTTACAAAATACCGTTTCAGAGCCATTCTCACTGCATAAGAAACGGCTCTGAAACGTGTAGGACTCTGCTTTTTAAACGTTTTGAAATACCGGTTATTTTTAACCGGTAATCAACTCTGGCGCTTTCCCCACTGCAGCCTTAAATGTTTTGAAGTGGGTAAATACGGCAATATACCGTTTAACAAGTGCGGTGTGAAAGGGGTATAATCCTGATCTGTCTATTTCTTATTCTTGTGTGTGAGTTATGGGGTCGACACAAAGTAGATGGACTGGGTTAAAAGGCCAGCAGGGTCAACAGGTTGACATGAAAAAGGTAAACAGCACATAAGGTTGATGGGTACAAAAGGTTGACACAAGCAAAAGGCTGAAATGGACATGGTCGACACAAGAAAGGTTGACATAATTTTTTATTTATTTTTTACTTTTACCACATGTAAGCCAAATTATTGTAAATACTAACTGACAGCCTATCAAAATGACGGCTTCTGCAATGTACTTTCACTTTGAGCTGTGACAGTTTTTTACTTTCACTTTGAGCTGTGACAGTTTTTAGCCCACAAACTCTCCACCCCAGTCCCTATCTGTTCCTACCTCCAACCTCTGTCTTCACAGCTCCCTCTCTCCATGTCCAGCAAGTTTGAAACAGATCTGTGTCCCTGCAAAAATAGTTTTTACCTTCTGTTATGACATCTTTTAGCACACAAAGGAGTATTTTGGTCAGTGGAGTGGCCTCTATTGGTCAGTAGTGTATGCCACACCTCATACAGGTTAGCCTTTTTATGCATCTGATAGTAAATGATTAAATGGTTGCGAGACTCCTTTAAGTGGCCACTCCCCCGTTACCACCCACAAACTCCCTGTCTGTCAATCACCAAGTGAATAAAATCTCGCTGCAACCGCCATCGCAAGATTATCACGGGCCGTGCGCAGTGCGACTTGAACGTGTATACAGTGGCACAAAATTGCTCCACTGCGTCCGTTTGCAACGCCAAGCTTCACATAAATTATGTACAAGGATTGAGAGGCTGGAGCCATGTTTTCTGCATACAGGATAGCAAATAGAAACAGGTACATGCCTCGAAAACGATCACAAAAGACCGCGTTTTCTGCCACCACTACTTTTTACCTTCCCCAAATGGTCCCTTTCTGTCAATCGCTTTGCGTTTAAATCCTAAGTGCGATCGTGATGCTTAATTGGCAGAACATTGGCATGGTCGCGGTGATAAGGGAGATATTACACTTTAATTATGGCCAGAGCCGCCACTACCAGCTCATCGAGGGTATGCAAAGCAGGCAGGCGCTGGGCTGAAGATGTGCTCTGCTCTCCCATCTCTGCTACACTGCTTTCACTGACAGCTGCACCAACAAGGTGTAGCATGGCTGCCTCTCTGCTGCACTTCCTCCCAGCTGCTCCTGTGACAGCAGCGCCGGCAGCTTTTCCTGTCTAAGTATCGCACACCGCCCCCTCTCTCCCCTCACTTCCATGTTATGTGTAAAGGGCAACACAGCTGTGAGGGGTATGTGTGACACTACTACTGTGGTGATTTTGTAAAGGGCGCTACTACAGTAGGCGTTAGGTGTGGCATTACTACTGTGATTGTTATGCGTGGCACTACTGCTGTGGACAATATGTATGGCACTATTACTGTGGGAATTATGTGTGGCCCTACTACTGTGGGGTTTGTGTAAGGGGCACTACTAATGTGGGTGTTATGTGTGGCACTATTACTGTGGGTGTTGTGTGGCACTATTACAGTGGGCATTATGTGTGGCACTATTACTGTGGGTGTTATTAGTGGCACTATAGCTTTGGGTGTTTTATGTGGCATTATTACTGTGGGCGTTATGTTTGGCACTATTACAGTGGGCATTATGTGTGGCACTATGACTGTAGGTGTTATGTGTGGCACTTTTACAGTGGGCGTTATGTGTGTCACTATTACTGTCTGTGTTATGTGTGGCAATACTACAGTGGCTGTTGTGTAAGTAGCCTTACTACTATGAGCGTTATGTATGGCATTGCTGTGGGTGTTATTTTTGAAGGGCACTACTGGCAGGTGTTATGTTAGAAAGGCACTACTGCTGTGTTGTGTGGCACTACTGTGGGTGTTATGTAAGAAGGCACTACTACAGTGGGTGTTGTGTAAGAAGCCTTACTACTATGGGCGTTTATGTATGGCACTACAGTGGGTGTTATTATTGAAGGGCACTACTACTATGGGCATTATGTTTGGCACTACAGTGGGTGTTATTATTGAAGGGCTCTACTACTGTGGGTGTTGTGTGGCACTACTGTGGGTGTTATATAAGAAGGCACTAATACAGGGGGTGTTGTTTTAGAAGCCTTACTACTATGGGCGTTATGTATGGCACTACTGTGGTTGTTATTTTTAAAGGGCACTATTATTTATTTATTTATTAACAGTTTCTTATATAGCGCACACAAATTCCGCAGCGCTTTACAGAGCATAGTTATGAGCAAAAACACATAACGAATTACATTACAAGACAAGTACATGATTAATATGGATAGTTGCATCAGGGGAAAGGACACTGAAACAATCATCAGGGTGGCAGAGATTTATATATTCTATGAAAGGCACATGAGGAGAGAGGGCCTTGCTTTTGAGAGTTTACATTTCTAAAGGGGAGGGTTAGACAGACAGGGGTGACACAGAAGGGAAAGAAGTGAGCATAAACAGGTTAGAAAGAGAGATGGTCACTACTACTGTGGGTGTTGTGTGGCACTACTGTGGGTGTTATGTAAGAAGCCTTACTACTATGGGCGTTATGTATGGCACTGCTGTGGTTGTTATTTTTGAAGGGCACCACTACTGTGGGTGTTGTGTGGCACTACCATAGGTGTTATGTATGAAGGCACTACTACTGTGTGGCACTACTGTGGGTGTTATGTAAGAAGCCTTACTACTATGGGCGTTATGTATGGCACTGCTGTGGTTGTTATTTTTGAAGGGCACTACTACTGTGGGTGTTGTGTGGCACAACCATAGGTGTTATGTATGAAGGCACTACTACTGTGGGCATAATATGTGGCACTACTACTGAAAGTTTAGCAGCGGGCACCAAACACCATAGCACCGACCTAATGATGGCAATTATATAGCATAAATGACCTGTACAGTGCTTGATACACTCAGATGCAGCTGCTCAGCAGAGAACCATCCTCGGGCTTTATTTAAAAAAGAAGTCTCCATTTACACTGATGAACCAAATTAGCATATATGTAAATGAGCCCCGCGTGCTCTCAGGCTGCAGCATTTTATCATGCACAAACCACACTGTTGTGTATTTGCCCGCAGCAGCAACTTGCCAAGAGTATGTCCAGGTTGCCTGGATACCAGAAAAAGAAAATGACTGGAAATTATAATTTTATTTTTTATTGGGAGAAGAGTCACAAAGAGGCATCTTATTAACCTCCTCTGCCAGACAATCTGGACCACATGGTTATTCAAATTGCAGCTTGGTTGATCCCTTTGACAGTGATGGGGTCAGTCCTGCCTCGCAGAATAGAAACCAACATGCATTGCTTTACAGTTGCTTAGCAAGACGTTCTGGCAAGGAATACATTGCTGCTAATCTGTTGCTCCTTGCTCTTTTCTGTGCCCGTGATTCAGTGTTTCCCATGCTGGGCTGGCGAAGATCTCCCCCTGCCACTGTCATCTGGCCTGGCACAGTAGCACTGGTGGAGGACTGTTAAGGTCATTGTCACACTTTTGTTACAAAAACTTGGGAACTTTTCCGCTGTTTGCATCTTTTATTTATTATATAAATGTGCTGTTGAGCGTATATTTTCTATGCTTATTACAGTGGTGCTTGAAAGCTGGTGGAACCCTTCCGAATTTTCCATATTTTTGGCCTAAAATGACCTCATGTTTTCACAGGTCCTAAAAGCAGATAAAGAACCAAATGAGATAAAAAAAAAATTAGTCATGCTCTTTTTTATTGAAGAAAACGAACCGCAGCACTGGATAAGATTATATCCGATTGTGACCGTCGACCAATGTCGCCATTCTAATGTCAACATTTTGAATGTTGACCATGTGGCCAGATTCCACACAATTGGATTGGTGGATGTAGAGATGATTTCAGGCGTTTGGCTTTTTGAAGCTACTTACAGGGAGCTGCTTCCTAGTATGGTTCATTTCAATACTTCTCCAGTTTTAACTACAGCAGGCGTGTCCAAACTATGGCCCTCCAGCTGTTGTGGAACTACAAGTCCCATCATGCCTTTCCACAGTTTTGCTATTAGGGAATGCTGAAATTATGACAAGGCATGCTGGGATGTGTAATTTCAAAACAGCTGGAGGGCCGCAGTTTGGACACGCCTGAACTACAGTATGGCTGGCCATCGGACATCGATGAGTCCTAACCACAGATCGGTCATTTCTGATGGTGAGTATTTTTTAAAATTGATGAGGAGAGAACCAAATGGTTTCCACAGCATGCCCCAATAGTATATATATATTTTTTTTTAGGGGGGGTTACAAGGTCTTGTGACATGAAGCATATCTCCAACACCCGTGAAGCTCCCCAGGTTCTGATTTGCCTCTCGGGCCAGTCAGTGAAAGAACAGGTGAAACCACCTGGCTTCCAGCTATGAAAAGGGTGGCCATCGATGGTCGTTTGCCATATTGCTATCGATGGCCATCTTTGGTTCTAACAAACATTTTGTATTAATCATTTACCCTTGAATATGTATGATTATTAATGCATTTATAAATAAGTTATCCTTTCCATCTTGAGGCAAACATTTCAAAAGTAATTTAAGTACTTTATTATCTTTCTTTTATCTGCAGGTATTTCCCTAACTCCAACAACAGGTAATGGCGGTGTAAAATGTAATTTAAGTATATTGCCATTTTATCAGCCCATCTAAATACATGCATGGGAACATTCCTGTGTTTGGTGTAGCGAGGGACACTTACCGGCCGTCCTTTGTTTTATCTTCAACACGCATCGTGAAAAATTGGAAGCGATTATTATTTTCTAACTTATTTTCCTATTGCTTTATGGGAAATCCCCAACGTCTGCTGGTGTGATGATATACACAAGGAATGGGACAGACTAAGGGAAATATTTATCCATTAGGAAAACACACTGCAGCAGGGAGGAATGCCAGGGATCCACTAGGCACCAGATCTGATAGTACATGAAGCCTAATAACAATAGTTATTTACATATATATATATATATATATATATATATATATATATATATATATATAGGTTCTGGGTGACGGCGGCACTCGATACAAATAAGGGACCAGACAACTGGATCGTGACCCAACGTTTCAAGGCTGGTGCAGCCTCTTTATCAAGGTCTTACTGCACCTTGATAAAGAGGCTGCACCAGCCTTGAAACGTTGGGTCACGATCCAGTTGTCTGGTCCCTTATTTGTATCGAGTGCCGCCGTCACCCAGAACCTATCTATCCCGGACACCTGCCGGGCTAAACACGGGGGGCACCGCATCACTAGCGTTCAGCTGCACAGACAAGCGGAGTGCCGCATCACCCAGTCTTTATATATATATATATATATATATATATATATATATATATACACTAGTTTAAAGCACGTCAAAATGATGTCTTCTGCAATGTACTTCCCTTTGATCTGTGACAGCTTTTCTTTCACTTTGAGCTGTGACAGTTTTTCTTTCCCTTTGAGCTGTGACACTAATACCCCTTTTACACTCAAGTCCTGGATCCGACCCGGTATTTGGAACATGGTTCCAAGCCAGGTCGTATCTGGGATTTGCACCATTTACACTGTGGTGCCGGTCCACAGTGTAAACGGGGACGGCGCTTGGAGAGGACATCGTTGGGACCGCCGATCATCGTGCTGTGGGCAAGCTGCTGGACAGCCCCCATGCACCCCCCCCCCCCTCCAGCCGCACACAGGCATCCATTCACCTCCTCCCTGCCTCCGCTGCTGCCTGCACAGTACAGCAGACAGCAGCAGAGGCTGTGTCTCCCCCTCCGGAGGTTGGGCTTCCCCCATTGATGTATACGGGAGCTGGGTCGGATGACCCGGCATGCCCGTTTACACTGCTCTCTACCCTGGTCCTGCCCATGTTCTACCCTGGTCAGGACCTGGGTAGAAGTCCCGCATAAAGGGACACGGATTTACCCCTTTTACACCGTAAAAGGGGTATAAATATAGAATTTTTATTTTTCGGGTTCTTTACACTAACATTCTGTACCCGCTATACAGAGAGAACTGGTTCGCCGCGAGTCTGCAAATAACAATAAAAGTCATTGATCATTTGTCCCCCTGGTAGCTGATGATTTCCCAAAAGGTATAGAAATCTGAATTAGTAATAGTGCTACTTGCATATTTTATAACTCCATTAGAGAAATCCCATGGGAATAAGGAATATTGCTGAGACATGTAAGTGTAGCCGATGTTGTGCTGTCATTTCCAGTACACAACTCATGTACTGACACTATACAAATAAGCCGGTGCCTGGCATTGACATAATGAGGGCATACATGCATGAGTTTGTATAGATAACACTCTTACAGAACAGAAGCTTCAGAACAGAGTCAATGGCAGAGCGCCCGAGTAAACAAAATGCGCAATTAAATCTCCTTTCAGCTCTTTTTATTGCAATCTGTATATTTATTAGTAAAGTGTAAACAGTAGACGTCCTGTTAATGGCCTTTCACTGTTGAAGGGGAGGCACTCTGCACTGCCGAACACTAGACCCAGAGTCTGCAGGGTGGTGCGACCTCCAAATTGATGTGCAGTACTTAAGGCCCCCATACATTAGGCCGACTTTTCCTTAAGACCAGTCGGACCCAATTCTCCTGTGAGCCGCCCGGGAGCTCCCTGGGAGGCTCACACACAATTTGGCACTTGATGAGCCAAATTTGACATGTGATAAATCGCAAGCGATTTATCACATGTCGGGGCGCAGGGGGCGGGCGGTGAGGGGCAGGGGGCGGCGGTGCTCTCATCAGGGGGAGCAGTGGGGCGGGCAGCGGGTCCCTGAGCGCGGGGGAGTGCTGACCTGGCCGGGCGGTGATGTTCATATATATCAGCAGCGCTGCGGGAGTCGGGAGGGGACGTGGTGCTGGGTGCCGGGTGCGGCGAGTGCTGCTGGGTGCCGGGTGCGGCGAGCTCTCTCAGCCAATCAGAGAACGGCCGGTCATTTGACAGGTATTTTGAAAATCTAATAGCCGCCACTGCGCGTCCCGTCCCCGCTGCTGCTATTTGTTATCACATGCCCGGCCAGGTCAGCCAGCAGCACTCGCCGCACCCGGCACCACGTCCCCTCCCGACTCCCGCAGCGCTGCTGATATATATATGAACATCACCGCCCGGCCAGGTCAGCACTCCCCGGTGCTCAGGGACCCGCTGCCCGCCCCACTGCTTCTCCGGTGTCTGCATGCATATGCCTGTCAGGTGGGCAGGCATATGCATACAGGGAGGTCGGACATGATCGTATGTACTGACCGTCCGACCTCCCTGATCCGGTCCGATGCTCACGGGACCGCGCATCGGATCAGATATCACACACCTGCGATTTTGGGCCGATTTCACCCGATTATCGGAACAAAGTGCCGAAATCGGATGAAATCGTCCCAAAATCGGATAGTGTATGGGGGCCTTTAGCAATTCATATCTGATCACTGGGATGCTAATTCACTCAGCGGCTGCGATAGAAACAGGCTGATCGGCGGCGGAGCTGATGTCACATGACTTCCCCTCACACACCTGACCATGCCTGCGTATTACCTGATACTCCCAGATAACAGCTGCTCACCATGTAATGATTCCCCAGTGTGTGCAGTCTGTGCATATCCCAGGATTTACTCAGCGGCTGCGATAGAAGCAGGATGATGGGGGGCGGAGCTGACGTCACATGACTTCCCCTCACACACCTGGCCACGCCCCTCACCATGTAATGATTCCCCAGTGTGTGCAGTCTGTGCATATCCCAGGATTTACTCAGCGGCTGCGATAGAAGCAGGATGATGGGGGGCGGAGCTGACATCACATGACTACCCCTCACACACCTGGGCACGCCCCTCACCATATAATGATTCCCCAGTGTGTGCAGTCTCTGCGTAGCCCAGGACTTACTCAGCGGCTGTGATAGAATCAAGCTGATCGGAGGCGGAGCTGACGTCACATGACTTCCCCTCACACAGCTGGCCACGCCCTTCACCTTATAATGATTCCCCAGTGTGTGCAGTCTGTGCGTAGCCCAGGACTTACTCAGCGGCTGCTATAGAATCAGGCTGATCGGGGGCGGAGCTGACGTCACATGACTTCCCCTAAAATGCTTGGATACACCTGCTATCTCCCTGTGACTCCCAGAAAACCTTGTTCCTTCCCATAAACACCGGCTGTCTGTCAATCACCTTGCAAACGGCCAGCGATGAAAAGAAGTAGCAGGATATTATCGCAGGACAGTGTCGCACATGCGTACTACGGGCATCTCACCTCCATGTGCTGTTTAGATCAGGCAAGTCCAAACTATGGCTCTCCAGCTGTTGTGAAACTACAAGTCCCATCATGCCTTGCCACAGTTTTGCTGTTAGGGAATGCAAAAACTATGGCAAGGCATGCTGGGATGTGTAGTTTCACAACAGCTGGAGGGCCACAGTTTGGACATGCCTGGTTTAGATGCTATGCACACGCGATTCGGTGATCACTCCCTGCACTGTGGAGCAGTGGTAATCAAGGGCTCCCTCCCCCCCAGCCGCAGAACACTGAATCCCCACGGATGGCAGAGCGTGACAATGTGCTAATTGCAGGACTGTTGTGCTGGAATCGGGACAACTGGGATCTGTGGGGAAGGCCGACCTCACACAACTGCATACCTCCCAACTTTCAGGGAGGCGGGAAAATGTCAGGGGTGTGGCCTAATTAAAAGGGTGTGGTCTATAATTGTGGCTCCCCCCGCGAGGCCACGTCCCCGTTTTTACGCTCTGTGAGCCTCTAGCCATGCCCCCAGCCCCCTGGCTGCGGTAATAGACACTGTGAGCATGCTCCTGTTGGGAGACCCCTCGCTGCGGGACACTGCCAGCCGCGGGAATGTCCCCGAAAACCGGGACATTCCCGCAGTTTTCGGGACTGTTGGGAGGTATGCAATCCGTCGCACGACTAGTCGAGATCTGACATTTGTGTCCAATCTCGTTCCTTATGGGGGCCTTGAGATTTAATTGTCCTTTGTGTTTGTTTTAAAATAATAGTTTATTTTAAATTGCGCCCTACATTGCATAATTATAATTAAAGAACTAAGTACCCAGTAATACCATATGTTTATTTAAGTTATATGCACAAACATAAAACGTTCAGTATAGGGAATTCTGCAGCGTCCCAGCCCAGCATAGGATGCACATACAGCGCTGTGCTTAGTAATATATCAGATACAATCAGTTTCATTGTTGAATTACTTTCGCATGTCTTAATTGTACAACTATTTCAGGAAACGTCCTTGATTCTCCCCCACCCCTCAGCTCCGTCTGGTACAGACGTGGAATGTTTCTTGTTTACTAAAGCGGATACTATTCCTGCTTGGGCATTTCTATATGTACTCCTCCAGGGTCCTTAAGGTCGACGTGGATGAAATCACCAACTTGTCAAGGTGCACAGTGATAACAGCAGGTTTGGGATAGGCGCACTGCCTTTGATAGCGGCAAGAAAGACGTTCAAGATGAGCAGCGATCCAGGCGGCTGAGAAATTCCACCACAAACAGAGTTACATGCGGCTCAGCACAGATGCGAAATGCGTTAATCCATAAATGAGGGCCATTGTGCTTGCTTCTAACCCACAGACCAAAACCGGTAACTGATTTTACTACGGTGAAATTCCCGTATCACATCTAGGATACATTTGCTTCTAAGTCTGGGGTCTCTATTATGGTTACTATGGTAACAGCATGGAGGAATGCGTCGTAGGTCAGATCTGATTTGGCAAAAAGGATCAGAGGCCAATACAACACTGGCAGAATGAGGGGACTATACTCCAGGCAGAAAACGTGCCGATTCGCAAGGCAATCAATTACTGAATGACTGCGCATGCAGATACAGATCACAATGCGCATGCAGGAGACCAAACAGCAACAAAAATCAGCAATTTTGTTTTTTGTCACAATCCCCTCACAAACTTGGCTGACAGGAAGCTGCCGTTTGTATGCAGCACCTCCCTGGGCTCTCCTCACTCCCCCCACGCCGGGAAGCCTAGGCAGGCTGTCCCCGGCACCTCCTCCTCCATCCTGCAGCTGGAAGGACCTCCGGCTGTGTTGCTAGGGGGAGGAGTTTACCTTCTGGCTTCTGGAGGAAGGTATGCCGGAGGAGGGGTTGGCATCTGTGGCAGGCTGCCATAAGAAGCCTATAGGGTATTGCCATCCAAAGGGCAGCGAAAACGCGGTAGTACATTTGAAAATGCGGAAAACCCCTGAAAATTTAGGTTTTACCGCATTTTTCCTTTAGCACATTCCGCCCATTGTCCTGTAATACTGTGATGGCAGCATCAATAACCAATAATAACAAAAGGATTAGAACGGATAACACGCCACCACCGTCTGTGAGTCCAATTAACGTTGCAACTGTCTTGGATGTGGGTTAGAAGTCGTACTAGAAGAACATTCTTTCCCGTTTATTGAACATCATTGTGGGTAAATCACATTTATCCTCAATTAGGGGCAGGCTGCTTCACATTTGTATTAACAAACAGTTACAGATGTGAGAAGGAAAACTTCGCTATAAACATTCATTTACTATTTCCACCCCACCACTGATGTTCAGTGCGCAAGATTTCTTTCCACTGTATTGGAGGATTTATAGGAGACCAGTTACAGTATTTGACTCTTCGGAGGCACGGAAAAAATAAGTAAATAGCAGCGCTTGTGTAATTTACAGGGATACCCTCTAAAACAATTGGACTGCTTTTACAATAAATTTTATTTAAAACACGTATAACATTGACCAATAGTGTTTATACACTATGTGGAAGAAAGTCATTGGACACCCTGGTTTAATTCTGAAATAATGGAATCTTCCTGACAAAGTGAATATGGACTCTTCCTACATGTATAAATATGGAAGCAAGCGTCGTAGCAGATCATTTGCTGATAAAATGACGGACAGGAAACGCACTCGGTATCATGGTCGAGCTGCGGCTCACAAGCCTCTGATCATAAAAACCAATACACGACAGAGACTTTGTTGGTGTAAGGAGCGAAAAAACTGGACCGTGGAGCAATGGAAACAAGTTCTATGGAGCGATGAATCGCGCTTCACATTGTTTACAGGTTGCGGTTGCGATCGCCTCGCCCCTTCTACACTACCACAGTTGGTGACTGTACTGCAGGGGGAATGGTACAATATCCCACTCTGGGGCAGATGTATCAACGGTCGTTATGGGGGAGAAGGGGTATTAGCGCACGTTATGTGCACTGATACCGCTTCTCCCCCATGTATGAAGGAGCCGGGATGCGTTAATGGACAGGGGCGCTATGCGCCCCTGTCCATATCGGCGCTGCTATCAAAATGATAGCAGGCCGAATGTATGAACGGTCAGCATCGCTGACCGTTCCGCACGAAGCCGGTTTTGGCTTCGCCAGCATCAGGCTGGCGAAGCCCTATCTAAACAGCAGGGACAGCGCTGTCCCTGCTGTCAGCTGTGGGCTGCGCTGGGGATCTCGCGTGAACAGCGAGATCCCGCGCATGCCCAGTGCGGCCGGCCGGGGGACAGGAGATAGCGCATCAGTATTAACTGATGCGCTATCTCCAGAAAGGGACATCGCTGAAGGGGGGAGTTAACGCTCCCCCGCTTCGGCAGACAAGATGTTAATACATCTTGTCGATGTCCCTTCCTGCTTCGCCTCGCTATTGAGGCGAAGCAGGAAGTATCATAGCGGCGCGATAAGCGCTGCTATGATACATCTGCCCCTATGTGTGCTACACAAACTTGTGGAAAGTTTACCAGGACGAGTAGCTGCTGTTATTTCTGCAGAAGGTGGACCTACCCCCTATTGATTGTAAATAAACGCATGGTTTCCGTTGACATGTGGTGTCCCATGACTTTCTTCCATGTAGTGTATAAGACACAGCGATGCATGCATTAAACTGAAATCCTACACAGTTCCTGTTTAGAAGATGGTATAAGTACTGTCTGTTCCTATTACGCCCCTATTGTTTGTTAAATGGGTAAGTTGTTATTACCGTCCACCATATATGGATAGGCAGACCCGCTCTCCTGTTTGCTGCCTGTTGGGTGTATTAGGCTGCTCCGATTGGAATCCAGTCCACCATGGAGGATAGCTTGGCAGTGCAGGTGGCAGCTGGTGGTACTCCCTCTGCTGAGGTGCAGATGCTGATGCTGGAAACGTCTGGGGCTGGTCCAGATCAGTCCAATTGGACTGGAATGAAGTAAAGGTTTTGTTCAGGAACACTGTGGGAGAACAGCTTTATCAAAGGATCATGTTTTACATGAAGAAGAGATGTTGCTAGGGGAAACCAATACATTTATTTAGCCCCTTCTAGAATATAATAGATAACATCTGATTGGTTGCCCATGGCAACGTCCCATCTAAACAGGTTGTTTTGAGCGGCTTTCAGCTAAAAGTTGCCCAGTGTGTATGGGCCTTAAGCCTTAAAAAGTGATAAAATGGAGAGTGATAAACCACCAACCAACCAGCCCCTAACTGTCATTTTTCAAACAGCCTGTGACATGGCAGGTATGAGCTGATTTCCTGGGAGTTTATCTCCATTTTATCACTTTTCAAGCTTAGTACATCTGACCCTTGGTGAGCTATGATTTACATTAAAGTTGCATTATGGAGAACGTTAATTATATTTTTTGAAAAATAAAAAAGCTGCAACTTGTAAGATGTGACATTGGTATAATTGCAGAGGTACAGGGCTGTGGCTGGATGGGGCATTTTATTAATGTATCCATGAATATTGAGGGTTATTCAGACCTGATCGCCTCGCTGCGAATGCACAGGCCAGACGATTATCGATAGACTGTGACAGACAGCTTGTTATAATGGTATAATAGTGGTATGAATACCTGTTACTAGCCCATGTACTTAGGGGGTGATTCTAATTTATTTAATCCCCTACTTTCAGTGTCGGACCGGGAGGCTAAGGGCCGGTGTGTGATGTCAGAAGTGGGGCGGATCTGGCGTGTTACGTCATGACGCGGTGCTGGTCCAGCAAGTTTCACTGGGGCCTATCGATGTATCCCCCAGTCCCCTGCCGAACCAGTCCGAGGCTGCCTACTTTTTGCCATCTGAGGTGGGGAGAAGAATTTCTGTCAAAATGAAAACCATGTTGCACTTTTGATTTTATTAAAAAAGGTCTTTTAATTTTTTATTTATGTATTTACAGTTTCTTATATACTGCAGCGGGATGCAGAGTAAATCCCGGCGTTCAGAATCCCGTCGCTGGAATCCGGACCGCCGAAATCCAGACACTTTCACCTTCCGGGGGTGTCCACGACACCCCTGGAGGGAGAATAAATTAGTGTGCCGAGCGTAGCGAGCCTGCAAGGGGGGGCGATCCACGTCCCCCCCTTGTCGGGATTTTGGCGGTCGGGATTCCATCGTTGAGATCCCGACCGCCGGGATTTAATACTGAATCCAGTGCAGCATATTCCGTTGCACATTACAATTGGAAGCAGTGATAAATCAAACTGTGTAGTAACTGACTGATATAGAAGTAGGAGGGCCCTGCTCGTAAGCTTACAATCTATTTTATCATTTATTTATTAGCAGTTTCTTATAAAGTGCACACATATTCTGCAGCGCTTTACAGAGAATATTTGACTATTCACATCAGTCCCTGCCCCAGTGTAGCTTTCAGTGTATATTCCCTACCACATGTACATGCACACACAGACATTCTAGGGGTAATTTTTTGGGAGCCAATTAGCCTACCAGTATATTTTTGGATTGTGGGAGGAAACCGGAGTACCCGGAGGAAACCCACACAAGTACGGGGAGAATATACAAACTCTGCACAGTTAGGGCCATGGTGGGAATTGAACCCATGACCTCAGTGCTGTGAGGCAGTAATGCTAACCATTACACCGTCCGTACTGCCCCTTATATATAACACATGGTGGGGATAGAACCCATGACCTCAGTGCTGTGAGGCAGTAATGCTAACCATTACACCGTCCGTACTGCCCCGTATATATAACACATGGTGGGGATAGAACCCATGACCTCAGCGCTCTGAGGCCGTAATGCTAACCATTACACCATCCGTACTGCCCCGTATATATATAACACATGGTGGGGATAGAACCCATGACCTCTGCACTGTGAGGCAGTAATGCTAACCATTACACCATCCGTACTGCCCCGTATATATAACACATGGTGGGGATAGAACCCATGACCTCAGTGCTGTGAGGCAGTAATGCTAACCATTACACCATCCGTGATGCCCATATAGTAATAATAAGGAATAAATCTGTACATTTGGAATATACAGCATTGAATTATTGTTTTTCAAAGTATAACAGTGATATTGGATTTATAAAATAACGAAATAATTCTGATTTGAACACGAGCTACACAAAAGGCGCAAACCTACTATTGTTGTGTACATCGTCTGTTTGGTTTTGGCTAACAGGGAACCTAGTGGATAAAGCTGCCAAGGATTTTCTATTATGTAGCGCAAAAAGTGTATTGTTTGTATTGTGGCAGGGACAGCATACCTCCACATGAAGGTAATGTGGAGGATCCGGCCCAGGTTTTAGAGCAGCAGCAGAAAAACCGTAGTGATCAGGGTTGTGGTTATTAGCAACACCTGTGCTCTCCTGATATAAGTGTTTCCAGAGGGTCTATGTTCCTGATGGTGGAACAGCTGCCCAGGTGATAGCCCAGGGGTGTGGGCTACGGTAGGGACCACTGAGACATTGAGTTTGAACTATGGTGTGACACCTGTATGCTGCACAGCTGTAAACATGCTTGCTTCACATGTGTACCTGGTATGCTGTTAACCTGCTAAAAAATAAAGTCCAATACTTCATCTTATCCAGTGTTTGTGATTCATTGCCACAATATATATATATATATTTTTTTTTTTTTTTGCATGTGACATTATCTTCTTCTTGTACTGTATGTGGCACAATGGCCCCTATTCTGGTTGGATCAGGCGGACGCGTGTGCGTACGGACGGACCGAACGGATTACGCACTCTTTCGGTTAGCGTGAGTCCGCCCACAGAACATCCGCACACGGACGGTGGGATAAGCCGACAATGGGGAGTGGCGTGCATATGAGCGTACGCTACCGTGCTCTGACGGTTCTCAGCCTTTTTGCTCAGAGACTGAGCGTGTTTTCCCGATCGTGAGAGGAAGCGTACATCCGAGCATAGTGGCATACGCTTCACATATATGGTTCTGCATTAAGGGTGTAGATGTTTAAAAGAGACCTAATTCCACATATTCCAACATGTGTATTTGGCCTACAAAACAATACACAATACCTTGGAACGGTGTAAAGTGTAGAAAGTGAACCTTCCAATGTGTTTCAGTGCTGTAGATGAGCTATTTAACTAAATTGGCCGCAGCATTGCTTATTATTGCGTTCAGGTGTCAGTATTGTAGGTGTGTTGCACGTTAATTAGCCAACCGATTGCGGCCGGACTCAGGCGGATGGTACAATTTTTTTGACCAATTTGGTTGAAAGACATTTCCATTGAACCCAGTGTCCTGGACTAAAGATGTTGACGAAATATATTGACGACAGACGAAAGAAGATAGATCTACAGTTTATAGGCTCTTTTTGAAAGATATTCAAATTGAGCTGCATGCACAGTTGACGAACAATCTTGATGAACAACTGGCGGGTATGCGCCTCATCATTCATCGTTTGTTTGTTGACAATATCTTTTGTCAACATCTTTCGTCCAGGACACTGGGTTCAATGGAAATGTCTTTCAACCAAATTGGTCAAAAAATTTGTACAGTGTGTATGCACTTTAAGAGTGCTATGGAGCACTCTTTGGTGGTCCGGTGGTTTTGCGGCATAAGCATCCCGACGACTCTCCGAGTGAGGCGGATGCACCTCCGTGCAGTTTGAGTACACACCCCCGTGTACGCCCAGTCAGCCCTATTTTCTGGCCTCCCCCTAAACACGCCCACATTACGCCCACTTTGTCAGTCTCTGATCGGACAGGACTTTTTGAATGGAGAGTTGCGTCCGCGAGCGGTGTGCTGTCGTCGCACATGTGCATTGCGCGTGTTACGCATGCGCAGCAGAAAAAAATGCGTTCTGTCCGAACGCGGACAGAACCGATCCAACCAGAATAACCCCCAGTATTACAGACCTCATTTTTATTACCAGACCAAATTAAGGCTACCAAACCGCAGGTGAACCCTTTTCCCAGCATTATTCCAACTACTGCAAAAGATATATTTAATATCGGTCCCGGTTTTTGTGGTCCGCTAATCCCCTCTAATTGACTCTTTTCATCACACGTGAATTATCGTTGTCTTTACGCTGTTAAACATATACATTGCCTTCTATTTAATATGCAAGGCAGACGCTGCGCTAATGAATGCTACATTGATATTGGCATGGTGGGGCGGGATGGAGGAAGCTACAGAGATGAAGTGTACTGACAGCCACCCAGCAAATCCAGCTATACTGCCAAATTCTAAACACTTTTGTTCCCCAGCTCTTGAATGAGGAATCAGTTTTACACGAATTCCAATTATTTCATTTAACCATTCTGCTAAGAAGTGGAATGGCTCCTTTTAATATGCAGATGTGAGCCCATGATGACATTGAAGTGTGCTGAATATACCAGTGGCTAACAATTAAGTAGATAAAATTTATTTTAATTAGCAAGCTCTCTGTGCCTGAGCCGTGGCTGGATTTGCCGTCCTTTGATCTATTCAGAGAGGGCCATTATACATGTGCATCTCTTGTAGTCTCTTAAATCCTTTAGTATGCATTAGACGCAGGTCAGCGCAATTACCATCTTTTCCAGCTGAGATCACCGGTATGATTTGGCAGTGCCCCAGCGAAGGGTTGTCGTCTTCGGAAAGGAATTCCTTGCAGGTTTTCCATAATCCT
Organism: Crinia signifera; assembly: GCF_055691185.1. Classification (NCBI taxonomy): domain Eukaryota; kingdom Metazoa; phylum Chordata; class Amphibia; order Anura; family Myobatrachidae; genus Crinia; species Crinia signifera. The sequence goes on from NC_139218.1 coordinate 382,504,171, forward strand.
CCCTCTTATTTGTTATATACATCAGGTTTAGCCATGAGAACAGAAGGGCAGCCCCTTGTTTTAGCCTAAATCTACCCACTTCGTTTCCTGTAGGGGGGACTCAGAAAGACACTTTGCTTCGGACCTGCTGTGCTGATCTGTAAACGTCTCTAGTGGGAAAGTCTACATCAAATCGCTGTACAGTACTGGAAGCATCTGTTCAATTCTGACCTGGGAACTGTCTGTGTGGAGTTTGTATGTCCTTCATTGTGCTTGTGTGAGCTTTCCATAGGTATCTCAGTGTCTTCCTAATCAGATGTAACATGTGCAGAGAGTTAGATTTGGGTGAGTTATTTTGTTTCTGTGCAGGGTAAATACTGGCTGCTTTATTCTTACACTGCAGTTTAGATTTCAGTTCGAACACAACCCACCCAAAACTAACTCTCTCTGCACATGTTACATCTGCCTCACCTGCAGCGCAGCACGGTTTTTCCCTTTATCTCTCTCCACTTCATAACTCTCCAGGGCTGCCCCTGTATCTCTCTCTTTGAATATAATGGCTACTAGCTAATAATTGATTCATGGTCTGACACACACGCACACACAAAAAACTGCTGGTAGTTGTAGCCTGGGTTAGCACAACATATAAATCTATATTGATTGTTCTTTATCAGAAGTTATAGAATTATTGGGGCAGTACGGATGGTGTAATGGTTAGCATTACTGCCTCACAGCGCTGAGGTCATGGGTCACTATGGCCCTGACTGTGTGGAGTTTGTATATTCTCCCCGTATTTGCGTGGGATTCCTCTGGGTACTCCGGTTTCCTCCCACGGTCCAAAAATATACGATTAGGTTAATTGGCTCCTAACAAAAATGAACCCTAGAATGTCTGTGTGTGCGCATGCAGAGCCGGATTAACAAATGGCCCACTATGTAGCTGAGAGTCAGGGCTTTCCAACGAGTCCAGCCCCGCATCGCTAGCCACCCGGAAACCTGAGATACCGCCAGGCAAACCTGGAACGTTTTTCCCCATAGGATAACATGGGACCAGCTAATTTCGACCTCCACCCGGTTCCAACGGCTGCCAGTTCCCCCTCCGGCATCACAGAAATTCGAGGTTGATTTCAGTCGAACCCAAATCGCTGGGCCTTCAATCTGATACCTGGTCCATATGGGTTCATTGGTTCTAGAGATATTGCGGGTAAAACTTTTTTTTTTTTTTTTTTCATTTCTGAAATGTCATTTCATGGCTGTTCATGTTGTTTGAGGACAGATTTCTCTGGAACCAAACAGCCCAGTTTCACGGGACCAAAATCATTCGAAGGCTACATGTAAATGGGTCAGTTGGTTCCGAAGATATAGCTGGTTGTTTAAAGGGGGGCGGGGGTGGTTTTCTCTCCCCCTCACACCAGAAAATGCAGGGACTAGGCTGGTGTAAAAGGGGCCAGTCCGAGAATGTCCCTGCATGATCCTGGGACCATATTCCCTGCATTTTCTGGTATGAAAGGGGTATTATTTCAAATAGCCGGGACATGCAGTGCTCTGAATACAGCCGGGCAGCCCCCTGCTCTCTGCCCGGCTGTTAATGGCTGTCATTTCTGCGGCGACTGCTCCCCAGTTACCACGGGCATGTATTCCCCCTTGGCAATGAGCATGTAATCCCACATGGCAACGAGCATGGAACCCCTGGCAATGAGCATCGAACCCCTGGCAATGAACATGGAACCCCTGGCAATGAACATGTAGGTAAGCAACACTTATATAGCATAATTTTTAATAGGCATTATGGTGTTTGGCATAATATGTAATGGAGATTATGGTGTGTGGCTTAACATGTAATGGGCATAATGGTGTACATTTTTTATGTGCGCCTTTGGCGTGCAATGCTCCTATTTATGAAGCATATTGTGCATTATTGCTCAATCTGTTTGGTATAGTGCAGGCATGTCCAAACTATGGCCCTCCAGCTGTGAAACTACAAGTCCCATCATGCATTGCCACAGTTTTGCAATTAGGGAATGCTAAAACTATGTCAAGGCATGCTGGGACATGTAGTTTCACAACTGCTGGAGGGCCACTGTTTGGACATGCCTGGTATAGTGTGTATTTTGTCTCAATCCATGTGGCAAAATGTGAATTTTGCCTTAATCTGTGTGGCATTATGTGAATTTTGACTCAATCTGTGTGCCATGGTGTGAATTTTTGCTCAATCGGTGTGAATTTTGTCTCATTCCATATGGCATAATGTGTAAGAAGCAAGTACAGTATAAGGGGTTACTATTGTGTTGCATGATTTGTATAAGGGGTATATGGTGTGGTAAACTTAGGTTACCACATAAAAGGTGCTGACATATTGTCTACCAAGTTTCGGTTTTCAGTATTTTTTTTATGACTGGAGTGCCGCCTCACCCCGCAAGTATCTTAGGACATCGGCGTCCTGCGGGTGCACCTTTGGACTGCACCCACTAATATATCTCCCTGTATTTTTCTTATGCCAGCCCCCTGCCTTTTCCAGGCATATATAATTATTTGAAAGTATTTACACAAATAGAGACACAACCATGAGCAGACCACCCAAACAGAACACTGGTCACACCCCCCCCCCCCCCCCAAATTATTAGGTGCTGGCCGCAACCCCTATTATTGCGCATAATAGGCCCTTGATCATTTTCAGCTCCAGGCCCATTTAGACCTTAATCTGGCTCTGTGCGCATGTACATGTGGTAGGGAATATAGAATGTAAGCTCCACTGCGGCAGGGACTGATGTGAATGTTTGAATATTCTCTGTAAAGCGCTGCGGAATATGTGTGCGCTGTATAAGAAACTGTTAATAAATAATAATAATAAATAAATAGATAGATAATTTGACTTACAGGTAGTAAAGACACACTTCTGCAGCTCTCCAGAGTCCTGATGTGATTACGGATGGCTCAAGATCTTAATACAGAAGTTTAAACTGTAATGTTTAATTGATCTAGGCTTTCAAAATGGCCACAGGAAGTGAAGTCATTGTGCTCACAAGGGCCCTGCAAGCACATGTATAAAACACATTACAAGCTTATTACAAATGAATCTCGACATTTGTTTAATTGCATATGAATTACCTGCATTATGAAATGCTCAAGCCCATCTCTTTTCTTGTTGGTAGATAACCCCACACATGCGCATCCTAAGCTCACTATGGTTCATACCACCCAACGCATACTATGGTCATGTGACTCCAGTTAAGTTCAAATGGTTTGTCCCAAAGTAAAAAAAAAAAAGAAATCTCATTTCCTCTAATTATCAGGGAACCCATAAAGACAGATGAATGGATACAGGGATAAAGAAAGTATGTCATTAGCAAATGTTCCATTAAGTCGTAAAATGTAATGTTTGCTTCCAGAGGAATAAAACAAAGTCATTAGCGCTGGGGTAAGTTAGTTTAGGGAAATAGACAATTATGTAACTTGATTGGGTTTTGTTTGAAACTTCTGTTTTCAAAGTAGCCACTGTGATACTAGAATGCCATTACCATCAATTCCTAGAGATCTTGCAAGGAAATTGTCCACTTTTGGACAAATGCACCTTAACTGAGCATCTCATAGTAGGTTCCACTCTGTGAACTCCGCCGTTACCTAAAGTGGTTAAAGCGGTTAGCACTGAATCATACCGGAGTTTGTAGGGGTAATTATCAAATTACGACATCCAGTTATTCTGTTGCAGAGCTATGGATGGCTTTCATGCTAGCAGAACTTTGGAATCAAGTAGGGTCCTGAGGCGGAACCTCCTATGTACTTTAGGTGTGGGTTATATTCATACTTACCAACTTTATTGAACTCCTCTCAGGGAGGAGCTTGGGGTAGAGTTGCATCTGGCCACCAAGGGAGCGGGCCAGGCACTTTTTTTGTCATAGAAAGCCAGCGTACTAGTACGGGGCCCCTTTCCGCAGTTCCTGGCATTACCCTCCCCAATCCTGCTCACTCCTCTAAGCAGTTGGCAGGATGCAGGACATACAACCACTCTTCCGGGGGTTGGCGGTGAAAATCCGAGAAATTGTGAGTGTCCCGGACATTTTGGGTGACTATCTAATCATGGTTATTGATGGTTACCCAAAGTGGAACCCCTTTACAGACAAACTCAAAGTGCAAAGCTGGAGGCTTGAAGGAGACCCTTACTACCGAGACAGTGCCCGGCAGTGCCGGACTGGCCATCAGCTCCTCTGGCATTTGCTAGAAGTGCCATATGGCCAGTCCGTCGGTTTCTTGCCCTCCTGCCTCCTGATCGGCGCACAGAGAGAGCCACTGGACTTGCGGCGGGTCCGGCAGCTCTCTCTGTGTGCTGCTGTAGTCCAGGAGAGGGGGGCATCACATGCCCCTAATCCCCTCTCTCCTGCAAGCTGGGAGAGGCAGCGAACACATGTGCAGCACATGCATGCACGTGCCCGACGTGTGCACGTGCGCGACAAACATCGAGCACGTGCACAAATGCCAGGGCCTATTCGATTGGCCCAGTCCGGTGACCGGTGCCATGTAATATCTACTGGAGAGATTTCTGCGAATAACCACCCCCGCTGCCTGCATCCCATCGTTTGCATTCAAGGGGATATGCATGAGAATACATCCCCCCACATGCGGTCAAAGGGGACAGAACTCATTTGATGGTTTCTGACCATCGAATGATTTCCCCCCGTTCGGAATAAAAGTCAGTAAAAACTTTTATTTCAGCCGGAGATGGCCGAAGAGGGGACGAGCACTGACATCATGCAAACCCCTCACCATCAGACAAGGGGCCAAACTTGGACCCAAACGAGGTCTGAATTGGCCCCTATATCTGCTCATAGATGGACACAATCCTATCTACCAACATGTTTCCAACTGAGCAGCCATACCATTAGACAATGCAAGCGGGGGGAAACATTCCTACTGTCATTTGGTGCTTGGGTCCAAAGCCCACTTCTCCTGCCTTCTGTGCTCAGACTTTCTGAACTTCTGTCACAATGGACATTACAGATATTGGGAGTTTTTCCAAGGTACAGAAAATTGTCATCTCTCATGTCACTTGGCCTTTTGATTTGCAACTCTCGGGCCGCTGATGGTATCAGTGTCCATCACAAAGAGCCACTGTGAGCCACTCCTTGTTAATCAAAGGCTTTTATGCCGCGTGACCCTATCAGGTGTCTCTGCATTGTGTCCAAATTACACTGATTATCTTACCTTTCAGGAATACCTCTTACCTCCATAATAAAAGATCAGTCCATACCCCCGAATTACCTAGATTGTTATTTACACTTAATGCGCACCCATTCACAAAAAAAAAAAAATGCCCGGGCTTTCAAATTCTAATTTCAAAGAGAAATGAAATCAACATAACAGAGGCTGTAATGTGCTCTGTTAAAGTTCCCCCCGGGGACATTCGCATCTGTCCCTTTAAAAGGATATTGACAATACATAGGTACTGAATACTGAGGTCAGTGTCACAGGGTGCGGACCCCCTCCCCCCCGGTAATGGAGGAAAATCTCAGGTTCCGCATGGCCATTGAGCGCCCATTAATTAACTGGCATCAACTACCACAAACAGGTTGTTTGTATTAAACTGAACTGAGAGTTCTAAATGGCTTTACAACCGTTAATTGGCCACTCCCTAAATGGTGCAGTCAAAACACCACACTCTTTATTCAGTAAGGTTTATGGGGGTTATTTACTAATGGCTATTAGCTATGTAGTCACCTGTCCTTGGTCTATAAGCAGTCAGTGTGACACCGCCAGTGCTCATAGAGGAGGCCTTTACCTCTGTTTAATACGGTACTATGCGTATGTTTTGTTATGTCCCTATAGACTGTAAGCTTGCAGCAGGGCCCTCTAACCTCCAAGTCTGTCTGTTACCCAGTTTGTTTTATCACTGTCTACTATTGTAAAGCGCAACGGAATCTGCTGCACTATATAAGAAACTGTAACGGAATCTGCTGCGCTATATAAGACACTGTAACGGAATCTGCTGCGCTATATAAGAAACTGTAAATAAATAAATAAAATGTCCGGGTTTGCATTTGGGGGGCACAGTATAAATGACAGTCATGACTGATAGTATTTCATTTGTTCCTGAAGGAAAGGTATGCTAGGGGTAAAACAGAGGATTGAGGATCTAGTAAGACTAGAGGAATGGTCAAGAACGTGGTAGCTACAATTTAATGCAAAAAAAAAATATCATGCACTTGGGTCTTAAAAATCCCAAAGACTATATATAGTATTAATGGCACTATAATGGAAACTACTGCGGAGCAGAGGGATCTACGGGTCATTATTTCAGGTGACATAAAGGCAGGCAAGCAATGTAACACATTTGTATGTTGGAAAGGGGAGGGAAAGTGTAGCCTATGTACAAGAAACACTGAATATTTGCCTTTTATTTGATATCTTATTGTGTTTTATTCCACAGTATGAAAATCAAAGATACCACTGTATCCATATTTATGGGTGGAGGTGCTCCCTATAGAGTGATATAGTATGGCCAAGAAGAAAGAAAGAAAGCTCTCTTTTTTTGGCAGGGGGGCGCTCTCTTTTTGTGAGGGGGGGGGGCAAATTTTTATTTTTAAATTATTAAAATATAACTTTTAATTAATTATGCATATAAATATCATTGGGGCCAACAAGTACCACATTGTCTGGGGTCCGTGGTTCTCCCATTTCCATAGATAACTTCCTGGTATGGTATGATTTAATTGCCTCTCTTATACGGCCTACACACATGCCGATATTAAGGCATTTTCTAAGCGATTTTGCTTAGTTTTGCAAAGTCGCTTAGCAAATGCCCTCACATCGGTGTATGTGTGGGGGCTATATTGGCAGCAGTGCGCGTCCCCGCGCGTCTTTATCGCTGGCCGAGATTGATGGACAGTGTCCATCAATCTCGGCATCAGCAGGGTTCTCCCACCGGAGAACACTGGTGCTGTCCGCTCGCTTAGCACACAGAGCTGACAGCTCGCTCTGTGTGTGGGCTGTCAGCTCTGTGTGCTATGCTATAGCGGCGCAGCACAGCCCGACCTAGCATAGCTAGGTAGCCCTGCACACATCGCTATGTGTGTAGGGCCCATTAGTGCTTATCTGTAACCAATATTATTTTAGCTCTATTTTTATTTTTTTACTAAATTTGTGTCTCAGTGGTTGTTAATCACAACCCCCTCCCTTTACTGTAATAAAATAAAGGAAATACACCAATGGTTATGGTTATAAGGGCGGGATGTATTAAAATACATCGCTGCCCTTTGCGCCGCCCCCGCCGTGATGCCGCCGGCGCCGCATATGTACTAACATATGCGGCTGGCATTGCGGTGCGGTGACGGAGGCCCCCCGCGATACCTGGAATGTGGTGTGCGGGGGGGTCTCCGTCACCTCCCAGCCGGCTCCTGCATCCCTCACGCAGCGTCACGCCGGGAACAGCTAAGCAAGCTGTCCCCGGCGCCTCCTCCTCCCCCCTGCAGCCGGAAGGAGGACCCTTCAGGAAGGTAAGCCAGAGGGGGGGAACGGCGAGGCGGCGGGTTTGCGTCGGCGGCGAAAAGAAGCCCATAGGCTTCTATAGGGTATCGCCACCCAAAGGTGGCGATACCCTTCACTGCGGTATCATTTTTGATACATAGGAAAATGCAGTAAAACCGGGGTTTTACCACATTTTCCATTTGATACATCTCGCCCTAAGTGTGATATTTATTTTTATGGCTATGCATACAGAAATGTATCGGTTTTATACTTTGTTATTGTTATGTCAACATATATGCATTCTGTATTGCAATGTTTTCAATGCCAAACTTTCCTACGGTGTATATAAATAAAGATATTTTAAATAAAAAATAATAATAATTGGGGGCCAACTATTAGAACACATCTACATACACATACTACAAAAAAAACATGCAAATTGTCACAATTATGAAAAAAAAAAAAAAACCTTGCTCCAATTACTCTTTGTCTGCGGCAGAAAAGTTCAGAAAAGAAGGCACTCAAAAAGAGCTTTAAAATAAAACGTATTTTATAGAAAGTACGTTTTGGCCCAGGACAGGTTTAGGAACTGGGTTTCTGATGATGTCATAATTAATAAGAGGTTCAGGAACTGAGTTCCTGCTAGTTCCTGCCAAAAAAAGTAGCACTGGTCACATATATCAAGAGTTAAGAGAAGTATTAGAACACGATGACATGCACTGACACGGGGGGGGGGGGGGTAAGGAGGTTCAGGGGAAATCTGAGGAAAAATGGCTAAAAGGTAGTGGACAAGTGGAATAGCCTCCCATCAGAGGTGGTAGAGGCGAAGGGATAAATTTACTAACGCTTCTAAATAATGAAAAGAGGTGATGTTGCCATAGCAACCAACCAAAGTCTATCATTTCTCTATTGCATCCTAGAAAATGGGGCAACATCACCTCTTTTTATTTTTAAAAGATTTAGTAAATGTACTCCTAAGCCAGTAGAGCAATTTAAACATGTTTAGGATAGGTATATGAATATCCGATTCCTTACAAAGAATGAAGGAACTCCTAGGGATGAGATTACCCCCACAGCGGCGCAAACGAGCCGTGGCCTTGCGGTAGCGAACTGTCCCACCGGTCTGACTGCAAATTATGGGAAGTATGTGCAGCCATAAGCAAAACACTTTATTCAGTCATGCAGGCCACGACAATATCTCTCTGGTTGGTGTGGTGCCCAAGAGCCCACAGCAAGAACTCAACAGTGTTTTCCACTGTGCCACCGTGCTGTCGAACATGACAAACAAACATTATCCAAATCACAATGATGCTTTAGATGAGAGTTTCCCCAACTCCGCCATCAAAGTCCAGGTTTTAATGCCCATGCTTGAGGTCAGATGGTAAATCAAACTGACGAAGGTACTAAATAAACTATGCTCAAGCATGGATATCCTTAAAACCTGGACAGTAGTGGGGCAAACTCTGCTTTAGCCAATAAAACTAGAGCGATAAAGCTTATAATAACCACCATGTATCCTAATCAATGCATTTTATGCGCACATTTTAAGATTGCAGATTTTTCTAGTGTGTGGGCACCTTAGTAATGGTTAGGGTCAGAAAACATCTACATACAGAGATTGTCATCTATTTAGAGATTTAGGTTCTATCAGGGGTTCGTGGTTCATCTTGTGCTAGGTTGTGACTGAGCACCAAGTGCTTATCTGTGTCCCTGATAAGAAGAGATGAGCAAGAGGTCACAAAATCACTTGATTGACAGACACTCCAGGGGACTCCGAAATTTGACATCTAAAACAAGCGAGATCAGTCACAGCTCTCAGTCCAGGTCAGCCAGAGGGTGTCGGTGTTACCAGAGGTGTTATATAACACCCAGTGACTACAGAAATATAAGTCTCTCTGTACTGTTGTACAGTATGTCTACGCTCAGAGAGAGATCAAGTAAAAAGAGATAAAGTACTGTGATATAAGCACTAGTAAAATAATAAATGGTTCAGGGTCAGACTGGCCTACAGTGATACAGGAGAAACCCCCAGTAGGCCCCACATCCTCCTCTATGGATTAAGGGGCAAATTTATTAAGCTTGCAGAGAGAAAAGGTAAAAGGAGATAAAGCACCAGCCAATCAGCTGTGTTTGAAAAAGACAGTTGGGAGTTGATTGGCTGGTGCTTTATCTCCTTTTACCTTTTCTCCGCTTTATCTCCAGTTTATCTCTTCTCCAAGCTTAATAAATCTGTCCCTAAATTCCAGACTATAGACTTGCGATAACAGCAGGGTTGCTTTTAGTTTTACAGGGAGAAGCCCGGAAAGGAGACTGTCAGCCAAACTCCGGGGGAGAAGGGGGGGGGCCTGATATCGGCATCATCAAGCCCCGCCCCTAGTCCAACAAATACCGGGATTCGCATGTCTCCGATGAGGGGTGGGGCTAAAATTATGTCATTTTAGTCAGTCCCTCCTGAAAAACCATGAATCGCTGTATTTAAACACGACAACACAGTATTTGAACAACAGGACGAGGGTGAGTGGGCGGGCATGGGGGGAAACCGGGAGGTTTTCCCGCCTTTCCGGGGGGGGGCCGGAAGGATGATCCAAATTCCGCCGGGAGCCTCACGGCCAATCCAGGAGGGTGAGCAACCCTGGTTAACAGTATTTACTTTATTTATTTATTTATCAAGAGACTCAGAGCACCCATTAATGGTCAGCCAAGCTTCTGTAGTGGCTTGCCTCATCCCTAAGCATGGGCTCCTATCAAAGCATTTGTCCCGGTGGGCCCAAGCCCCAGTCCAACACTGGACATGTTTGTCCCATGTTTCTGGCTTACTGACTGTACTGTATATATGAGTGTGTTTGTGGTAGGGGCATTAGATCCTACCACCCCGAGAGAGGGGTTCTATAATGATTGCTTAGTGCCCAGACAGACTGGATTTAATTTTATGTTTAGCTTTAGGTCCTGCACAATAAACCGAGCTGATTGTTTGGTACTTTATCGCTCACTAACGTTTGATACTTCTATCCCTCAGAGTAAATGAGAACAGTATTTTAGGTAAACAGGTACTGTTTTTTTTGACAGTCAGTGCTGAGGCGAGCTTTGGTGGTGCTCAATTCCCCATCACAAAGTGTCATTGACAAGCCTGACAGCAGTGGCTGGAGGTGGGTCGCTTTGTTGTGACATCATAGCTAAGCGCCATACTCAATCTGCTGGTTGCATATCCATCATGTTAGTGTATACTGCTCTAGGTGGAGGCACCGCAGTGGAATTGACATCTCCTATATATTTGGCTACATCTGTCACTCAAAGTGGGTGTCTGTGTCTATAACGCTCTGTTCCTGGACTTTCCTCTTAATGTGTGATTGCCTTCATCTGTGCTGAACACCTTTCTGAGAAATTAACCTGTTTAAAACAGGTGATGGCAATCATACATTAAGGGGAAGTCTAGAAACAGAGCATTGTGTCCCTCCAGGAGAGGGTCATGTTGGGAGGTATGTGACAGAGAACCTTACCAGTGAGCCCACAGACAGTGCCAGACACCCACTGCCTTCCCATGTTGCCCAGCACTGCTACTCCACAGCCACCAGGTGAGCGCCCTCCTCCCGCGATTTGCGGCAAAACCTCCCCCCCCGCGCGCCCCCCCCTCCCGCGATTCGCTGCAAAAACACCCGCTCCCCCGCGACCCCCCCTACCGCGATTCGCAGCAAAAACACCCCCGCGAACCCCCCTCCCGCGATTCGCTGCAAAAAGACCCCCCCACGACCCCTCCCGCAATTCGCGGCATAACCACCACCCCGCGACCCCCCCCTCCCGCGAATCGCGGCAAACCCTCCCCCGTGACACACCCCCCCCCCCATTCGCGGGAAAAACACCCCCCCCGCGACCTCCCTCCCGCGATTCGCGGCAAAAAGAACCCCCCCGCGACCCCCCCTTGCACGATTGGCGGCACCCCCCCTGCGACCCCCCTCCCGCGATTCGCGGCACCCCCCCCCCGCAATTCGCAGCAGCCCCAGGATTAAATGGCACATGCAAAACACTGACATGGCTATGGTCGACAATGAAAAAGGTTGACATGAGTTTTTGAAGATTTATTTTTAATTTTTTCATATTCATTGTCATGTGTCGACATGGACACCAATGAAGTGGCACACTTATGTCAACATTTACATGTGTTGACCTTTCTGTGTTGATTTTTTCTTGTGGCGATTCGCGTCACACCCCCCCGCAACCCCCCCTCCCGCGATTCGCGGCACCCCCCGTGACCCCCCACCTCCCGCAATTCGCGGCAACCCCCCACCGGAACCCCTGTGAACCCCGCCCTCCCGCGATTCGCGGCACCCACCCCCGCGACCCCCCCTCCCGCAATTTGCGGCACCCCCCCGTGATTCGCGGCAGCTCCAGAATTAAATTGCACATGGAAAACACTGACATGGCTATGGTCGACAATGAAAAAGGTTGACATGAGTTTTTGAAGTTTTTTTGTCATTTTTTGAATATTTTCATATTCATTCTCATGTGTCGACATGGACACCAATGAAGTGCCACACTTATGTCAACATTTACATGTGTTGACCTTTCTGTGTTGATTCTTTTCTTGTGGCGATTCGCGTCACACCCCCCGCAACCCCCCCTCCGGCGATTCGCGGCACCCCCCCGCGACCCCCCCTCCCGCAATTCGCGGCAACCCCCCACCGGAACCCCCATGAACCCCGCTCTCCCACGATTCGCGGTACCCACCCCCCGCAACCCCCCCCCTCCCGCAAATCGCGGCACCCCCCGCGATTCGCGGCAGCCCCAGGATTAAATGGCACATGCAAAACACTGGCACGGCTATGGTCGACAATGAAAAAGGTTGACATGAGTTTTTGAAGATTTATTTCATTTTTTGAATGTTTTCATATTCATTGTCATGTGTCAACATGGACACCAATGAAGTGGCACACTTATGTCAACATTTACATGTGTTGACCTTTCTGTGTTGATTTTTTCTTGTGGCGATTCGCGTCACACCCCCCCCACAACCCCCACTCCCGCGATTCACGGCACACACACACACACCTCCCCCGCGATTCTCGGCACCCCACCCCGTGACCCCCCCTCCCGTGATTCACGGCACCCCCAGTGACCCCCCTCCTCCCGCAATTCGCGGCAACCCCCCACCGGAACCCCTGTGAACCCCGCCCTCCCGCGATTCGCGGCACCCACCCCCGCGACCCCCCCTCCCGCAATTCGCGGCACCCCCCCGTGATTCGCGGCAGCTCCAGAATTAAATTGCACATGGAAAACACTGACATGGCTATGGTCGACAATGAAAAAGGTTGACATGAGTTTTTGAAGTTTTTTTGTCATTTTTTGAATATTTTCATATTCATTCTCATGTGTCGACATGGACACCAATGAAGTGCCACACTTATGTCAACATTTACATGTGTTGACCTTTCTGTGTTGATTTTTTTCTTGTGGCGATTCGCGTCACACCCCCCGCAACCCCCCCTCCGGCGATTCGCGGAACCCCGGCACCCCCCCGCGACACCCCCCCCTCCCGCAATTCGCGGCAACCCCCCACCGGAACCCCCATGAACCCCGCTCTCCCGCGATTCGCGGCACCCACCCCCCGCAACCCCCCCCCCTCCCGCAAATCGCGGCACCCCCCGCGATTCGCGGCAGCCCCAGGATTAAATGGCACATGCAAAACACTGGCACGGCTATGGTCGACAATGAAAAAGGTTGACATGAGTTTTTGAAGTTTTTTTTTCATTTTTTTTAATGTTTTCATATTCATTCTCATGTGTCGACATGGACACCAATGAAGTGCCACACTTATGTCAACATTTACATGTGTTGACCTTTCTGTGTTGATTTTTTTCTTGTGGCGATTTGCGTCACACCCCCCCCACAACCCCCACTCCCGCGATTCACGGCACATACACACACACCTCCCCCGCGATTCTCGGCACCCCACCCCGTGACCCCCCCTCCCGTGATTCACGGCACACCCCCGCGACCCCCTCTCCCATGATTCGCCGCAACCCCTGCCCCGTAACCCCCCCTCCCGCGATTTGCGGCACCCACCCCCGCGACCCCCCCTCCCGCAATTCGCGGCACCCCCCCGCGATTCGCGGCAGCTCCAGAATTAAATTGCACATGGAAAACACTGACATGGCTATGGTCGACAATGAAAAAGGTTGACATGAGTTTTAGAAGTTTTTTTTTCATTTTTTTAATGTTTTCATATTCATTCTTATGTGTCGACATGGACACCAATGAAGTGCCACACTTATGTCAACATTTACATGTGTTGACCTTTCTGTGTTGATTTTTTCTTGTGGCGATTCGCGTCACACCCCCCCCCACCCCCCCGCAACCCCCACTCCCGCGATTCACGGCACACACACACCCCCCCCGCGATTCTCGGCACCCCACCCCGTGACCCCCCCTCCCGTGAATCACAGCACACCCCCCGCGACCCCCCCTACCACGATTCGCCGCCACCCCCGTCCCCGTAACCCCCCTCCCGCGATTTGCGGCAACCCACCCCGCGACCCCCCTCCCGCGATTCTCTGCAATCCCTCCCCTCCCGCGATTCGCAGCATCCACCCCCCCACAACCTCCCCTCCTGCAGTTCGCGGCACCCCCCGCGACCCCCCCTCCCGCGATTCGCGGACACCTAAGTTGCAATACAGGCATCTTTCATACAATTCTAACCATATTTCTCATATACAAACGTTCACAAATTAAGGGGGCGCAGCCCCTTACGACGGTGTGAAGAGCGCCCGTAGGGCGCGATGAATCACCTAGTCACTACATATGTGATATCATGCCAATCAATCAGTGTTTTCATGAATTCCCAACAATTGGGTATATATCCCTCAAACAAAAATGTATTCACTGGAGTGGGAGGCATGTCACATGCCCTCCTCCTTTAAGCTCTTGGTCCAGCTACTGCCTGTCAGCGCTGCTTCCTAGTGAGATAGGGCTGGGGCAGGTCCACCTGTAGAGTGCCAGGTAGCAGGGGTGCCCAGAGCCTGTGTGCCCTGTCAGCTCGTGGAACATATGACACTGACTTCCAGAAAGTGTGTCCTATGCTTCCGGTATCCTTTCAGCACTACCCAGGTGTGGACCGTTTACACCACCCACTACCCAGGTCCTACCAGTGTTCCGCCCTGGTCAGGATCTGGGTAAGATTCCCAGGTAAATGGACCTGGGTTGGTCCCTTTTAAGTCACTGCTGACCCAGGTCCACGAGGCAAAAACCCAGGTTTTTGCGGAAGTGTAACAGGGGTATGCACCTTAGCAAGACCATGCTGCAATACAGTTTGCAAAGTTGGTACATGTATAGACAGGTTTAGATGTGGGAGGGGCGTGTCTTTCCCATATCTAACATTACAGTGTACAAATAAAGCTACCCCTGCATTTGCATGCAGAAGCAGACAGTATTTACCCTGCATGCATGGGCTTTCCGTGTCTTGTACAGCACCATAATTTGTTCAGGAGCAAAGTCACAGTAAGTGCATTTTGTTGTTTAGCTCTCGACTCCGAATCATCCCTTTACCTGGGTGCTGGATGACAGTCAGTCCCAACTGTTTAAAAGCCCGACTTACAGGGGCTATTTTCCCTCGTGGGGGTCCACATCCTCCCATAGAGGGAGAATGGAACATGCGGCAAGTGCGCTAGGGGCTTTAATGCACTCACCCCCCTGTCGAAATACCGCCAGTCGGGATTCCGATGTCCATATAGTTTTGTTGGTAATATTAGCCCAAATCTGATGATCTGCATCTCCATAACGTTGCCTCCTCCAGCCTGAAGAGTTTTGACGATGCACGATGGATCTATGCTTTTGTGCTCACTACCATGTATGTGAATCCTCAGTCCACATGAACCAATTCTAATCATTTACTGTTCAATTCCTGTGTTGATCACCCTGTGGGCAGCTTATAGCAGTGCCATTTGGACAGGACCTCAGCTTCTGCAGGTCATACAATGGTACTGGTCATTGAGAGGTCATCTGACTTGTTCCCTGATTCAGAGCTGTGATCTGTGATTGGATGCACTATTGCTTGCCCGTGAGGTTGAGCAGGTCTGTCCACTCGAGTATCCAGTAGCTGTTTCCCACCACAGGCCTTGTTTTAAGACCCAGTTCTTTGGCTGCTATATCTTGCAGTAAGAAATAGTTTTCTGCCCAAATCTATAGTTGACCATGCATGCGGTGGCCATTACTGGAGATCCCTCACCTGGCAAAGTGTAGGCCATAGGCTTCAGCGGCTAACGCAATCTTCAGATGGCATTAGATGTCAGGGGCAAATTCTTGTATGCTTGGCATTCCGGAGCTTAGAAAATCTACCATATTCGCAGTCCCTTAAGAAACCTATGGGGGCTGCGGCTGCTATCGTAAATGGGTGACTACAGCAGGTATGTTTGCGATTTCCTGGAAGGGACCCAAAAATTGGAAGCCCCCTCTGTCTCCCATGAACTGCCCCTCGTGGGTCAAATGATGTGGGTCAAATGACGCGGTTGTGTCATTTTAGCCCCGCTCCCTGCAGTGCAATGCCTGAAATACCGGCATTGCATGGAGGGGGCGGGGCTAAAATGACATGATCACTCTAACCATGCCCCACACTGCCACTTTTCACTCCCTGCGATGGCACTGAGCTGGCTGTCCTCTCCCGGGAAAGGCAGCCAGAAAGTCGCCAAGTATGAAATAAATACCCAAAATGTTACTTGTAGTGCCCAATATATGGCTGCATTGTATGTGTATGGCAAAATCTGTCATACCCCTTTCACATTTCCAAAATAACCTGGGTAATTGCCAGGATGCTGACGTGTTGTTGAACACCGGGACAGGAGCGGTGTGAAAATATCACACTAATAACCCGGGTCGACCATCCCGGCAATTCGACCTGGCTTATAAGAAGGGTTCATGTGAAAGTGCAAGACCTGGGTTGGCGATGTGAAAGGGGTATCAGAGACCCGGCTGCCCGGGCTATGGCCGGTAATTAGATCCTTAGCGCAAATATGTGACATTGCACTGGAATTATAATTGGGCACATTTGCACTGTAACTAGAATGTAAATACAATGGTGCAGCCATTGCTCATCCCAGCATGCCGCTGATTCACAAGACACGTCAAGCAGGAGCCACATGCTGTCTCGGAGCAGGTTGGTCAGGACAGCAGGGGGGCAGTTGTCCCTTGTGTGGGTGTGATTGTCCTCTCAGATCACACTTGTCTGTCACTTCTGGGAACAAAAACCTGAGCTGCCCAATGCGTCTTCAAGGGTCATCTCCCAACAAACAGGGACATGTCACTATAAATAGGTCTCAGCATTCGCCAGAAATACTCTCTGTGGTCCCAATATCTGTGTAGCTTCACATAACTGTATTATCTCTTATCTGTTATATCATGTAAGTATATAAATATTTGGTATTTTATTTATTTATTTATTTACGGTTTCTTATATAGCGCAGCAGATTCCGTTACAGCGTCTTATATAGAGCAGCAGATTCCGTTACAGTGTCTTATATAGCGCAGCAGATTCCATTACAGCGTCTTATATAGTGCAGCGGATTCCGTTACAGCGTCTTATATACCGCAGCAGATTCCGTTACAGTGTCTTATATACCGCAGCAGATTCCATTGCGCTTTACAATGGTAGACCGTGATACAACAAACTGGGTAACAGCAGACAGACTTGGAGGTAGGAGGGCCCTGCTGCAAGCTTACAATCTATAGGGACATAGGAGGGAAACACAAGGACAGGCACCAGTAATAGCATAGCAGCCCCACCAAGTTACAGGTCCAGAAGGGAAGCTATAGAATTCATAAGTGCCTCAGAGGGTTATGCTTGTAGATATTTTGTATATATATAAATAGAAGTGTTAAGTTTTTTATCAATGCAAAATGAATGAACAGAAGATAAATAAAATCAACATTATCTATCTATCTATCTATCTATCTATCTATCTATCTATCTATCTATCTAGCTCCTATCTATCTATCTATCTATCTATCTTTATATCTACATCTATATATCCCTATCTATCTAATACCCCTTTTACACCGCTGAAAAATCCGGGTCAGCGGCGGGTCAGACCCGGATCTTCGGCGGTGTAAATCCCTAACGCCGTGTCCCTTTACACGGGACTTCTACCCAGGTCCTAACCTGGGTAGAACACGGCTAGGACCTGGGTAGAGGGCGGTGTAAATGGGAACGCCGGGTCGGATGACCCGGCTCCCATTTACATGAATGGGGAACGTCCAACCTGCGGACCACAGCGTCCGCAGGTTGGACGGATTGTCAGTCTGACACTGACAGCCGGCGCTGCTGTCTGCTATACTCTGCAGACAGCAGCGGTGGCGGGGGAGGGAGGTGAACGGATGCCTGTGTGCGGCATCCATTCACCTCCTGTCCAATGGCGGGGGGTGCGCGTGGGGACTGGGGGCAGCCTAGCAGCTTACCTTAGTGCTGGGCTGCCCCCAGCAGCGTTCCGGGTACGGCGGCGTCGATCGGCGCTTGAAGATGACATTGCGCTGTCATCTTCAAGTGCCGGGAAGGGGCGGGAGGGGGGTGCGGGCGTTTAAGCCCGTCCGGTGTAAATGCCCCTAAACGCCGGGTCGCACCCGGCTTCAACCAGGGTCCAAAAAGCCGGGTGCGACCCGGCGTTTTGGTCTAAAAGGGGTATAATATATATCTATCTATCTCTTCATCTATCTATCTATCCATCCATCTAACCATCTAATATCTATCTAATATCTATCTATCCATCTAATATCTATCTAATATCTATCTATCCATCTAATATCTATCTAATATCTATCTATCCATCTAATATCTATCTATCTATCTATCTATATATCTACATCTATATATCCCTATCTATCTAATATCTATCTATCTATCTATCTATCTATCTATCTATTCATCTATCCATCTATCTATCTATCCATCCATCTATCCATCTAATATAAATCTAATATCTATCTATCTATCCATCTAATATCTATATATCTATCTATCCATCTAATATCTATCTATCCATCTAATATCTATCTAATATCTATCTATCCATCTAATATCTATCTAATATCTATCTATCCATCTAATATCTATCTATATATCTACATATATATATCCCTATCTATCTAATATCTATCTATCTATTCATCTATCTATCTAATATCTATCAAATATCTATCTATCCATCTAATATCTATCTAATATCTATCTATCTATCTATCTAATATCTATCTATCTATCTAATATCTATCTATCTATTCACATCTATCTATTCACATCTATCTATCTATCTATCTATCTATCTAATATCTATCTATCTATCCACATCTATCTATCTATCCACATCTATCTGTCTGTCTGTCCACATCTATTTATTTATTTATTTATTACATCTATCTATCTATCTATCTATCTAATATCTATCTATCTATCTATCTATCTATTTATCTATCCACATCTATCTATCCACATCTATCTGTCTATCCACATCTATTTATTTATTTATTACATCTATCTATCTATCTATCTATCTATCTATCTATCTATCTATCTATCTATCTATCTATCTAATATCTATCTATCTATCTATCTATCTATCTATCTATCTAATTAATCTATCTATCAACATCTATCTATCCATCTCATATCTATTCATCCATTTATCTATCCGCTGGTGTGTACACACGCTTCGATTTGCTTTAGATTCAATGTTCGATTTGATTTTCCATTACATTTGACATTAGATCTTTCCATTCAATTTACCATTAGATCTGTACTTTTGCATTCGATATCGAATTTGATTTACATTCAAGGCACAGTGTACACATTCGATTAACTGGACCGAATTCGACATTTCCTTGCGTAAACAGTCTATTTTTCTTTTCAAAATAGAGAAAACGGGAGCGCGCATCGAATCAAATGCAGAACGAAAGCATCTTAAAAACCATTCGGATTCGATTTTGCTTCGATAAGCAAAAATTAATCTAACAAAGGGAAAAATCGAAGCGTGTCTCATATCTATCTTCTATCTCTCTATCTATCTCATATCAATCCATCTATTTATTAGCGGTTACACACGGTGCAATTTTGCTTGCGATTTGATCCCAATTCGATTGGGATCGAATCAGGATTGAATCGAATGGTAGGCAAAATGCATTCAATTTGACTGTATAGCACAGATCTGTGACAAGTTAAGCTGGTATGTGTTTTGGATGTTGGTCCCACTTTTACAACACTTTCCGCCTGCTTTGCTACTTGTGGCCGCTGTGTCTCCATCTTCTCTGGTATGTACAATAGAAGCTACAGCTGTTTGGTAATTAGCCTGTTTTGACCTCTTTAGTGGGGGTTACCAGACCTACCCTTAAGACTAGTTCACACGGTTGAAGATAAATGAGGCGGGAATACCGTTTACCGTAGAAGCCATGGTGACTTGTGACATGCCCCTCTGAAACAATGCAACTGCACGGACATTGTAAGACTAGACTGTAAGCTCCTGGGACCAGGGACAATAGATTTCTGATTGTTTTATATTTCTCAAAGCACTTATATATTCATCATTTCTTATTATATATGGCCCCTATAAATGAATGTTTTTTAACCATCAACACATGCCTCATTATATTATTAATATTATTTATTATATTATAATTGTTATTATTATTTACAAATGATTGTATTTCTTGACATTACCGTGAATATACAACGGGGGCACATTCATTCGCAAAGCGGGATTTCACTCTAGCGGGGCAGGGCCTTAACTGAATGCTCGGCGTGCTAATTGGCGCCCGTGCGATCAGGTATGAATGGGGCCCTTGGTACCATTGTAACCAGAACACTGCTGATGGCTGATTTATTGTCACATACAGACAGGGTCCCCAACAGTGGCCACGGGACTGGGTACTTAGGAGGTGTGGCCAAATCTAAGGAGGCGTGGCCACAGTAGTAGTAGTAGTAGTAGTAGTAGTACGTTTATTTATAAGGCGCCGCAAAGTGTCCGCAGCGCCGTACAAAGCAAAAAACAAATTACAAGGTAACGTACAGGGTGTGTTGAAAAATACAGTATAAATAGGGGTATAGCTGGTAGAACTAAAATCAGCATCAGTTCAGAAGTAGGTGTCAAAATTGTCGAGGAGACTGAAGATGAAGTAGAGGAAGAGAAGAACAGGACAGGAGGACAAGTGAGGTAAAGAGGTAGGGTGAGTACGTGAGGAAGGAGGGCCCTGCTCATAAGAGTTAACATACTAAAAATAGGTGGGTGGACGAACGAAAAACAATAGGATAAGTAGGAACGGAGGGGAACGGAGCCAGGATAGGAGGATCAAAAGAGGTTAGGAGGAGGGATAGGCTAGTCGAAAAAAGTGGGTTTTGAGGGAGCGCTTGAAGGAGGTAAGGGAATCAGAAAGCCTGATGGGTGGCGGGAGGGAGTGTGGATAGAGATCAGTGAAGAGAGGTAAGGAGCGGTGGAGGAGGAGAGAGCCTTGTAGGTGGTGGTGAGGAGTTTAAAGAGAACTCGGAAAGGAATGGGGAGCCAGTGAAGAGATAGACAGAGGGGGGAGGCGGAGGTAGAGCGGCGGGAGAGGAAGATGAGCCTAGCAGCAGCGTTAAGAATGGATTGGAGAGGTGCGAGGTGGGTGAGAGGTAGCCCAGAGAGAAGGATGTTGCAGTAGTCAAGGCGGGAGATGACAAGAGAGTGAATGAGAATTTTGGTCGCGTCAGTAGAGAGGAATGGTCTGATGCTTGAGATGTTGCGTAGGTGAAAGCGGCAAGACTGTGAGAGAGCACGAATGTGGGGGGTGAAAGAGAGGGAGGAGTCAATGATGACACCGAGGCAGCGCGTTGGCCACAACCCAACAACAACAAAAACCGGTACTTGTGTATTAGCAAGGCGCCCGGCTTCGCTACGCTGACAACGTACCTTAGGCTACGTTGTCAGCGTAGCGTAGCCGGGCACCCTGCTAATATGTGTGTAGTGCTTTGATTCGGGTTCTCATCTCAATCATGGCAATGGGAGTTGTTGGTGTAGGCCCATGTTGGTGACAGGACAGACCTTACACAATTATTATATAGACCCCATTTCTGACAGAGCACATGCCATGTCCCCATAGTGTTAAGTGGGGGCGTGGTTTACACCAGTGGCACGCCCCCTTTGACTGAGGCCACAGATAATTTCTTCTTTATATGGGATAAATTTGGGAACGCTAACAATTGAAAGAGGTTATGTTGCCCATATCAACCAATCAGATTGTCTATCATTTTCTAGGATGCAACACAGAAATGATAGACAGAATCTGATTGGCTGCTATGATTCCTGTCATAGGAAACTTCCCAGTTATGTGCTGCTGCTAATTGTTGATCAGCATTCGGTGTGGCAGACATTGTTTGTTTTCTCCTACCCATAATCCCTTTATTTCCTCCCTCTCGCTAATCTTCTAGAGTGTGGTAATCCTCTCACACTGTAATGGTTGGAGGGTGCGTTTCAGTGGTAAGAGGTAGATGGAGGGTGACATTCTATGGATTGAGATAAATGCGCATGTTTTTATATCGCACCATATCGCACTTTTGTAAATCGCAAGATTGGCCCGTTTTTCGCATATTTAATGAGATGCGAAAAACGGGCCAAATAGTGCGAATAGGTGCGATTTGGTGCGATTTCTTTAGTCCTGAAAATGTGCGATTTTCAGGTCTGAAAATCGCACGTTTGCAGGAAATCGCAATTTAAAATAAAAAAAAACAGCGCGGGGTCCCCCGCCAGAGCATAACCAGCCCCGGGCTCATTGAGCCAGTGCTGGTGACATAAAATCAGGGTCCCCGACAAATAGGGGTCCTCTTGATTAAATAAAACGTGCACCAGGCTCAAGGTCCGGCACTGGTTCCCAAAATACGGGGGACAAAATGACTAGGGGTCCCCCGTAATTTAGGAACCAGCACCAGACCCAACCAGCCAGCAGGGTATTGCTACAGCCGGGGGACACTTATTATATAAGGTCCCGCGGCCAAAGCATTATCCCCCTGGCTGGTCAGCATGGGCAGGGGTCCTGGGGAAGTGGGGACCCCCCCAATGAAGGGGTCCCCCCCTCCAGGACTTACCAGCCCATGCTGAAAGTCCGGGGCTGTCCCCGATGCCCCTGGGCGGTGGGCATCGGGCTGATGTAAAGTGTAAAAAATAGAATAAAAACTATTGTTTTCTACTGTAGAACTATGAGTCCCAGCAAGCCTACCCCGCATGCTGGGACTTGGAGAACCACAAGTCCCAGCATGCGGGGCATTAAAGGGCCCGCTGGCACTTGTAGTACTACAGTACAAAAAATAGTTAAATAAAACACACTGACACCCTGAAAAATAAAAGTTTCATACACACATAACACACACACTGATACTTACCTACCTTGAGCCCGTAGGTCGGTCCCTGGGTCCGGGGCTCCAGGGCTGAAGAGTCCGGTTCCGGGGCCTTGGTCCTGGTTCCGGGGCTGGTCCGGGGTCCTGGGATCCAGGGCTGATGTCTCCGGGGTCCAGGATCCGAAGTAGTCCAAAAGGGGTTCCTAAGGAAGGAAATCCTACTCACCTGGTCCCCGGCGACGACCTCGGCATCTTCTCCGGCAGACGCGCTGCTCCCGGCTGGTACCCGCTCACGGACTGGAGAGGCGCAGAGATGTTCATCTTCCGCGCCTTTTCTCCGAATGATTCTATTGGCCGCCTAGCGGCCAATCAGGAGCCGACTTTCTCGGTAAGTCCTGGAGGGGGGGGGGACCCCTTCATTGGGGGGTCCCCACTTTCCCAGGACCCCTGCCCATGCTGACCAGCCAGGGGGATAATGCTTTGGCCGCGGGACCTTATATAATAATTGTCCCCCGGCTGTGGCATTACCCTGCTGGCTGGTTGGGTCTGGTGCTGGTTCCTAAAATACGGGGGACCCCTAGTCACTTTGTCCCCCGTATTTTGGGAACCAGCGCCGGACCTTGAGCCTGGTGCTGGTTTCATTAAATCAAGGGGACCCCTATTTGTCGGGGACCCTGATTTTATGTCTCCAGCACCGGCTCAATGAGCCCGGGGCTGGTTATGCTCTGGCGGGGGACCCCGCGCTGTTTTTTTTTTTATTTTAACAGTTTAAACTTTTTTTTACACCAGAACCCTGCACAGATCATTGCGATCTGTGCAGGGTTCTGGCTAATTCGCCCATCAGAACCTGGTCTGATTTTTGGGCGAATTATAGACACAGTTTATACAAATCGCATACCATTAAATATGCGATTTGTATACTTTTTAATGTGAAAACATCTGGATACGATGTGCTGCGAAAAGCAGCCATCGCATTTCCAGTGTGTCCAACTTGTTGGCCAAAATCGCACTTTTTTCACATTTTCGCACCTCATTAAATATGCGAAAATGGAAAAAAATGCGATTTCGGCCGTTTTTGCGAAATAAATCGCCAAAGTCAGATTATCTCAATCCATAGAATGTCACCCGGAATCACTGGAGGCTGAACATGATGTCCGGGGAGTGTCTCCATTCTGGGCATATGA
The DNA here is from genome assembly GCF_055691185.1 of Crinia signifera. Classification (NCBI taxonomy): domain Eukaryota; kingdom Metazoa; phylum Chordata; class Amphibia; order Anura; family Myobatrachidae; genus Crinia; species Crinia signifera. Next base: position 382,528,122 of record NC_139218.1, read on the forward strand.
CATAGCAGACCAGGAAGTGTCATTTTGTGATGTCGCGTGTCTGTTGTGGCATGACGGTGCCCAGTAATACATGCATAGGAAAGCAGCGCTGCCAGCTAATCTGAGGTGCTTATGCAGTGACTTGTAGCATGTTGCAGTGTGGGCGGATGGGGTATGGGTCATAGAGTCAACATAGGTCGACACATGCATTAGGTTGACATGGCTAAGGTCAACAGGGTCGGAAGGTGGTCGGCACAAGCATTAGGTCGACAATGGAAAGGTCGGCATGAGTTTCTCACAATTTTTTTTGTCCCGAATGTTGAAATGGACAGTGTACCGCGTCCCCTTGCATGGCTCGATGCATTTGCCATGTTTCGGGCACGGTGCTTTGCTATGCCCGGCACACTACTCTATTCTCCCTCCCCACCATGGTGAGTGCAGCGAGCGATGCGAGGGGCTGCGGTTGACTTCCAACTGTGTTCATGTCGACTGTGTCGACATTTGGGTAAAAAAACAGTGAAAAACCCATGTCGACCTCACGACCTGTCGACCTAACCCATGTCAACCTTGTTCCATGTCGACCTAGACACCAGTCGACCTTCACCCATGTCGACCTAGAACCCTGTCGACCTTGCTGACTGTTGACCTAACGGTGTCGACCTAATGACTGCCGACCTAAGTCATGTCAACAATGCGATCGACACCCGAATGAATGCAGCAGGTTAGAAAATGTGACAGTTAGTAATGACTACAGCTATGCACTAGCTAGGTGATCTGGGTCATGTGACAGTTAGTAATGACTACAGCTGTGCACCAGCTAGGTGGTCAGGGAAATGTGACAGTTAGTAATGACTACAGCTGTGCACCAGCTAGGTGGTCAGGGAAATGTGACAGTTAGTAATGACTACAGCTGTGCACCAGCTAGGTGGTCTGGGGAATGTGACAGTTAGTAATGACTACCGCTGTGCACCAGCTAGGTGGTCAGGGAAATGTGGACCGTTGGTAGATCCCGAGGACTGCTTTGGCCACCCCTGGCCTATGGGAAGCATGCTCTCTGCGATTAACAGATCACAATTCAAACGTATCTATTAATTGAAGGATAATGGAACAATTGGGTTTTAGTGCTGCGCTCTGCCCTTTCTTATGGTTTGGAAGGAACTTGTTTTTAAATAAAGGAGTTTGTATTTAAATAAAATGAGTTGGAGAGAGATTGTGTTACTCTTTTAAATAAAACAAATCTTTACTGATAATCAAAAGGTGATACTAAGGGTCACACACAATGATACAATTAGCATGTTACAAATAACGAAAAGAAATAATAATGGATGTATTTAGGGTCAGGAACTCTGCAATTTAAACAGAGTTGAGTGTCCTGAGGTGCTTAACGATTACAGTTCTGTATGTTCTCTGCACAAATACAGATCATAAATGTCTGATAAGAATAATATTCAAAAGCAAAATATAAAAGGTAACCAGATTACTGGTTTTTTAGGATTTGATGAAGTTGCTCAATGGAAAAAGCATGTGTGTCACCACGGCGTCCCGTTAAGTGACAAAATTTCAATGTGTACACAGTCCCGTCAGTGGTGATTCTTCAGGTACCTCTTTAACATTCCGATCCCCTCTCCCCTTCTTTTTTTAGAGAAAAACCCACAAGTGAAAAACATAACAGAGAGACAGCCCAACAACACGGGAAAAAGAAAATTAGGAACACTAGAAGAGGATGTAGAGGTGGAGACAAACCCCAAAAAAACAAAACAAATACAACAACAACAGAACTAGGTAAGGGGATTTTCAATCTGAGTAAGAACGAACTAACAGATAATCACCTGAAACTTTTAGACAAAGGCTTGAAATACGCACCCACAAATAAGATAGACAAATTTCAAACATACTTGGACCTTCATAATTTCGCAAGAAAATTAACCCTCAAAAAATACTTCGCCAATATAGTACCAGCACCAGTAAGAAACGAACCAGTAAAGGGCAATGATAACTATAAACACACTGAGCTCAAACCACCATCCAACTTTTATCCAAGTCACATGAAAGGCCCACAATTAGATGCTTTCATCAAAATGGTCGAGAGGGAGATAGAGAACATAAATGACAAACCCAAAACAAATAACCTAACTAAGAAAGAACAACAAGCCCTTAAAGACCTACAAGATAATAAGGGGATAATTGTAAAACCAGCAGACAAGGGAGGAGGGACAGTAATACTGGACAAAAATGACTACCTGAAAGAAGCGCATAGGATACTTGACGATACCAAAACTTATATTAAACTAACAGAAGACCCAACGATCAAATTTAAAAACCAATTAGACAAACACCTCGCAGCAGGACACCAAAAAGGAATTATCAATCAGCAAGAACTAAGATTCATTCAGACACCCCATCCAGTCATTCCAGTGTTTTATTACTTGCCAAAGATTCACAAAGACCAGATAAACCCACCCGGCAGACCAATTATTTCAGGAATTAATTCATTAACCACCAACCTCTCAAAATACCTCGACACTTTTCTTCAACCATATGTTCAAAAACAGAAATCATACATCAGGGACACCACTCACATTTTACAACTATTACAGAACATAGGATGGGAAGATGACATGTGGTTGGTGACATCCGATGTCACTTCCCTATATAGCATTATTGACCATGACCAAGGACTAAACAGCATTTATTATCACCTGTCCAAAGACCAATCCATAGAACAAGAACAACTCACATTCATCCTTGACAGTATTAATTTCATCCTAAAGCACAACTACGTATGGTTCGAGAACGACTTCTACCTACAGACCACGGGGACCGCAATGGGCACGAAATTCGCTCCGGGGTATGCAAACCTCTTCATGAGTTGGTGGGAGGATCATCACATATGGGGAGGGGGCGGACCCGGGGCGAATCTCGTGCTCTGGAACCGTTTTATTGACGACATTTTGTTTATTTGGAAAGGGGACGAAAATTCACTAACACATTTTTTGACAGGCATGAACAAAAACGACAATAACCTAATATTCACTACAAAGTACAGTAAACTCAGCGTAGAATTTTTGGACCTTAATATCTTTATAGAGAATTCCACTATACACACAAAAACTTTCAAAAAAACTGTTGATGTGAACAGCTTTATTTTATCAAGTAGCTGGCACCACCCCAAGTGGCTACAGGGAATACCGAAAGGCCAATACATCAGACTTAAAAGAAACTGCTCTATGCAGAGAGACTTCATAGAACAGAGTGCAGAACTGACAACCAGATTTAGAGAGAAAGACTATGACAGTGACCAACTAGCAACAACGTTAGAATTAGTACAAAAAACTGACAGGACAGACCTTCCAAAATACAAAAACAAAACAGATACCCCCTATCAAGAAGTTCCATTCATTACCCAATTTTCCCAACAGTCAGGCACAATGCACAGGATTCTTAAAAAACACTGGCCCCTCCTACTAGAGGACGAGACCCTGGCAGACATCTTGCCCAATCAACCGAAAATTGTATACAGAAAAGCCCCGGACATAAGACAGAAATTAGTGAACAATCACATTCCACCCAAAAGACAAATCCAGACCACCCTAACGACACGACCAGGGAATGGATTTTTCCATTGCGGGACGTGTGCAGGCTGCAAAAACCAAAATGTAAAATCCACGAAACCGAATAAAACATTCATGTCTAATCAAACTAAAGAAACATTTAACATCAAGAACATGATAACTTGCAACAGTAAGGGGGTAATCTATTTGCTAGAATGCAGCTGCAAAAAACAGTATGTAGGGAGGACCACCAGACTATTAAAAACCAGGATTAATGAACACCTACGTAATATTAAAAAGAGGAATGATGAGCACAATTTATCTAAACATTTCAACGATCACCATGATGGGGACCCAAGTTCACTAAAATTCACAGGTATCCAAATAGTAGAACAAAACTGGCGGGGTGGAGACTTTCAAATGAAAATAAACAAACTTGAGCTCAAATGGATGTATATCCTGAAAACACTAAAACCCAGAGGTCTCAATCTGGACAACGAGGTCAAAGCTATAGTTGGCAAGAAGTAATAAAGTGTGCTTTGTCCAACATAGCAAAAAATAATTACCCCCGTTTAAACCACTATAGCAATAAACACTATTGTTTTTTTTAGCATTTCTGCATTTCCTCTAATCTAGAAACTGTGACAAATGTATTTAAAATGGGCCGACTCTAGTTTGCACAAACAGCATGTTTTTTCTTCCTTTGAAGTTAGCACTGCAAGATCGTACACAGACCATTACATAATTAGCAATAAACAACATTGTTTACTGCAGCAATATTGTACTTAAGAACGGAGACAGATTCAATTGAAACTGTCTGACATTAGTCTATAGAAACAACAGGTTTTTTCAAATATGGGCGGATGGAAAACGTCACACAGAGACAACCAATCACCAGCCTAAGCGAACAACCAATGGTGGGATAGCAAAGGGAATGAGAGGGTTATTTAAACCCTCAATGGACATACATACAGCATGAATCTCCCTAGAAGAAGGCTACAAGGTAGCTGAAACGCGTTGGAGGATACTTACTGACCCATCCACACGTAAGCAGCTACCCCGACAGGCTGAGACTGCAGGACCTCCGCAACAGAAGACGCTGACAGCAGGCGGGTGCACGCGCCAGACTGTACGCGTCAGTGACAGCGTGGGACCGAATCCATCAGCATCAAGAGGTGAGTACGGGGAGAGGAAAACAAACCTCTGCAGGAAGCCCGTAGAGAGGTGAAGCAGGCGCAGCCACGAACCTAACGGCATCCGTGGCAGTGTCCTGCAAGCCTCCGAGACAGGGAGACACAACAGCGCGCGCACCGCAGCACAGGGAGCCGTGCTAACACACAGCCCCGAGTGCAAGCGGTCCCGCTGTACAAGCCTCCCAGAGTCCGGGTAACCTGCGGCGGCAAGTGAGTACTTTCCCCCGAAAACCAGGCACCACTGGCCACCAATGTTAAAGAGGTACCTGAAGAATCACCACTGACGGGACTGTGTACACATTGAAATTTTGTCACTTAACGGGACGCCGTGGTGACACACATGCTTTTTCCATTGAGCAACTTCATCAAATCCTAAAAAACCAGTAATCTGGTTACCTTTTATATTTTGCTTTTGAATATTATTCTTATCAGACATTTATGATCTGTATTTGTGCAGAGAACATACAGAACTGTAATCGTTAAGCACCTCAGGACACTCAACTCTGTTTAAATTGCAGAGTTCCTGACCCTAAATACATCCATTATTATTTCTTTTCGTTATTTGTAACATGCTAATTGTATCATTGTGTGTGACCCTTAGTATCACCTTTTGATTATCAGTAAAGATTTGTTTTATTTAAAAGAGTAACACAATCTCTCTCCAACTCATTTTATTTAAATACAAACTCCTTTATTTAAAAACAAGTTCCTTCCAAACCATAAGAAAGGGCAGAGCGCAGCACTAAAACCCAATTGTTCCATAAACTAAACCCAACGGACCAGTCATCCGTTAGTGCGGCAGCTAGCCCAATAAGATTCAGTGCGCAGGTGCCAACCCCCGAAAAATACTAGAATTGAAGGATAATGTTCATACTTTGCTGTATTGCATTGGATGGGTTAATAATTCTTGCAGCGATGTTAATGCCAGAACCTGCATAGTTTGGCTACTAGCTACAGTTTTACGAAGGTCCCTATGGTGGGACACCGCCCTCTTCTGTAAATACTGGGGGCTCGGTGCTGAAAAGCAGCACAGACACAGCCACATCCCGTGCCCGGGTTACCGCAAAGGCGGCCTGCTCAAGCACAAACAAACATTAAGCGGTTTGGTAGAGGCTAAGCACACCTGCAGCCAATGAAAATACAGGGATGCTCAAAGCACACAAATTAGCAACCGACTACTAGAAGAAACAAGGGGAGATGTTCTAAAATTTGGAGAGTGATTAAGTGAAGAGAGATAAACTACCAACCAATCAGTTCGTAACTGAAACATGGCAGTTAGGAGCTGGCGGTTGCTACTTTATCTCACATAAACTCAACAATGTGATATTGGCCAGCTGGGTGTTGAAGATGATAATTGTGTCCATCTGTATCACCAGGCTTGCCTACGTTTGAATAAAAATGTCAGGGAGATTATGACGGTGGCACCTAGACGCGCGTCATACAATGACTTACATCCAAATGTAGATGAGCCCCAAAGCAGTTAGTAAGATCTACTGTACTTGTTAAATAAAAGGCAATTATACGTGTCAGGACTTGTTCATGCATTGTGTTTTACATGTGGTGTCATATACTGTAAGTGGCCACAAGAAAACCTATTTAAAATGCATGTAGCCCTAGGGATGATTGTGCTGTGTCACCAATGCAGGGAAATGTCACCGATAATACCATGTGAATGTATATATCTTTTATTTATTATTTTTTTTTTTTTATGTAACAGCTGCATAATATGGTCAGGTTCAAACGGGGAGATTTGTAGACTCAGCAGGGAGAGAGGGAGATTGTTACTATTTCAGGGAGTCTCCTGCAGAATGCAGGAGGGGAGGAAAAAGCACCCGTGATGTGCACCTGACTGCTGCACGTACCATCTATATTATGTGCATCACATCCAACCGCCGACTCCCACCTGATGGGCACATGGCCGCGCATCGGATCGATTTGGATGTCAAACAAAATCGCACAAGTGTATGGGTGGGTTTAGACAGCCCCTCCATTCCTCTGCCCCTCCCGGTGAAGACGGATGTGTAAGACGTGCGCACATCTGCATTTACGCCTATACGCGTCTTTGCTTTCTTACTATACATTCCCCAAGGTGTTAGATCATGCAGATGTACATTCATAATGGCAACTGTATGGGTATGGGTCATTGGGTTGACCCTATTTAGGCCCACATGCATTGTGTCAACCACTGAAGGTCGACAGGGCTGAGGTCAACAGAGTTGCACAACCTTCCAAACACAAGCCTTAGGTTGACAAAGAGAATGTCAACAGTCAAAAGCTCGATTTTCACCGGGTCCCATCGCATTCTTCCACCACACCATAGTGGATGGTAGGGCATGAAATACGGCCTGTCGGCACATGTCGGCTAAAAAAAAAAGCGAAAAACCTCATGTCGACGTTTTGACTGTCGACCTAATCCATGTGTCGACCTACCAACCCTGTCAACCGTATCCATGTTCAACTATATCAAGTGTCGACTTTTTGACTGTCAAACTTCCCATTGTTGACCTAATGATTGTGTCGACTGTCCTACCCTGTCGACAATATCAGTGTTGACCTAGTAACCGTGTCCCAGCGTATGAGTGGCACCAGATGCCAGGCAACAGGCAGAATCTCAGGGCTGTGGGGCAGTGTGAACGGCTTGACCCTCAAGTAAAAGTAGCCGCCAGCCCTTTCACACAGTGTAACATGAGTGCAGGACAAATACACACACACAAACCTAAACCAGACCAAATCCTTGAGGAATCCCTAAATTACAGTCTGTGTGGTTTATCTGATACCAGTGTGAAAGTCTCCAGAGAGAAAGTCCCCGCACAACGGAGGAAGCCTCGTTAACCCTTCAGGTCAAGCTGGAGACAGAGCAGGGAGGGTGGGACTCTCTCCCCCTGCGGCACCGCCAGGGTTAATAAAGCACAGAGCCCAGGGTGAGCTGAATAGGAGGAAACATGAGAACCTGCCTGAACTGAGCCTCCATGGATACTGTATGTGGGATGGAGGCAGCCGCCTGCCCATTATTCCCTCCCCAGGTCTCCTCCTCTCTCCCTCAGTCAGTACAGTTAAGCAGCAGCAGAGAGCAGCTCAGAGAGAGCAGGCTGGATGAGACAGGGAGACAGGCTGACCACATCTTCCTGGGAATTATCATTTACCCTGTGCTTTTGCATGGTAATTTGCTGGATTACACCCAACGGCCGGAGATCTGCAAAGTGGAGTTTATAGAAGAAAAAAAAAGTTTGTAATAAGTTTCTAAAAACTTTTTTTTTTAAATCTTTTTTTTTTTTTCGTTCCCCTCAACTAAAGAGGAGAGAGCTCCAGAGTCAGACTGATCTGGTTGCTTTGTACATGTGAGAACCGGGCTGCCCTGGATTGAAGTTTTTAAAGGGAACCGTTCGAAGATGGGACCAAGGGCCAAGCTGTGGTCGGTCATTGCGTACTTACCTCTGTGGTGCTGCCTGCTGGAGGTGGTCTGCTCTTTTGGAGATGAAGAAGAAAGGCGATGTGACCCCATTAAGATCACCATGTGCCAAAACCTTGGCTACAATGTCACCAAGATGCCCAATCTGGCTGGGCACGAACTGCAGACTGATGCGGAGCTGCAACTCACCACCTTCACCCCCCTCATACAGTATGGGTGCTCCAGCCAGCTACAGGTGGGTACCGCGCATCGTCGCCACCACGGAGCAAAACTGGACGGCGCAATGGAATATGCTGGCGCTATATTAGTAAATGTTAACGTTTGTGGAACTACAGGTTGCAGCAGACCCATGTAAGCCATAGGTGGCTTATATTTATTTATTTTACTTATTAACAGTTTCTTATATAGCGCACACATATTCCGCAGCGCTGTACAAAGAATAGTTGAACATTCACATCAGTCCCTGCCCCAGTGGAGCTTACAATCTATTTTCCCTACCACATGTACATGCACACAGACATTCTAGGGTTAAATTGTTGGGAGCCAATTAGCCTACCAGTATATTTTTGGATTGTGGGAGGAAACCGGAGTACCCGGAGGAAACCCATGCAAGTACGGGGAGAATATACAAACTCCGCACAGTTAGGGATTGAACCTATGACCTCAGCGCTGTGAGGCAGTAATGCTAACCATTACACTGTCTGTACTGCTTATATGGATTATAACCAATATGTAAAACAATTCCGGTTCCCCCCCGTTGCCACAGTGTTATGTCAATGGGGTGCATTCATATGTACTGTCTGTGTGATACAGTGTAACTGTTTTTCGCTTCTGGTGGAAATGGTCACGAGTCATTCTAGAAAACCACCATTAGCTAGAATGTCATTTGTGTTAATGATTAACGCTGGTCTGAAGTTTAGTCTAGTGATTCCAAACATTCACTTACTTTCGGACCAGGCGCAAGGCTCCCAGTTCTGCTCAGCTTTCTAAATGTATTTATTAACAGTGTCTTATATAGCGCAGCAGATTCCGTTGCGCTTTACAATAGGAGACAGTGATACCACAAACTGGGTATTTACAGACAGTCAAAGGTATGAGGGCCCTGCTTGCAAGCTTACAATCTATAGGGAAACAACTCAGAATATTCCCGTACAATGCTCCATCGCAAATCGTTCATTTAACAGCTCAGCTGCGCTGTAAAGGATATTGCTCGAAATGCGTCAACTTTCCGCAAAGTTCCGTCAAAGTTGGGCAGCTTTATAGTTTTAAAGGGATTTAAGAGGACTGGATGGAGGTCCCCAGCAAGAAGCATTTACATTCCTTATTAACTTAAACAAAGAACAGCCCAATCTACGGATTTTGACTCCTGATGAGTGTATGCATTGAGGTCTTTGTAAGACACTGTTTACAGTAAATAATAGGGCTGCAGTGGCTGATTGCTGGGGTCCAAATGGCAAATAATTAGTTTCAGGTGAATTTGCATCACTGTCTTTATAAATACCTATTACGTTGCACTGTACATTTGCAAACGATGTACATTATTTTATTTATTAATGTTAATAATGAGTGGATTATGGCAGTACACAGATATAGATATATATATATATATATATATATATATATATATATATATATATATATATATATATATATATATATATATATATATATATATATATATATATATGAGATGGTGTTTTCGTAAAAGTGATACAGTTTAGATTTGTTATCTATAGCTGAGAAGTATTGTCAGGGGCTCTTGAGTTGAATATATAGGAGAATATTTGTTGGGCTCAGTCAGTGCCCCCTTTTTAGAGTTCAGGTTATAGATGGTCTCTAAGTGCAATTTGTAGGTGAGTACTTTTTGGGAGTAATCTATACTTGGGTACTTTAGAGCACTATCTATTGGCACAATCTCAGCTTGGGACTTTTTTGAGTGCAATATACTGAATACTTGGTTAGTTTTTTGAGTACAGAATATACAGTACTTGAGTGGTTCTTCAGTGCAACCTATAATTGGCACTTTCAGGATGCAATATATAGTTGAGCACTTGCAGATTGCAGTCTATAGTTGGCAAATATTTGGGCAGAATACATTGTTGGCACTTTTGGAGGTGAATCTTTAGTTTGTCAATTTTGGATAGAGGTCGGTCAGTAGTTGGGCACTTTCAGAGGTCAGTCTGTACTTGGGAACTATCAGTGCAGTCTGTAGTTGGGCACATTCGGTGCAGCCTGTAGTTGGGCATTATCGTGGTGCAAAAAAGAAATATGTGCCAGTGCTGGTTGAATGATTTGCAAGACTGTAAGTCTTGGTGCTGTCTGTAGTTGGGCATTATCTTGGTGCAGTCGGTAGTTGGGCATTATCTTGGTGCAGTCGGTAGTTGGGCATTATCTTGGTGCAGTCTGTAGTTGGGCATTATCTTGGTGCAGCCTGTAGTTGGGCATCATCTTGGTGCAGCCTGTAGTTGGGCATTATCTTGGTGCAGCCTGTGATTGGGCATTATCTTGGTGCAGCCTGTGGTTGGGCATTATCTTGGTGCAGCCTGTAGTTGGGCATTATCTTGGTGCAGTCTGTAGTTGGGCATTATCTTGGTGCAGCCTATAGTTGGGCATTATCTTGGTGTAGTCTGTAGTTGGGCATTATCTTGGTGTAGTCTGTAGTTGGGCATTATCTTGGTGCAGCCTGTGGTTGGGCATTATCTTGGTGCAGTCTGTGGTTGGGCATTATCTTGGTGCAGCCTGTGGTTGGGCATTATCTTGGTGTAGTCTGTAGTTGGGCATTATCTTGGTGCAGCCTGTAGTTGGGCATTATCTTGGTGTAGTCTGTAGTTGGGCATTATCTTGGTGCAGTCTGTAGTTGGGCATTATCTTGGTGCAGTCTGTAGTTGGGCATTATCTTGGTGCAGTCTGTAGTTGGGCATTATCTTGGTGTAGTCTGTAGTTGGGCATTATCTTGGTGTAGTCTGTAGTTGGGCATTATCTTGGTGTAGTCTGTAGTTGGGCATTATCGGGGTGCAGCCTGTAGTTGGGCATTATCTTGGTGTAGTCTGTAGTTGGGCATTATCTTGGTGTAGTCTGTAGTTGGGCATTATCTTGGTGCAGCCTGTAGTTGGGCATTATCTTGGTGCAGCCTGTGGTTGGGCATTATCTTGGTGCAGCCTGTAGTTGGGCATTATCTTGGTGCAGCCTGTAGTTGGGCATTATCTTGGTGCAGTCTGTAGTTGGGCATTATCTTGGTGCTGTCTGTAGTAGGGCATTATCTTGGTGCAGTCTGTGGTTGGGCATTATCTTGGTGCTGTCTGTAGTTGGGCATTATCTTGGTGCAGCCTGTAGTTGGGCATTATCTTGGTGCAGCATGTAGTTGGGCATTATCTTGGTGCAGCCTGTAGTTGGGCATTATCTTGGTGCTGTCTGTAGTTGGGCATTATCTTGGTGCAGCCTGTGGTTGGACATTATCTTGGTGCAGTCTGTAGTTGGGCATTATCTTGGTGCAGCCTGTAGTTGGGCATTATCTTGGTGCAGCCTGTGGTTGGGCATTATCTTGGTGTAGTCTGTAGTTGGGCATTATCTTGGTGCAGCCTGTAGTTGGGCATTATCTTGGTGCAGTCTGTAGTTGGGCATTATCTTGGTGTAGTCTGTAGTTGGGCATTATCTTGGTGTAGTCTGTAGTTGGGCATTATCTTGGTGTAGTCTGTAGTTGGGCATTATCGGGGTGCAGCCTGTAGTTGGGCATTATCTTGGTGTAGTCTGTAGTTGGGCATTATCTTGGTGTAGTCTGTAGTTGGGCATTATCTTGGTGTAGTCTGTAGTTGGGCATTATCGGGGTGCAGCCTGTAGTTGGGCATTATCTTGGTGTAGTCTGTAGTTGGGCATTATCTTGGTGTAGTCTGTAGTTGGGCATTATCTTGGTGTAGTCTGTAGTTGGGCATTATCTTGGTGTAGTCTGTAGTTGGGCATTATCTTGGTGTAGTCTGTAGTTGGGCATTATCTTGGTGTAGTCTGTAGTTGGGCATTATCGGGGTGCAGCCTGTAGTTGGGCATTAACTTGGTGCAGTCTGTAGTTGGGCATTATCTTGGTGTAGTCTGTAGTTGGGCATTATCGGGGTGCAGCCTGTGGTTGGGCATTATCTTGGTGCAGTCTGTGGTTGGGCATTATCTTGGTGCAGCCTGTGGTTGGGCATTATCTTGGTGCAGCCTGTGGTTGGGCATTATCGGGGTGCAGCCTGTGGTTGGGCATTATCTTGGTGCAGCCTGTAGTTGGGCATTATCTTGGTGCAGCCTGTAGTTGGGCATTATCTTGGTGCAGCCTGTAGTTTGGCATTATCTTGGTGCAGTCTGTAGTTTGGCATTATCTTGGTGCAGCCTGTGGTTGGGCATTATCTTGGTGCAGCCTGTGGTTGGGCATTATCTTGGTGCAGCCTGTGGTTGGGCATGATCTTGGTGCAGCCTGTGGTTGGGCATTATCTTGGTGCAGCCTGTGGTTGGGCATTATCTTGGTGCAGCCTGTAGTTGGGCATTATCTTGGTGCAGCCTGTAGTTGGGCATTATCTTGGTGCAGCCTGTGGTTGGGCATTATCTTGGTGCAGCCTGTGGTTGGGCATGATCTTGGTGCAGCCTGTGGTTGGGCATTATCTTGGTGCAGTCTGTGGTTGGGCATGATCTTGGTGCAGCCTGTGGTTGGGCATGATCTTGGTGCAGCCTGTGGTTGGGCATTATCTTGGTGCAGTCTGTAGTTTGGCATTATCTTGGTGCAGCCTGTAGTTGGGCATTATCTTGGTGCAGTCTGTAGTTGGGCATTATCTTGGTGCAGCCTGTGGTTGGGCATTATCTTGGTGCAGCCTGTGGTTGGGCATTATCTTGGTGCAGCCTGTGGTTGGGCATGATCTTGGTGCAGCCTGTGGTTGGGCATTATCTTGGTGCAGCCTGTGGTTGGGCATTATCTTGGTGCAGCCTGTAGTTGGGCATTATCTTGGTGCAGTCTGTAGTTGGGCATTATCTTGGTGCAGCCTGTGGTTGGGCATGATCTTGGTGCAGCCTGTGGTAGGGCATTATCTTGGTGCAGTCTGTAGTTGGGCATTATCTTGCTGCAGTCTGTAGTTGGGCATTATCTTGGTGCAGTCTGTAGTTGGGCATTATCTTGGTGCAGTCTGTAGTTGGGCATTATCTTGGTGCAGCCTGTGGTTGGGCATTATCTTGGTGCAGCCTGTGGTTGGGCATTATCTTGGTGCAGCCTGTAGTTGGGCATTATCTTGGTGCTGTCTGTAGTTGGGCATTATCTTGGTGCAGCCTGTAGTTGGGCATTATCTTGGTGCAGCCTGTAGTTGGGCATTATCTTGGTGCAGTCTGTAGTTGGGCATTATCTTGCTGCAGTCTGTAGTTGGGCATTATCTTGGTGCAGCCTGTGGTAGGGCATTATCTTGGTGCAGTCTGTAGTTGGGCATTATCTTGCTGCAGTCTGTAGTTGGGCATTATCTTGGTGCAGTCTGTAGTTGGGCATTATCTTGGTGCAGTCTGTAGTTGGGCATTATCTTGCTGCAGTCTGTAGTTGGGCATTATCTTGGTGCAGCCTGTGGTTGGGCATTATCTTGGTGCAGCCTGTGGTTGGGCATTATCTTGGTGCAGCCTGTAGTTGGGCATTATCTTGGTGCAGCCTGTAGTTGGGCATTATCTTGGTGCAGCCTGTAGTTGGGCATTATCTTGGTGCAGCCTGTGGTTGGGCATTATCTTGGTGCAGCCTGTGGTTGGGCATTATCTTGGTGCAGCCTGTGGTTGGGCATGATCTTGGTGCAGCCTGTGGTTGGGCATTATCTTGGTGCAGTCTGTGGTTGGGCATGATCTTGGTGCAGCCTGTGGTTGGGCATGATCTTGGTGCAGTCTGTAGTTTGGCATTATCTTGGTGCAGCCTGTAGTTGGGCATTATCTTGGTGCAGTCTGTAGTTTGGCATTATCTTGGTGCAGCCTGTAGTTGGGCATTATCTTGGTGCAGCCTGTGGTTGGGCATTATCTTGGTGCAGCCTGTAGTTGGGCATTATCTTTGTGCAGCCTGTAGTTGGGCATTATCTTGGTGCACGTCTTAAATGCAGTCTATACTTGGGAACTTTTTGAGCGCCACCTGCAGTTGTCTCTCTCCGCCTGTCATGCCAGTTACTGGCGCAGCAGCAGGGAGATCCTTGGCATAGAGGTGGTGGAATGGTGCCTGGGAGCAGTGCTTCTCGCTGACACTTTGCTCACATTGTTGATATAAGGATTTCAGGTCTGAGTGACAGGCTGCACAGCAGGAATGTGAGGGCTGATCTGTTTACTTGTCATTTTCTGCAGATTTTTTCTGTGGGAGACTGATTAGAGTCCCTGCTAATTTCAGCTTGTTAAAGAAACAGGGCGTATTGAATTCCCCATTAGGGAGATCTCTGAGATAATTGCTTATGGAATTGGAGGATAAAAGAAAGTGAGAAGCGAGATTTGGAAGGAGAGGGAAATTTAAACAAAGAGTCCGTTAAGTAAAGTCTCCAGATGGAGACCGTCTACTGATCCCAGTTTACCTATGGGTGGGAAGGCTGCTGATAAGAAACATGATCATTCACAGCAGTTAATCAGAAATAAAACAAACAGTTTATAATACAGTGGATTGCCAGACACAGGGGCTTTGCGAGGGTTTAGGGATAAATGGTGAAAGTTGAAAGGTCGTACAAAAATATAAAATACATCATTGTTACTCACTCAGGAGCCCTTACCAGTGTTTACCTCAAACTTGATTAGAAAAGTATTTCGTTTACATTAGCCCGTGTATTACATGTCTCCCCCCAGCCTTTTCATCCTGGCCACGGATCGCGCCCCTTAAAGAATGAGAGTGGGGGTATTTAGGTTTCCCAAACAAAATGTCACTGTTCAGAAGTGGTTTTTTTTTTCTTTTTTTTTAAAAGGTGCCAGGTGCTGTTACCGGGCAAAGTTTGGAACTCTCACACGCCTGGGAACTTTTGTTAAACTATGTTGCTTTGCACAGTGCAGAGTAAAGGTATAGGGTAGTGGTTCCTAGACTGTGGGCCTCATTCATAACTGCTCAATATAATAGGAAAAACCAGAGCTAGTGGCTTCTCATCATAAACTATATGGACCATCGGAATCCTGTCCCTCACCACATAACTGATTATAAGGCTGGTTTAGAAACATCATTTACTTAATACATGTACAATACAAGAAAGTTTTGGCCTAGGGGTGCCACGAAAATAATTCCGATACTCTAGGTTGCAATGATTCTAAAAATGTTGGAAACCATTGGGATAGGGCATAGGTTGACCGTTATCAGGTCGGCAGCAATATGTCAAAATGCACAAAATTGACATTGACAAATAGACGACACAAGCAAAACGTCGACATGGAAAAATGTCAACACATGATAGAGTTTTTCAAGTTGTTTTGGTGTCAGTGTCGACAACTAAGCACCTGGACCCACAATTAGTGTACTGCGTCCCCTAGCGTGGCTGGATACACTCACCATGGTTTGGGCCAAGTTCCTCAGGGGCAGATTTATTAAGCTCGGGGAAGTGATAAAGTGTCTGGTTTTTATCACCGGCCAATCACCTCCTACCTGTAATTTTTCAAACCAAGCCTGTAACTTCACAGTTAGGAGATGATTGTCCGGTGATAAAAACCAGACACTTTATCACTTCACCGAGCTTAATAAATCTACCCCCCCCCCCCCCAGTCTGCTTCCACTGTGCTCGGCACACTTTACCGTTCCCGATCACAGACTGCGCGCATGTTAAAGTATGAAAAAGTCAAAAATTTCATACACTTTTTTTTTTTTTTTTTAAAAACCCGTGTTGACCTTTTCACATGCTGACCTTTTTAAAGTCGACAATTTGCATGTGTCGGCATTTGTCAATATTGACCTTGTGAATGTCGATCTAGTGACAGTCCACCATCTGACTCCACCTTGGCATTGTCTGGATACCGGATTAAAGTTGGATTTAGCATTTGATAGAACTATTCTTTTATTTAATCATCAATTATTGGATAGCTAATTTACGTATCTTTGAAAACTAGTAAAGATTATTTGTTATTTTTCAAATGCTTTCTTGTAATATATTAGATGTGTTCTTGATTTTGTATATTTCTTTTTAATGTATATGTTTTTGTTGATTATTATTATGTTTGTATTGCTAATGTACTTTTTTTTGTCTTTTTTTAGTTTTTCCTTTGCTCTGTGTTTTTTCCGATGTGCACGGAGAAGATTAACATCCCCATTGGTCCCTGCGGTGGCATGTGCCTTTCGGTCAAGAGACGCTGTGAACCTGTCCTCAACGAGTTTGGATTTGCTTGGCCAGATAGTTTAAACTGCAGCAAATTCCCTCCCCAAAATGACCACAATCACATGTGCATGGAGGGCCCGGGAGATGAAGACGTACCGCTACACAGTAAGACGTCCCTTCAGCCTGGAGAAGACTGCAACGCATTTGGACCGAATTCCGAGCAGTACACTTGGGTTAAAAGAAGCATGAACTGCGTCTTGAAGTGCGGCTATGACGCGGGACTCTACAATCGACCATCCAAGGAATTTACCGACATCTGGATGACTGTTTGGGCGAGTTTGTGTTTCATATCCACCGCATTCACCGTCTTGACGTTCTTGATCGACTCATCCAGATTCTCCTATCCTGAGAGACCCATCATTTTCCTCAGCATGTGTTATAACATTTACAGCATCGGCTATATTGTGAGGCTAATCGTGGGCCGTGAAAGAATATCCTGTGATTTTGAAGAGGCGGCTGAACCTGTTCTTATTCAGGAAGGGCTGAAAAACACAGGATGTGCCATTATTTTCTTGCTGATGTACTTTTTTGGAATGGCTAGCTCCATCTGGTGGGTTATTTTGACATTGACCTGGTTTCTCGCAGCTGGCCTCAAATGGGGACACGAGGCTATAGAAATGCACAGCTCCTATTTCCATATTGCCGCGTGGGCCATTCCAGCGGTGAAGACCATTGTGATCTTGATCATGAGACTTGTAGATGCCGATGAGTTGACCGGCCTATGTTACGTTGGCAACCAAAACATTGATGCCCTCACAGGCTTCGTTGTTGCACCGCTCTTCACCTATCTGGTGATTGGTACTCTGTTTATAGCTGCTGGCCTTGTGGCCCTGTTTAAAATTAGGTCCAATCTTCAAAAAGACGGAACGAAAACTGACAAGTTAGAAAGACTAATGGTCAAAATCGGGGTCTTTTCTGTTTTGTACACTGTCCCGGCTACCTGCGTGATAGCTTGCTATTTTTATGAGATCTCCAACTGGGCTGTTTTCCGTTACACGGGCGATGACTCCAACATGGCGGTGGAGATGCTCAAGATCTTCATGTCCCTTTTGGTGGGCATCACGTCTGGCATGTGGATCTGGTCAGCCAAGACTTTACATACATGGCAGAAGTGTTCTAACAGATTAGTGAACTCGGGAAAAGTAAAACGGAAGAAGAGGGCCGATGCATGGGTAAAGCCAGGCAAAGGGAACGAGACTGTGGTATAGCTGGTGGTTTGCAAAGAATCTTCTTTCATTTTGAAAGAGAACATTGTCATAAATCAAGTTTACTTGCTGTTACTGGAGACGTAGGTCTCCCCACACCGCTGGCTAACCTTAAAAACTTCCTTTGGATGTACGTTCTGAAATCTAATAGTGCACTGAAATTTGAGGAAAGGAACGGTGGTTTCCTTTTGTCCTTGGTTTAAGACTTAAAGGCCGACCAAGAGGTAAAAATTAATGGCCTCAGGAAATTCAATTTCTACAGCTCTGTGTGATTTGTCAACGCTGAGCCGTATCCTGAGTCATTTTTGTTTGATATATCGGTGCTGCATCAAAGCAAATGTTTTAGGTTACATTGTGGTTAAGTCTTAAATCTTGTACACGATTGGAAGGCTGCATCCCGAGAGAACCAATCAACAAAGGGACACGTCGACAAGGCAGGGCAAAGGCGCCATGCACATTTCATCCAGTGTTTGGCAGAGTAGCACCACTATGTAAACATTGCCCAAGGTGCATTTGAATAAGTTTAACTTAGTAAAAAAAGAGGAGAGAAGCCGCTGAACACTGGAAGCTGTAATTAGTCTTTGACTATAGTCCGTCGTAAAAGATATTTTCATTTTTTGGGGTGTTGTTACTTAACTAAATCACAGCTCAAGGGCTACAGAAATGTCTGCGGTCTAGCACTCTGACTCCTGGTGGTGCATCATGGGAGATGTAGTCCAGACATGTTGCTGTTTTTGGATTGTGTATTCATGTTACTTGCTCTAGTACTCGATCGTTCAAGAGCTCTCGAAAAAACAGGAGGTTTAATATCAGGTGGTTCAATAACAGCTGCTCCATGAAATTCTCTGTGTTTAGTTCATTATGCACTAAAAGTGAAAATATATATAGAAATATATAGGCTCCTATGGATTTAAAAGGAATGAAAAACCAATGCACTATTTGCTACCTGACTCTGTATATATATAGAATAAGTATACTCTATGTGTTGCCTTTGTGAATTATAAGGTAAAAAGAAAAGTATTATCATGTTGAACAATTGATCCCCTATCTAGACCCTAATCTTTGTTTTGCTGCTGAAGAAAAAAAAAAAGTGCACTGTGGTGGTGGCCATTTTGTAAGTGGAACCAGTACTGGCGGGAAGGCGGCCTATCCAACCGAGTGATAAAATGGAGGCATTGTCCACATCAAAGTCTATGAAATGAAAGATAGGTACTTCTTTACTTTCACGGCTCCAGCATGGCGCCGCGCTACTTCCGGGTTACGCTCGCCACAAACTAAGTAAAATAAACGAAGTTAACGCCATGCCAACATGGATAGTTCATACCTCCACTATCCATGTTGGCACGGAGTTGATTTTAATTAGCGTGGCGAGCGTAGCGAGCCACCGAGCCCGCAGCGTGGGCGAGCGAAGCGAGACCCGCAAGGGGACTCTGACGCGCGGCGCCATGCTGGCGCCGTGAAAGTAAAGAAGTACCGAAAGATATAATGTGATTGGTTGCTATGGGCAACTGGTCCACTTTACCTCTCTTAAAAGTTTGCTGTGTCTCCCCTGATTCATGAGGTACAGTTACATGGTAATATTTGTCGCCTCGGTGCCTCGTGCCTCGTTAATGTCAACTGTCTTTCTCAGAAATAGTTCACCCATAACACAGCTGCCCATATGCTGTATAACAGAAAAGTACCCAAACCTACAGTTTCTTCAAATGTTCAAAATGGCTGAAGATAAGAACAACTAGTGCATAAAAGCAGCCTTTCCTTAATTCCCAAAGACGGTTCAAAGTTTTAAAGATTTATCCCTAAAATGTTATAATATATAATATAATGATATGATGGAGTTTAAACTGCACTGTGCATAGCATGAGTACATGCATGCAGTACTCTATGGGCCTGATTCAGTCTTGGTTGCTAGGTTGCGTAGATTGGTAGCCTAGCAACCAGTTCAGCGCTGCCTCAACAGATTCATAGACCCCCTTTTTTCTTATAATCACCTAGAATGTCTGAGAGACTCCTGAAATTTGGGGAACCCTCCCTGAGGATACAGATGTAGCTGCACTCATCTTTGCCGCGATTCAGGCCCGCTTGATTGTATGTTGCGGCTTGGAATCACCACGCAACGTTGACGTTCAATGCTTTTCTATGAGCCGCAGGAGCGAAGTAGACAATTGGCGATTGGTGCAGCAACGATGAGTCTAGTTACATCTGTAGTTCAGTTTTCTTTCCTGAGAAGTGGGCAGTACCTCCAACCACAGTAGCTGGTTTCTGCTGGCAGCCTGCGGGGGTATGAGCAGAACCCAGCGACCACAATGGGTGCACAGCTTAACTGAATCTGACCTTTCAACTCGCTATGAGTATACCTGCTTTGGATGATATATGGTTGTAGTTTGAAATAAGAATCAGACTTCTTTTGTGAAGCATGGGCCCCTCAACCCTCCACCCACCAAAATTCTTTGATATGTGATCCATACTGAGTAACTTAAGACTTTGGCAGTTTTTATTGCTAAAGAATTTAGTAGCTAAAGACGTATTCACCTCTTATATCATATTCACCTAGGTGTCTTTTCCAATTAATGTGCCTTTTATAAAGGGAATTAAGGAAGAGCATTCCTCAGAGGACAGCTGGGCCGTTAATCAGTAGATGGAGTCTAGTAATAAACAAGTCGGTAAGGATTACAATATAGCGTGATTACAGAGTGTTTTTAAATAATAATTGCCACTAGCACAAAACGCATTGCTCAGCGCCACCGCACAAGAGAGAACGCTCATACACTATTCATAGTCGTAGACTACTCTATGCTTTATTCGTTATTTGAGGTATCGGGATGGCTGACAGACAATTATCTGGGTCAACTGTCATTAGGTTGATGGATATGTTCAACGCAGTCAAATGGGCAACACAAGCAAAGGCCGAAATGGCAAGGGTCAACAAGAAAAAAAGTTGACATGAGTTTTTCGGGTTGATATAATATATCACACCTGCTATTTGAAGGAACGTCCTAGACGAATCAACCTTAAACCTATATCCATCCATCTGTAACCAAAAGGCCAGTTAATCTGTTAAAAGTGTGTTATTTTTGGGAAACCTATAATTTCAGTAGGGATCGGTAACATGATGTCACAGGTTCAAAGTTAATTAATAGGCTACGTTCTCAAATATATCAATCCAGCCCATACTTGACTACTTCTGTTACCTTGTTGGAGTGTGAAGCAAGGGCAATTACAGGTGGCTTGGTCACACTATTGTTGGTGACACTGTGATTGCCCTGTCTTCTCAGTGGAAGGAATCATGTACACCAGCTCTGCCCATTTTCTGAGGTGTTATGGTGCTCCCTGCTTTACAGGAAGCCACAAAATGGCCGACTTTGCTAGGCGCAACCAACAGCTGCCCTTTTACAAAACTGTAGGATGAGCTCGTTGTTTTGTTGTACTAGTTTCTTCTCTAATGAAATATCAGCAACTTGTACTACATGGTATTATGTGTTCAACAATAGTACAATAGTCTGCCATGGCAGAACCAAAGACCTAAAATGGCCGCCAGTTACACACTGCCAACTTCTGTTACCGTTTTGCTTCGTGGGTCCCTCCAGTTCATCCTTGCCGTAATATGTCCTTGAAGTTCTAGTAAGCTTCGGGGAAAAATTGTTGCCAGACCAAGAAAAACCCTCTGCGGCTTTAATGACGAAGGGCTCGTGTCTACAAATTGCTTTTATTTGCTAGATTGACACTAATTGCATATTATGACATCATCCGGTTCATGGGAATGTTGAATTGTTTTTGAAAAAAAAAAAGGAACAATTTACTATGTCTTTTATAAGGGTGGATTTGTGCATTTTTTTCCCTCTTAACAAATATAAGGTCAACGCCATTAGCTTATAATTGAGCACGACCCCATAGACTTTCTAATAGCAGCAGCGGCATTCGCTGTGTTACATCTGATCAGTTGTAGCAGCCAAGATGCGGTATACGCGTAGGCCTGCGTCATCCGGTATAATAGTGGCAGCTGGGGTGAATAAAAAGACGTGCTATTTTATAGTAGCTAGTAGGGGAAAAATATAAAAATCGTTATCGGCAATGAAAATATGAGAACTTGGCGCCTCAATAAAAGCATGAATTATTTGTCACTTGCGATCTTTAGTTGAGCACAAACAATTGTACTTATTTAATTTGACTACACAAACTGCAAAATTGTACCATAGATGTACACAATTTGTTTAATATAGGTGTTGTCTTTTCTGCGTGTAAATGTATCATGGGAGGATATGTATCATACCTTGAAGAAAGATGAAAGAGCTCTATGTACTAAGTTTCGATGAGAGCTAAAGTGGACGGAAATAAAGAACCAACCAACCAGCTCCTGGCTGCCATTTTACAGGCTGTGATAGAAAAATGACAATTAGGAGCTGGTCGACTACTAAACCATGGGTAGAGATAACGTGGACAGAGATGAAGTATCAGCCAAACAGGTCCCAAATGCTGTGTTTAAAAAGACAGTTAGGAGCTGACTGGCTGCTAATTTCTCTCGGTCTACTTTTTTCTCCATTGAAGTCTTGGGGGGGGGGGGGCCTTTTCCAGTGGTGGAATATATTCCGGAGCCCACATTATGCGATTTGCATTACAATGGACAGCTCTTTCGATTAGCGGCCACAGGAGAGGGATGCAGGTGTGCTGGGAGGGATCTGATTAGATCCCTTTCGGGAAGGATGCAGAAAAAAACTCAAAGTTTCTCTGGGGTTGCACCAGGTTACCCCCTGCACCGAAGAGTCCAGGTCTTAGTACATATGAAAACTGGCTTTTGGGTGCACAATTCCTTTAGTAGATCCCACCCAAGGCTTGATACATATGCTCCTGAATGTGAAACAATAAAAAAAAATAATGAAAACATTTTGTGCCTTAGAAGTCTGGCAGATACACTGGGGTTCATTTACTAAGATGGGAGTTCTGTTGGAGAGGGGATGTTGCTATGGGCAACCAACCAGATTCTATATATTATCTTCTAGAAGATACTAAATAAGAAGTAGATGCTGATTGGTTGCCCGTAGCAACATCCTATCTTCACTAGAACTCCCATCTGAGTAAATTTACCTCAGGAAGTCTGATTACTTCTGCTGAAATGGCGCGGTGCCTTGTACGCGCCTCGCGCTGTTTATAATACCTGCCGCCGAAACAACTGATATGTCGACGAACGCCTCCAGGTACAAGTCCTATACTCATGTTAGACATGAATGTGTGAACCTCTGGAAATAGACACTGCTTTATATGGGTGTTATATTTTGTATATGTCTTTAATGATATGTCTTGTAAATTTCTAATTTATCACTGTACAAATCCTTTTTATATTTAATTTTTTTATCAAAAAAAGAAAAATAAAGCACATTTTTATCTGCTTAGATCTGTGTCTTCTCCTTTCTGCGGGGGTTGGGGTGTGTGTGTGTGGGGGGTAGCTTATCAAAGTACACTGTGCATGTGTAGGGTTCACAGTGCGCATGTGTGGTGCTGTCCTGCGATGAACTCCTGCAACTACTGTAGTTCTGTTAACTGGCCGTTCGCAAGGTTATTGAAAGAGGGTGGGGGTGGAAACCTTTTTTTTTGGGGGGGGGGGGGGGGAGTGGCAAGAAAAACACTGGACATGCGAAAATAATGCTGGGAGTGTCGGAGAAAATGCACGCATGTCAAAATGGCTTTGGGGGGGGGGGTGTGTCGTACCTTCCAACTCTCAGGCTCTTTGAAGAGGGACACGAAATTAGGGGTGTGGCTAGCTGTAAAGGGGGCATGGCCTATAAGTGCGTCTTTCTGCGAGGTCACGCCTCTTTTGACACTGCGGGGGCATGCCCCCAGCCCCTCTGCTCAGCAGCTGACAGGGGGGACTCCGAACAGCCCTCCCCCCACCCTTGCTGCGGGACACTGCTGGCCTCGGGCAGGACGCGGGAACGGCCTGTTGGGAGGTATGGTGTGTGATGCCAGCTTCAGCCCGGAGCTGCCTGTTTTTCATCGCAGCACTGAGGAGGTTATTCTGGTTCGGGCGGCTGGGCCGTAAGCGTACGTTCCTGTTTTTTTTTTTGATGTGCGCATGCGACGACTCCACAATGCTCACGGACGGGTCTTTCCGTGCAAAAAAACCTGTCCGCAAGAGTACGTGGGCGGCATAGGGGCGTGTTGAGGGGAGCGGCCAAAATAATGAGGGAAACTGGGCATAAACATGGGCGTACACGGGGGTGTGCACAAAAAATGTACGCTGCTACTACCGCCCGATCGGAGAAAGCACCGTTCATTTCGGACACAAAACAGGCGGACGCCAACCGCCACCTCAGACCACCCCTACAGATACCGCATGAGAGCGGACGCCTGTGTCTGCTAATTAACACTGATTACTACTCAAACACATACACCTGAATGTAATAAGCAATGCTGCAGTCTATTAAGTCCAAACCATTATTTCATTACCTGCAAGCCACACACAGCCCTCAAACACATTGGAAGCTTATCTTTCTACACTTCTCTACATGTAAAGGTTGGTTTCATTTTAGTTAAGATTCTTTTTAAGACCTGCTTATATATGCCAAGGTAGTTATTTGGAAACCATTTACACACATTCAGAAAGTGTTTTCATATACTTTAAACAGCAGTTTAAAATTCGGAATTCGGAAAACACTAATTATGAACATAATTTAGTACATACACACAAACACTACCATAACTTTATTTAAAAGAAAATTGCAATGTGGGGACACATAGATAGTGATTAAAATGCAACCTTAGAACATAAAATATATACATGTAAGGAGGGTTAAAATGTATTATTTTTAGGCTGTTCATTAAGGTAGACAATTGAGTTAATAGAAAACAATAATTGAATAACAATTAGAATAATTAATTAATTGTCTTAATTATAGTTGAAAGGCAAGATTTGCAGGTCCATATATGTGAAGGGTATGCCAGCGTACACGGACGTACGCTCACTCTCACGAGCGGTGACATAAGCTGAGTTTTCCATTGAAAACAATAGCGAGCCGCCCGTGCACGGTGGCGTACGCTCAGATAGCCGCAAGAAGTCGGTGGGAAGATGGACGAGAGAGAGAGGTCCGTAAACGGTGGCGTACGCTCAGATCGCCGCAAGAAGTCGGCGGGAAGACAGACGAGAGACGTCCGTAAACGGTGGCGTACGCTCTGTTGTACGCCAGTTGTCGGAGTGTAAGGGCTGGTCCGTCCGTGTACGTTGGCGTACGCTCAATTGTACGCCACTCCCCTTTGTCGGTGTTTGTGCCCGTACTTATGCGGCTGTTTTGTGGGTGGACTTTACCTCAACAGCCGCATACGGCAAACGTACGCTGATACGGAATGTACGTACTCACGGCCGCCGTAACCAGAATAGGGTCCTGAGTAAGTAAGCCTTCTATGTATGTACTAAGCCTTGGAGAGAGATAAAGTGGACAGAGATAAACAAACCACCAGCCATTCAGCCCCTAACTGCCATGTTACAGGAGGTGTTTGAAAAAGAAAGTTGGGGCTGGATTGGTTGTAACAGCCGCGGTTTTAAAAAAATGTCAGATCTGTCGCCCTTCAATGTTGTCGTTAATTGAATAGGTGAGTGACGCTATTCCGCCTGTCGGGAAATATTGGCATAGATTGAATAACCCCATAGGCTGCTTGGTTGCTATGGGCAACTCTGTAGTGCCTCCTGTTGCTGCCGCCTCCAAATCTTAGGGAGGGTGTGCCCTCATATTAATTCTATTATCATCATACCGTCCTGGGTGTAATATATTAGTCCTCAGACTGTAATTCATAGCAGTGACATCATTAATTGAATTTCCATGTATTATATATATATGGGGGTTCATACACAATATAAAGGGAAATCATAATAGCACATGGCGTATAATTTTTTCTATGACCTTTCCCCGTCAGCCCTGTAGCAGACATCCTGTCATTATCTGAGTGGCCACAGCAGCTGTACAAAAAGTAATATACGGTTCCAGTGAAGGAAAGTCACAACTGGAGAAGGAATGGCAGAGTGTTACGGTGGCTGGGGAAGGAGGGAGGGAGGACGCTACAGTCAGGCACAGAAGGCCCCTCTATCGGTTCTGCTGTCAGTAATCATCTCTATACACCAAACTTACCTGTCCTATCCGGTGGTGGTTTCAGATGTGGGTTGGGTAACCCGACTAATCTTTAAAAGTTTGCCACTGCAATTCATGGCAGTCACTGTGCGCCACCTGCTGGTTCAAGATGCACTGTACGCCACCTGCTGGTTCAAGATGCACTGTACGCCACCTGCTGGTTCAAGATGCACAATATAATAAGCCACCTGACTTATTGTTTATCAGTTATTTAGATGAAGAACAGATGATGGGAATTTTATGTGGTTCACCTTGTAGTGTGCACTGAGCAGAATAATCACAACCACTGGAAATTACATCCAACTTAGGGGTGGATCCTATTATATGCAAAGGGTGTGAGATATCGCAGGCCGGTTTCAGCTCGACTTTGCACAAAATTACGCGCTGCTCTACGGGGCAGCGAGCGCTTGTGTATGAAATCCGGACGCTGTAAAGGGCGACCTATGATTCACACTGGCAAATTGCTTGCCATTACTAGGATTTACCCCATAGAGAGCAGGATGAGTGATACTAAAGTTTGCATACAGTGAGCAGAATGAATTGTATTGTACTCAGCATTCATCAACGTATACAGAGTAAAGCCCCGTACACACGGGCGAGGGGTGATCATGCTTAGCCATAGCTGCCTACCCTCCTGCATTCTGCAGGAGACTCCCCGAAATAACAGCAATTTTACTACCAACTATAACCTCTCTGAAACTAGTTTTCAAAAGTAGGCAAGTATGTGGGTACTCTTTATCTAGCACGGCACCCATCGCGGGCATTGAATGCACTAAAAAATCGGGTGCGACGCGACCGACGCGATGCCCGCGATTTCCCATAGGAAACAATGTTAAATGGCCCACAGAGGCCAAATAGGCACCCTGAAGTGTGAAATGGCCCCCACAATTGTTAACGCCACCCCACGATCATCGTGAACCCGAAGCGTGGCGAGCGGCGGCGGTACGCGTCCTACGACCTTTTCATACCAACACTATCCACGTCGGCGTGGAGTTGAGAATAGAATAGTGTGGCGAGCCACCGAGCCCGAAGCGTGGCGAGCGGACGCTGATACCTGTGAAGCCCGCGAAGGGACGCGTTTACCTGTGAAGGTATCCGCGTCCCCACGCGGGGCTCGCTGCGCTCGCCACGCTTCGGGCTCGGTGGCTCGCTGCGCTCGCCACACTATTCTATTCTCAACTCCACGCCGACGTGGATAGTGGGGGTATGAAAAGGTTGTAGGACGCGTACCGTCGCCCCGCGCGGGCTCGCTGCGCTCACCACGCTTCAGGTTCACGTTGATCGTGGGGTGGCGTTAACAATTGTGGGGGCCATTTCACACTTCAGGGTGGCTATTTGGCCTCTGTGGGCCATTTAACATTGGTTCCTATGGAAAAATCGGGTCAATTGAGGCATTGAACATGAAAATCGGGTCAATTGAGACATTTAACATTGTTCCCTATGGGAAATCGTGGGCATCGCGTCTGTCGCGTCGCACCCGATTTTTAGTGCATTCAATGCCCGCGATTTTTTTACCTGCGATGCCCACGATCAAAATCGTGGGCGCCGTGCTAGGTAAAGAGTACCGTATGTGCTTAGCACAGATCGCTCAGCACACAGTGATGCACAGTGATACATACAATTCCAGAACAGATACCAAGAACTGAAAGCGTAGCAGCAAATCAGTCAGACAAATATGAGCTGCGGTGTTTAAATGCTGCATACAGTAAGTATCCAAGACTAGTACAAAGCGTGACCACCATCAGTATAAATGTCTACCCTCGTGGGCTCACTTAGCTTGCCACATCCCAGGCACAAGTTATTATTCCCAATAGATATTCACCAGGGCTGTCTTTCCCACTGGGCTGGGTAGACTACTGTCTGGGGCCCCACAAGCATAGGGGCCCCAGAGTAGTCTATGGCAGGGCAAATTAAAATGAGCTTACAGCAATAATGTTCGCACTGGACGGCATCCCTCTTCCCCCTGTCCTCCTACTCCAGTGGTCATACTGAATGCCGGGCGGGGTTTCACCTATCGCTGGTCATCCATTTTCTTTGACTGATTGGCCTGTAGGCCAATCAGAACCTGGGGGGTGGGGCTTTATGAGAGCCAGAGGCGGAGCTATTCTCCATGTCCCGGCCCCTTGGGGGATGGAAAAAAAAACTATTCGGTTATGCTTGCCATCAACGCACTCCCCTTCACTCGCCGTTTCCACCTCACTGGTTCCCTTTGGCGAGGTGGAAACAGCGAGTGTACACTGTCAAAGCACATCGTGCATGCGTACGGTTCACAACAGCCGCCCCCCCCCCCTGCTGTGCGACACTGCTGGCCTCGGGTGGGACGCAGGGACGGACTGATAGGAGGTATGGTGTGTGATGCCAGCTTCAGCCCGGAGCTGGCTGTTTTTCATCGGAGCACTGAGTAAGTCTATGGGCGGTATTCAATGTGAATACCGGCGACGTGCAGCGAATCCTGTTTAGGATTCGCTGCACATTCGCCACTGGTCGCCGCGTTCCGGAGCCTCGCCGGCTCCGGTATTCAATGAGTCAGGGGCTCGCTGCCCCTGACCGGCGAATGTGAGCTCCTGCGGCGAACACCGCAGGGAGCCCGAGGATGGTGGCAGGCAGGGAGATGGAAGTCTCCCTGCCTGCCCCAGAACGTTTGTGGGGGGGAGGTGGGCTCCCCGGGTGCCAGGCAGCACAGCCTGCCCCCCGGGGGTGCCAGCAGGGGACCGGGTATATTCACTACACCCGATCATGCATATGTAATGATCGGGTGAAGTGAATATATGAATATCTAATGAGCGGCTCGGCTCCGGCCCCCTGCTGGCTGGTCTGTGTAAAAAAAAAATATATATAAAAAAACATTTTTTTAAAATTAAATATATATTCATGCGTTTACAGCACATGAATAAAAATAGCATGCCCCTCAGAATAAAATTCCAGATTTTTTTACACCAATTGGAAAAAACAAAACACTTTATTTTAAAAGTTCACCTTCCACTTCACCATAAAAAGATAGCGATTGCTACTCGGTGAATCATGGCGAAAAAAACCTTGAAATGTATTCGCCATGTGGTCATTGAATAGGGTGATTCACCGTTTTAGTCAGAAATTCGCCTAACAGCAAAAAATCGCCATAAAAACCTGGCGAATCAGCCTCATTGAATACCGCCCTAAGGCTACAACAGAAACAGCGAGTGTGGCCAGTAAAATGGCAGGGCTTCCACAAAATGCAGCAAACTTGCTGCATTTGCGGTGAACCTAGCTATTTAAGGGGATCCTTATCCCTTACATTGAATACGACGATGGGGTTTGATGGCGAGGGTGACATTTCCTCACCGAAAAGAAGCTATCCTCGCAGTGGCATTGAATAGCGCTCATAGTCAGGGGAACCACGATGAGTTCCAGCATTTGCTTTATAACTCATTTATTATTTGATCGTATCTTTCTAATTAGCAGATAGCCACAAATAAGTAAGGAAATCCTTGTTGTGTGCCATTTTTTAGTCAGCGACAATAAAACATCTTGTGATGAAGCGTATTTTACTGGCCTTGTGGAAAATGTTTTCTCGTTCTTTAGCCGATGGCGTAATGTAATATACTGAGAAGGGGCCAAGCATATACAGTGACAGACTTTTCCCCATGAAAGTAATTTACGTCGTCGTTCCTGTGTCCTACACAAATATGTCTGCGTTCTAATCCCTTGCTATTAGGAAGCCAGACTGCTAATTCATTTTTATTTTTCCGTAATGAAGTGACGTCTTGATGGAAGAATGAACGGGGCCAAAACAGCGATGAAAAGGCCAAGATTTTATGGGTCATATATATTGAGATACATACATGAAACATGATTTCTGTTGTTAGTAGGCAAAGCATTTGTCATTGTCAATTGTTTACCACAGTTGTCGTCTGCAAGATCTGCCCCTTCATAGAAACCCCACCCCTATTCCACCTATTGCTCCTCCCTCTTCCCAGTTCACTTCCTAGACTCCACTCCTCTAGACTCCGCCATCTTGGTTCTCTCCTTACTTGTCTACAGTGCACCCTCACATTCAGGTGCTCTGGTCATTTCTGTCCACCCTCACAGGGCACTGGGCCACTGCTACTTCTTATTACTGTATATATATTATAATTGTGATACTGCCCATTTATAAACCTTTTTATGGTGTGTTTATACCTTTGCAATTTTCATGCACGATGAACACTTGACTACAATAAAATTAAAGATAATAATAACATCTCCCCTTCATTATGACCATAGTTGTGGCATGCCGATGCCGTCAAGGGGGCATGTCACACAGGGCCTTATTCTAGTTCACTCTTTCTGACAAAATCCTTCTTAGATGGACAAAACCATGTGCACTGCAGGGGGGCAGATGTTACTTGTGCAGAGAGAATTAGATTTGGGTGGGGTTTTACTTCAAAGTGAGATCTATACTGCAGTGTAAAAATAAAGCAGTCAGTATTTACCCTGCACAGAAACAAAATAACTCACCCAAATCTAATACTCTCTGCACATTTTACATCTGCCCCCCTGCTGTGCACATGGTTTTGTCCATCTAAGAAGGATTTTGTCATAAAGAGTGAACTAGAATAAGGCCCACAGTGCTTAAAGGGTGTGTCTATGCTTAAATGCTTGTTGTTGCAAGATATTTCTATATCACAATAGTAAAGCTGGCCATACATCAGAAAGATATTGTACCCAATCATACAATCTCAATTGATTGTAAGATGGATTGTATGCAGATTGTGTGCACATCTTGTGTACACAATCATACAATCAATCATAAGATGGATTGTATGACTGATTGTATGATGGATTGTATGCAGATTGTGTGCACATCTTGTGTACAAAATCATGCAGCAGATGGATTGTATGACTGATTGTATGATGGATTGTGTGTAGATTGTGTGTCCAAAAACCACCAAGGACTGCTGGGGATTTCAAGGGAAATTGTACACAATCATGAGCGCAATCGATCTTAAGATCGATCTTTCTGATGTATGGCCAGCTTTACACTATATTTTGGGAAGTTGTGCAGGTATTGATGCTAACATTGCTGCATGCAATCTGGGGTTTCTTGGTTGCAACTATATTTACTGCAATATTTATTTTCTACTCACTCAGCACAATATGCATGATTAATGCGATGTCTGTGCAATCAACTCCAAATGCAATTTGACCTTGTGTGAATTCATCCCTAAGCATATATTTGTTTTCGGTTTATTAAATGTTATATTTTTGTGAACACTGGACTTGTAGGCATTTCCTTTATTTATTGGATGGGCTGTTTTCTATACCATTATGGGCGGGATGTACTAAGGGGAAAATGCGGTAAAACCCCCGTTTTACCGCATTTTCCTATGAACTATTACCCAGCCGCACCGATTTCGCCGGCCAGGGTATTGCCACCCTTTGGGTGGCGATACCCTATAGAAGCCTATGGGCTTCTTTTCACCGCCTCGCCAAAACCCCGCCGCCTCGCTGACCCCCCCTTTCCCCCTCCCTTGGGCTTACCTTCTTGCAGGTCCTCCTGGACCCTGGAAGGTAAGCCCTTCCTCCCCCTAGCAATGCAGCCGGACGTCCTTCCAGCTGCAGGGGGGAGGAGGAGGCACCGGCTTGAAGGCAGTTCAGACGGCAGGGAGGAGACGGAGACCCCCCGCACACCACAGTACAGGTATCGCGGGGGTCTCCGTTACCGCACTGCGATGCCAGCCGCATATGTTAGTACATATGCGCTGGCATTGCGACGGGTGGGCAGCGAAGGGTGGCAATGTATATTAATACATCCCACCCTATAGCATTAGTATGGACACTAGGTACTCTAACTCAGTGGTTCTCAACCTCGGTCCTCAAGTACCCCCAACAGTGCACGTTTTCCAGATCTCCACACATAATCACAAATGAAATAATTAGATAGATTACTAGCAAAATGTTTTAAGGGCCCCTTACACTTGTGAGATTTCGTGAGATTTCATACAATTTGAGTCAATTTATCTGAGGAGATCTGATGTGCCGTCTGACAAAATCTTATGTGCCTGATGTGTTGGACACAATCCACAATCCTGTGCCATTGAGTATAACCAAGAGATTGGAAGAGATTGAACCTCCTGCACATAGGATAAATCTCGAGTCAATCAGGTTCAATTTGTTGAGACAATAAGTTGACAAGTGTAAGGGGGCCTTAACTCTTACAGCTAACAGCAGCAGCAGGCTATGGGTCAGTGCACACCAGCACAGATAGTAAAGACCCTGTGTGATCACTGATCTGCTGTCTCTCTCCTATCAAAAGGTTGTATAAAGAGAATCAGCAAAGACTTCTGACCTGAGCAACTACAGCAAATCACAGTGATTACAGCAAATCACTGTCCTTGCAAAGAAACTCCTTAGTGGCACCCCTGGCGGAATGTGAAGAATTCTGGAGATTCGGAGTACAATGCAAGACAGCAGGAGATTTTGGGAAAAAATGGGAGCCTCCTGCAGCATGCGGGACTGACTATACTGCTGAAATC
This sequence comes from Crinia signifera, assembly GCF_055691185.1. Taxonomy (NCBI): domain Eukaryota; kingdom Metazoa; phylum Chordata; class Amphibia; order Anura; family Myobatrachidae; genus Crinia; species Crinia signifera. The sequence goes on from NC_139218.1 coordinate 382,560,373, forward strand.
AGGATGGTTGGAAGGTGTATAATTATAATAAAGTCACTGTTCGCACAAAAAATTTAAATATTCCGTTTATGTATTGTGAAAGATACCCCTACTCGTCTCCCACCGGTTTCAGAGCACATAAATCAGCCTCTGCAGACAGCGTATAATTACCACTGACAGCCCTGATATCTAACACCAAGGGCACTCTTTCTTCTTAAGGTCTTGCAAGATCGAGTCTCATTCACAAGCATTTCTGGAACTCCATCTTGTGTTAAAATTAGTAGCAAGAGAGCCATGGGAGAAGGAGGGAAAATGTTACATACACGGAGCACATGACAGACGTGCAGGAAACACACATAGCTGATCTCTAACCAGAACCACAGGGACGCCACCAGCTCCTCTCTGCACGCATAGGAAAAGTGCTGGGCTGCAAGTCCTTCACTAATCTATAGGAAGGGTAAGGCTCTCACCGCTGTGGTCCGCATTGCTGCCCACCGCGGTGCCAGGGATATTTGTATTTTCTAGGAAGCAGTGAAAATTCACTTTGATCAGATATGTCCACATTGCTGATTGGCAAAAGGCTGAAAGGTATGGCAGTGCCACCCGTGAGAGCTAAATTATTGTATGAATGATGGATACAGGAGCTGACAAACTATTATTCAAACGGTTTATAAAACAGGGATGGACTGTGGCTCTAAAGTAGCCTGGGCCAGTGGCAAACGCAGGATTTCTGGAGTGGGTTTTCCAAATGCAGTCCACAATCTCCCACTTCTGTGCAACACTGGCGCACGTGCGGGAGTCTGGCCACGAACATGAATCAAAACTTTTTATCTTTTTATCCACTGTATACTGTATAGAATACAGGGGTAGATTTATTAAGCTCGGTGAAGTGATAAAATGTCTGGTTTTTATCACTGGCCAATCAGCTCCTACTTGTCATATTTCAAACCAAGCCAGTAACTTAACAGTTAGGAGCTGATTGGCCGGTGATAAAAACCAGACACTTTATCACTTCACCGAGCTTAATAAATTGGTACTTGTGTATTAGCCGGGTGCCCATTACCTCGCTGCATTCGCCACACTATATAAAATCAACTCCAAGCTTGTGTGGATAGTGGGGGTATGAAAAGGTCGGGTGGACGCGTACCGCGTCCCCTCGCGGGGCTTGCTACGCTTTGGGCTGGTGGCAGTGGCAACACTATGCTACTTCTGACTGGCTACGCGGCCGCGGGAACACTACGCTGATTCTGACAGCACTGCTACGCTAACTACGTACCAGGCGCCTGGCTAATACACAAGTACAAATAAATTTGCCCCACAGTACTAATATGTAACACTATAGCTGGTATATAGTATAGGCTGTATCAAACTGTACATTTAAATAATAAAAATAAGTGGTCGGAAAAAGGTTAAACCTACTGTTATAAAGAAATACACAAACATAATAGAACTATTACTGAACTTTCTAAACACGCATCCTGCCACATCGGAACCAGAGTCGGAGGTAGGATGTGCTGCACCTAAGTAAAGTCATATGTGAAGCCCGTCAGCAGCAAGATCGCGGGTGCTGTTTAGCTCCCACGATATATAGCAGCCTATCTGAAGAGCGGGGAGCGCCAGGCTGCAGAGGCTCTCTTCCTGCTCTGCATTGGTGGCCCATGGCAAGAGGTGGATGGCAAAAGGCGGGCGGCAGGCAGAAGTTTAAAAAAAAATACAAAAGAATGGGCGGTCTCAGCCAATCAGTGTCATCCCATTCTTTTGAATGTTTTTTTTTTTAAATACCCCCACCCCCTATCTACAGCTCCCTGAGAGTTTTGTGATTTATCGCGGTAAGTTGCCGGGCGGCTCATGGGGCAAATTGGATGCGATTGCCTTTAGTTATGGTATGAGCTGGTCCTCTCGACAATTCCCAGATTTCCTCTCCTTAGACGCTTGCTCTGTGTTATAAACCTGTTATCGCCTGCTTCGAGCTTCCTAGAAAGACAGGTTAAAACTTAGCAAACAATATGTGACAATAAGGTATGTAACATTATCAGAGGAGGGACGTCAGTTACCTCCTGTGTAATGATATAGTTACAGGTGTAATTAGCCCAGGAAGTCACTCATTGTATAATGTTTCATTGACAGAAGCTGCTAGGAAGTCAGTGCCATCTATTAACAGCTCAAATATCATTAACCCTCTCTGTCCCACAGGGTTAAATTATTACTTTATTTGTTTTTATGTTAAAAATACATTAAACTTTTTTTGTATAACTTCTAAATAAAAACAAAAACACCCGCCACTCACCATGACTTATATACTCACCCGCCACTCACCATGACTCATATACTCACCCGCCACTCACCATGACTTATATACTCACCCGCCACTCACCATGACTTATATACTCACTCGCCACTCAACTTGACTTATATACTCATCTGCCCCTCACCATGACTTATATACTCACCGGCCACTCACCATGACTTATACACTCACCCGCCACTCACCATGACTTATATTCTCACCGCCACTCACCATGACTTATATACTCACCACCACTCGCCATGACTTATATAATCACTTGCCACTCACCATGACTTATATACTCACCCGCCACTCAACATGACTTATATACTCACCCGCCACTCACCATGACATATACTCACCCTCCACTCACCATGACATATATACTAACCCACCACTCACCATGACTTATATACTCACCCGCCACTCACCATGACATATATACTCACTCTCCACGACTTATATACTCACCTGCCACTCACCATGACTTATATACTCACCCGCCACTCACCATGACTTATATAATCACCCGCCACTCACCATGACTTATACACTCACCCGCCACTCACCATGACTTATATACTCACCCTCCACTCACCATGACTTATATACTCACCCACCACTCACCATGACTTATATACTCACCCACCACTCACTATGACTTATATACCCACCCGCCACTCACCATGACTTATATACTCACCCGCCACTCACCATAACATATATTCTCACCCGCAACTCACCATGACTTATATACTCACCCACCACTCACCATGACTTATATACTCACCCACCACTCACCATGACTTATATACTCACCCACCACTCACCATGACTTATATACTCACCGGCCACTCACCATGACTTATACACTCACCCGCCACTCACCATGACTTATATACTCACCGCCACTCACCATGACTTATATACTCACCGGCCACTCACCATGACTTATACACTCACCCGCCACTCACCATGACTTATATACTCACCCGCCACTCAACATGACTTATATACTCACCCACCACTCACCATGACATATACTCACCCTCCACTCACCATGACATATATACTAACCCACCACTCACCATGACTTATATACTCACCCGCCACTCACCATGACATATATACTCACTCTCCACTCGCCATGACTTATATACTCACCTGCCACTCACCATGACTTATATACTCACCCGCCACTCACTATGACTTATATAATCACCCGCCACTCACCATGACTTATATACTCACCTGCCACTCACCATGACTTATATACTCACCCGCCACTCACCATGACTTATAGACTCACGCTCCACTCACCATGACATATATACTAACCCACCACTCACCATGACTTATATACTCACCCGCCACTCACCATGACTTATATACTCACCCTCCACTCACCATGACTTATATACTCACCCACCACTCACCATGACTTATATACTCACCCACCACTCACTATGACTTATATACTCACCCGCCACTCACCATGACTTATATACTCACCCGCCACTCACCATAACATATATTCTCACCCGCAACTCACCATGACTTATATACTCACCCACCACTCACCATAACTTATATACTCACCCACCACTCACCATGACTTATATACTCACCCGCCACTCACCATGACATATACTCACCCATCACTCACCAAGTGAGTATATAAGTCATGGTGAGTGTCATGGCGACAGGGTGGATGGCTTTTCATAGCGTCCTTCTATGGAAAGCCGCCCACCCCCAAGAAAATCCCTTAGACGGACAATAATCGCCCAGTTTCTATGCAGTGAGCGATTTTCAGCCCAGCGACTTTCCCCAAGGTTCTAAATAAAGAAGAAGTAGATTCTAATTGGTTGCTATGGGCAACATCCAATATTCAATAGAACTCCCATCTTAGTAAATAAACCCCTTTGTCTTCTGTTAAAATGGAACAATTCCTTAAGAGACGTCCTAATAGGCCTGGATCACCTGCTCCTTATATTTATTAGAATTCATGTATGAAATAATGAGAATGAATATTTCCGTATGGTTCCCAAGAACTCCCTTCCACATCGTACCCTTTCTTATTGAACAGAAATAATAATAATATCTCCTTGGTTAAGGAATCCCAGATTTTATCTTCGCATGAACTCGATTTGTCCTTGCACTCTGACAGGAGGAAGTGTGGTTGGAGCAGAAGCCGATTATAATTTCACTTGTGAGATGTGAAATTCTGGATGAATTCTTTTCATAGTATGAGGTAATTGTAGCTTAACAGTAACTGGAGAGGGGACATCCAATACTGGAAAAGGTCCAACAAACATATTTGGAAGCTTATGAGTAGACTGTACATGTTTCAGGTTCTTTGTACATAACCAGGCCTATCTCCAGTTCTATTTGATGCATACCCTCCAACTGTACCGTTTTTTTAGAGCTCTGGCTGAGGGAATCTGTCTCTGGGAGATGTAGTTCATAACATTGCTGACTGTTCCCCAGGGAGTGTGGGGAAGCGGCCAGCCAGGTCTACATCTCCCAGAGTGCACAGCAGTGACACATGGCAGGCCCGCCTCCCCCTGCTCAGGGAGAGACTTCGATTTGGTGGCATCACAGCTGTGGAGGGCGGCGTGTGCGAGGCGCTCCCCACTCCCAGCGCCCTCTCCCTTTGCAGCTGCGGAACCTGCTCGTCCTCTCCAAGCTGTACGGGCAGATACAGGTATGGGACACCCGGATTGGAGCCCTGACCTGAGACCTGTACCTGCCTGGCCTGGGCGCCAAGCAGGGGGACCAAGGTGAGCAGGGATCTGGGGGTGGGAGGACACAGAGGCTAGTGATACAAGTGTGTGTCTGACTAACACGTGTGCAGCATGGTCGGTGTATATGAGGTAAGGAGCAGCGTGTGGCATGCAGTGTGTGTGCGCTCCTGATCCTGTGTGAATGTGTCATGTCAGCCCGGTTTCAGTTTGGGGTAGTGGAAAGTGAAAGGGTCCAGACCACGCCCCCTTTAAAATGGTAACACCCTCTATCTATGGCCACACCCACTGGCCTGTACCGATTTTATATTTCAAATTGTTGGAGGGTATGTTGATGGAGCCAGAGGCGTCACTAGATATTTGTAGGCCCCATAGCAAAAGTTTGCAAGGGCCCCATGTACCAACCAATGGTGAGAAATTTATATGACACCTGTAATTTACACAGAGAAAACGGGCCCCTTTCTGCTCTGGGCCCCATAGCAACTGCAACCCCGGCACCTAAGTGGGCCTGGCCACACCTCCAAAAGTACCTGGGCCCGGCCTAGCTCTCTGCGGCCATGGAAGTGACTGGTGTGTTATAACTCACAGACAATAGACAATGTCTAGCTACACAATCACTAGGTCTACACCAGAAGTTCTAAGTTAGGTTTGGGCACTAGGGGGGACTTATGGTTAGGGTTACGGGGTGAGAGAGGGTTAGGCTGCATCAGGGGAATAAAGTGCCTTGGTCATCATTTGGTCATCCCCAGGGGTTAAAGTGAGGGGGGAACGGGGTGGAACAGAGTTCCACCACCTCTAATGGTGAGGTGGAACATTTACACCTCCACATTGGCCCTGCACAGTAATCCTCACAGAAAAGCATTCTAGTTTGCAGGGGGATGCCAAAACCCTACCACAGGCCCTGTCTCTGCCTAATGGAGGAGGGGAGGGGGTGTATTTAGGTATCAGAGAGAAATGAGTTCCCCCACCTCTGCATGACCACTTTATGCCCTGGTCATCCCTATCCACAAATACCCCTTTATTGAAAACAGATTAGTAATAAAACACAGGAACGGCCCTTATATCGGCCTCAGGGAAGGTGGGAAAGTCTCCCACATTCGCCTGCACCCCCTGGAGCTGCGTAAACACATTCCGTCATTTGCAGCTCTTTGGGGCGGCACTAAAATTACACGAATCACATAATTTTACAACATTTTACCCCGCCCCCTTTTTGCTTGCTGCCTTGGCCCCGCCCACCGGGCCTGCAGCATTTAGTCTCCTCTCTGGGCTTCTCCTGTAGAAGCAAAATTAAAAGTCCGCAACTCTGCTCCTGCAACTAAGCCGCATCCATGAAAAGTACCCAGGCCCCGGATAGTTCTCTATGGCCTTGGTCGGGAATCAGCGGCCAGGGGCGCCGATTTAATTTTTTTCCAGTGGGTGCTCCCACAGACCCCCCCCCCCCCTGCTCGCTGGCAGGGATCCTGGCAGCGGGGTCCCAGCAGCGGATATGCCGTCAGCAGCAGGGTCCCTGCGGAAGATGGGAACTAGCAGCGGCATATCTGCTGCTGGGACCCCGCTGGCGTGGCCCGTGGGTGCTCCGGCCCTGGAGCACCCACGGTTTCGGCGCCTATGTACCCAGCTTAAGATAAAGGACAGAAGAGCTGGAAGTGGAGAATTCATGCAGAAAATTTCAGTTAAACGTAAGAGAAATAAACTTTCTGTTATATTTATATGATGTATTTTGGGGCCTATTTATCAAGATCACCGTCATTTAGGAACTGCCTAATGCATAAGCGGTCACAGAAATCTGCAGAAGGCTGATTACAGCAGCAGACCACAGTTATTGTGAATGGAGACTGCAGTCTAACCCCTACATCATGAACCCCAAAAAGCCAAGTTTGGTCCCATTTTCCTACACCATCTGAGGATGGCGAAACCCGCTTTGTGCCTAAGGAACCCGCAGGAGAGGGCTCTGGTAAGTAATGTGGGTGCGAATGTTAAAGACTCCTCTGATTTGTCAGGGAAGTACCTGGCACTGGCAGGGACAGCGGCTCTGGGCAAACGTGGGTTTAGACAAAAACTGCATTAAAAAACAATGGGTGAAATGTAATAGGATGAGAGATTCAGAAAGTAAGATATTTGGTAAGAAATCTCCAGTTGTTTTAAAGTGGCAATCACTTACACTGCAAAATCAGTTTGATGTTGAAATGTAAATGATTGCCGCTTTAAAAAAACCTGGAGATTTCTTATCAAATCTCTCACTTTCTGATTCTCTCATCCTATTACATTTCACCCAATGAACCACTTATATCTGCCAGGGCCTGCCAATGGCTTATTAAATACAAGCAACTACTGACATCTACTGACAACCTTCAGTATTACATCGAGCGTCAAGTTTACTAAGAAATGGAAGTGGAGGTGTAGAACTGGATATTTATGTCCCCCCCCCCCCCCACTGCAATAGATGTACATAGGGGGTAATTCAGTACCGCTCCTTAGCAAGCGGGCCGCTCTCCCACTCCTGTTCCTAACTCGGCCTCATAATCTAGTAAAACATATGAAGCACAAGATGGTGCTTATAGAAAAGCACCATCTTGGCAGATGTTGGGATGGGGGATGTCAGCTCACAAGAAGCCATAAACGTCAAGGTAAATTAATACAGATAAATAGCGCTACAGATGCGCCCTTTGGGCCTAATTCAGACCTGATCGCACAGATGCGAATTTGCAGGCCGGTGATTTTCGCATGCATGCATATGGCTTATAGAACACATGTGTGGTGGCCGGTGCACGAAGGAAAGGGTTCCCCTTACCTTGATACTTCAGGGGCGACTCAGGTTCGTTCGTTCTTCTATCTTCCGGTGGACGTGGGAGGGACACTTCAATGAGAGGGGACAACTTGCTGCGGTACAACTCAGATTTATTATGAAATAAAGGCAACTTGTGCCCGCTGACCCTCACAGCACAGCAGCATATTAACAAGTAACCATAGTTACGATTATGAATTAACACTAATAGTATTCACCGAATAGGACAACAAGGTGTGACAAACTAATCACGCTACACAGGTGTCCACTAGGGCCTACAGACTCCACGTGTTCAAGGTACCGTGACGGGGTTCGGGGTCAAACACCCCCGCTTTAACGTTACTACTGGATTAACGAGTCGACACGGTACCGTTAACACTAAAGGCTACGTTCAACATGTACACATATATCAAACCGTACATCAGATACCACAACAATAACCATAACAGTAGGCAGTAATCTGGCTAACTGGTGCACCAGGGTAACTAATTTACTGAGGTGACGTCACCTTGCATGGGGCCCAGTCCTGGTCAACCTGTGCACAGGGGTCTGAGGAATGTCTGTCCTCTTGAGGCGTCCAGTGCGTGCAATGAGCTGCGCTAGACCTGTGTCCTCCTGATGGGACTTGCCACGTGGGGTAATTGGTCCTCTAACCTGGAGGTCCAGCAATCAGTTTATGGTAGTGCAATACCGTGGTTGGGCCACAAGGTTGCAGGCGTTGCCACACTAGTGGAGAATGATAGTTAACAGGGAGCTGTGAGTCGGCTGGATCCTACAACTCTGCTTTAGTAACTCTCTCCTCTGGTTAAGGCTAACTTGCCGGAGCTATGGAGTACCTCCGGGTACGAGCACAGGTGGACACCTGAAATGGCTGCCGGCCGGTGTCTGTGGGTAACTGGGCTAGCTGCCCGAGGTGTCAGGGTCTGAGTACCGGGGAACGGACAGGGTGGCTGCCTGTGATGTCAGGCGCTGGGTGCAGGGGAAGTGCCTGGGGTGGTAACTTGTACGGGCAGGTGCTGGATACAGATGGGCAGGGGAAAGTCTGTCTGCAGAACGGGGGTACCTGTATGCAGCTCACTGTTGCAGGCTCCCGCCCGTCACTCTCTGCTGTGCGCAGCCGGTGTCCTCTTCAGGACAGCGGTACACCAGTGTGGGCGCCACAGACGTGGCGTTGCCGCACACGGTGGCTCCTCCGGTCCCCTCTCTTGAGCCTGGCCAGCTTGACCGGCTTTCTTCAGGTGCCGCCACTTCTTCCTGCCGGCCGCCGGGTCTGGATGACGCGTCACACGGCGCAGTCTTCCTCCGCACCTCACAGGGATCTTCCGTCCTCAGCGCCGCGCTCTCCTTCTCCTCCAACCCGGGTCACTGCCACTCCGGGCTGCACAATGCTGGGGGGAAAGGACACACGCCGCACTCTCCGGCATCTTCACCCCAGGTCAGTCTCTCCTCCGCGCAGCCCACGCTCTGCCTCACGCTTCCTCCTTACTTGGCCCTCCTCCTCTTCCGGCCTCTTCCCATCCAATCCCTGCCTATCTGAGCCTGCCAGTCATTTTCTGAGGCGCGAAACCCCGGGGCAATATTAACCCTTGGCGCCCTGCAATGGGGAGTGTGGAGTTTACACAGTCCTGGGGCACCACACATGCAGATTTGATAGCCTGCGGTAAAGTCCTGCTTTTATTTATCGCTGGCCATATGCAAGGTGATTGACAGGAAGCCGGCGTTTGTGGGTGGTATCCGCACGTTTTCTTGGAGTGTCAGGGAAAACGCAGGCCTGCCCGAGCGTTTTAGGGGAAGTCATGTGACGTCAGCTCTGGCCCCGATCAGCCTGATTCTATCGCAGCCACACACAAGAAAGAGTGAAGGTTGAGCGGCCTGCAAATGGATTTGCAGGTAATCACAGGCCCTGATCCAAGCGGCTTGCTAATGGATTTGCAGCTGATGACAGGGCTCGGAAAAATAGCAGGGATCAGTTCTGAATTAGGCCCTTTATCACAGTTGCTTCAGCCAGAGCAGATAGCTCCTCCCCTGATTCGGCCATGCCGAGCGCCTTTGTATAAAGAAAACAAGTGGGAATAACAACACATACTTGCCTACCCTCCCGGAATGGCCGGGAGGGTCCCGCAAATCGGGTCCCCCTCCCGGTCCCCCGGGAAGGGGGGCAAGTCTCCCGCATTTCCCTACAGCCCCGGCTCCCCCTCTCCCCGCTGTCTAAAAACGATTACTTTTGCGGGTCCGCGGGGCAGGGGAGGGGCTAAATGACGCAATTCGCGGCATTTCGCGTCATTTTTAGCCCCTCCCCCACCCACGGACCCGCAAATTGAGGCTTCAGCCCGTCCCCAAAACGAAGCTTCTACCCGCCCCCTTCACTCCTCTCCGGGCTTCTCCCGGAAAGGAGTATGCCAAAGTCGGCATGTATGTAACAACACTACATTGTACACAGGGACAGATTGGTGGTACTGTAGCTCTCAGTTGGCCAGACCAGTTTGAGAACGCTAAAATCAATGACCTTTATATCAGGGCTGCCTACCCTTCCGGAATGGCTGAAAATCGGGTCACCCTCCCGCCCCCCCGGATAGGTGGGCAACCCTCCCAGTTTCTGGTTGACTACCGATCCCCCCCCCCCCCCCCCCGATCACGGCTTCCTCCTTAAATAACCAGATCTGCCGATCTCCATGGAGGGGGTGGGGCTAAAGTGTCATAATAGTGTCCTTTTAGCCGCTCCCTCTCCGAGGACATTGGCAAATCGGGTTATTTTCCATCATGGGGGCGTGGCTTAATGACGGCACACTTAAGCCACGCCCCAAACTCCTGCTGAGAGTCTCCTATCCAGGCTTCTCCTGGAGAAGAGTTTACAAAAGTCAGTAACTTTATATCTTCTGTTTGTTAAAGTATTGGTCAGGAGTCAGGCCCTGGCAGATATAAGTGGTTCAACCTGACCCTGATTTATCCATGATGCCTGGTTCTTCCCCAGGTACCAGCCTATGGCCGTGCTTCTCATATCAGCCCAGTCCAGCACTGCCTGATTGCTTACTCACTACCCCTCATGGTGGACACCATTCATCTCCAGCCCCACCAGTACAGCATCTTGGCGGGTTCGGTATGATTTACCTACAATCAAAATCCCAACAACAATTGGCGGACATTTACAATATAGACAGAACTGTCAGCTAAGTTGGACACTAAACTGGCACGAGAGGCATATGTGGCAGCAGCGGTGGCAGCAGCTATTCATGAAGTGGTGGCATCCTACTTCCCTATTGATGGTAAGCGTCTCCCAGGTGTCATGTATGGGCTGCTTGTTTCTGATCACATTACTAATTCTAGTGTTACTTTGTTCGGACGCACTACAGAGGAGATTGCGCCTCCGCACAGAACTCACACCCTATTACATAGAGTCCATACACAGTACGGGGTACATATACTACAATGAAAAGAGGTGATGTTGCCCATAGCAACCAATCGGATTCTGTCTCTCATTTTCAGATTATACTATTGAGACCACTGATACCAGCAGTGACTGTCCTGAGCTCGAGGACCTGGCGGATACCAGCAGTGACTGTCCTGAGCGCGAGGACCTATCCGATAACAGCAGTGACTGTCCTGAGCTCGAGGACCTGGCAGATACCAGCAGTGACTGTCCTGAGCACGAGGACCTGGCGGATACCAGCAGTGACTGTCCTGAGCGCGAGGACCTGGCGGATACCAGCAGTGACTATCCTGAGCTCGAGGAACTAGCGGATACCCTATCCGATAACAGAAGTTACTGTTCGGAACTTGCGGACCTGGTGGAAACGGCCACTGATAGCAGCACTGCCTCTTCTGGGAGCATGGAAGAAGTGAGCAGCAGAGACTCCTCTCCAGGGTAGGTTGCCGGCACAATACGCGCGTCCTCCCTGCTCTGGTCGCTGGGGTAGATTTCAGGTCTCTTGTCTTACACACATGCTGTGATGTATATATGGTATCTCCATATCTGCTGCAGCCGGGGCCGCTACACAAGTTTTCTCACACACAGCGCTGATGGGCCGGTATCCTACTTGTATGAAATACATGTACAGATGGAGCGCTTGTTGTCTTTGTAGGGGCTGGTTTTTGCCAGTCGCCAGCTCCCGCCAACCGCCGGAAGGGGATGCGCGCGCACGAGACACACGTGCATCCCCTTTAACCAGAGCTCCCCCTGGGTCCCCATGCGTCGCCGTCCCCCACCTACCCGCTCCCCCCTAACCCTACTCGTCTCCCTGAAGCGGAGATGGGCATGGTTCCCGTCCCCTGCTGAGGGAAACTGGGACGCACGTGCGTGTGGGACGCTCACACGTCCCAGTCAGATGTAGCATCCGCTCGTCAGTGGGGGTGGTCTGGCGAGCCCCAGTGCTGGATGAGCGCCGCTACATCTGTATATATCATTATACTAATGAGTGTAACATTATAATAAGAGAAATGCTACAGCAGGAGAAATGAAGTCATGTCAATCATGGGGCCTACACACACGTAGCGATATTATCATTTATCCGTACAATGCTAGATCTCTCAGCACAGAGCGCTCAGCACACAGCACACAGCAATCTTTCTCTTCCCTCAATAGGGAGAACACAGGCGCTGACCAGATTAATACTGCATGTAGTACCTGCATCTCCCAGCGATAGCGACACATAGGGCCACACATCGCCATGGGCCCCACACACAGCTATGTGTGCTTAATTTCTAAGCTATCTAGTCAGATCACTTAGAAAATAGGGCAAAATCGCTCGGTGTGTGGCCCCATTGGAGGAATCTCACATCACTGTGCACTGGGCTTCCTCTATTGGTCCGTCCTTGTCATGTCACGCCCACAGCATCAGCGCTGTTATTGGTCCAAAGATAAATGTATTCAGTAAGGGCCACTAACACGGGCCCTTATTCGGGTTCCAATGGTCCCCCGCGTATGAGCATGTGCAGGGCTTCTGCGCGGGCACCTTCGCTGCCCTACACAGTAGGCATGGTGCTCGTAAAGGGGGAGTCGGTGGTGGCGCTGGGGCATCAGAATGCCCAGCGTTTCATAGGAGCCCCCATGAAAATGCTGGGAGTTCCCATGCAAATGCGGGTGGGATGCAGAGTGCGGGGGGCGCGAAGTCATCACATGACTTCAGAAGCCCGCCCCGTCTCCACTGACTTATATTTGTGAGCCCAGGAGAAATCATTCAGCAGGCCAGGGAATAATGAGATGACTTGTACATGGCAAACGTTTGTGTCTTTACAATAACAGTCACCGATCAACGTTTGTTTTTATAGGATGATCTACAAGAAGCCTGTATATGTTGGCTTCCTATGGCAGGAGATGGAGGACGGGATGCACAGAGTGGACATTTAGACCTGACGATGAAAGCCTGGACATCAGACTGAGACATTTATACCACGTCTCATATCCCGTTTATCGGGAACTTTTTTCTTTAATACATTTTTGAAACGTTTATATTGAATATGTTTCTTTAAAATGATTCTAAAATTTGTTTTGCTTATATGCACTGTTTGTTAAATGATTTTCCAATGATTTAGTTGTCTACAGTGTATCATTAAACTGTGTCTTTAATACCCAAGCCTGTCCCGTTGACGGTTCATCCCCCTACCCAAGCCTGTCCCGTTGACGGTTCATCCCCCTACCCAAGCCTGTCCCGTTGACGGTTCATCCCCCTACCCAAGCCAGTCCCGTTGACGGTTCATCCCCCATACCCAAGCCTGTCCCGTTGACAGGTAATCCCCCTACCCCCAATCTCTGTCTTCACAACTCCCTCTCTCCATATCCAGCAAGTTTGAAACATTTAACTTTGCTTTTACTTACTAAGGAGTTAATTTGGTCTGTTGAGTGGCCTCTAGTGGTCACAGGTGGTACTTCACCTTTTATATCGATGGAAATGTTCTTGATATGTGTAATAATAATAATAAATATAAACACACATTCAGAAATGATTATACATATGTATGTATGTATGTATGTATGTATGTATCTATCTATCTATCTATCTATCTATCTATCTATCTATCTATCTATCTGTCAATCAGTGTCTGATGTGCTATTTTCCAAACACTATTGTAAATGTTTCCCATTGCACTACTGTATTCGTCTGTTAACCCTTTGAGTGCCAATTTTTATTCATTATAATGACCTGTAATGTTTGCCTTATATAGGAAATATACTCAACATTTTTTATTTGAATCTATATAACAAGTGTGAGCGATGCTGGCATTTTAATCAGATATTTTGCAGATCCTTAACAGTGATGTTGGCATTCAAAGGGTTAAATAGCTGTGGGAATGTAATGTGTAATAACTAGTATATGGTAGGTTGGTGCAGTACTGTGGGCTATAAGGATCTGTGCAGCTACACTATCAAACTATTTTTCAGAAAATAGGGGGGGGGGGGGCACCGGCGGGATGTGAAAGGAGTGCGATGGGGGTGGGGCTTATGGTAATGTCCCGTACTGGGGACGTGGTCAGTGTAAAGAGGTCAGGGAATTAGAGACAAGTATTAAATGATAAATGAGCTCCTCAAATGAGCTCCGCCTCCTCATAGCACACAGTTGTTTAGGCTGCTTCTGCCTCCCCTAGTATCCTGAATAACTGTCTGCTGTGAGGGCGCAGCCATTTTGTGTGGGGCATTTTTAATGGCCTTGCAACAGGAACAGCACGGGATCACAGACAGGAAGAACTGCAGGTCCTGGGAATGGAGAAACAATAGCCCCCGCAGACCCCCAGTGCCTACAGTTAACAAGCGCCTCCAAGCCACCGCGGGGTCTGCGGAGCTATTGCTACACCACTGACTGGGAGTGACAGAATTGTATTAATAGTGTACACAGATCACTGGTTTATGCCATACTCTCGACAGGCCATTCACAGCGGGTAGGGAGGGCCAGGGGTGGACTGCAGTGTGGACGGGGAACACCCATAGGAACCCCCCAGTGTTTTATGGAAATCCCCATGAAAACGCTGGGTGTTCCCTTGGGTATGCAGAATGGATACAGGATTCTAGATGAGGCCATACCAATGACCTATACAAAACTGGACACTGTATCTAGATGAGGTTGTAGCAATGACCTATACAGTGGCATTATTATGTCTTTCTTCCTGCTGCTGATTCCTCTCCCTATGCAACCAAGCATCTGACTTGCCTTCTTCATTAATTTGTTAGATTGTTTTCCTGCCTTTAAATCATATGAATAGTGACTCCTAGATCCCTTTCCTCCTCAGTAGTTTCAAATATAGTGTCATTAGGCCAGATGTATCAAGCTTAGAAACATAGAAACATAGAATTTGACGGCAGATAAGAACCACTTGGCCCATCTAGTCTGCCCCTTTTTTTAAACATGTTACCTCAAACCATATTTGATCCTTATTTTTATGTAAGGATATCAATGTGCCTATCCCAAGCATGTTTAAATTGTACTACTGTATTTGCGTCTACCACCTCTGTTGGGAGGCTATTCCACTTATCTACTACTCTTTCTGTGAAGTAATTCTTCCACAGATTTCCTCTGAATCTTCCTCCCTCTAGTTTCAGTGCATGTCCTCGTGTTCTGTTGCTCCTCTTCCTGTGAAGAATGTCTCCCACCTGTACCTTGTTAAAGCCCTTGATATATTTGAAAGTTTCTATCATGTCCCCCCTTTCCCTTCTCTGCTCTAAAGTATACATATTAAGATCTTTTAGTCTTTCCTGATACGTTTTGTGATGTAGGCCATGCACTATTTTAGTTGCCCTTCTTTGTACACTCTCCAATGTATTTATATCCTTCTGGAGATATGGCCTCCAGAACTGAACACAATACTCTAGGTGAGGTCGTACCAATGACCTTTACAGTGGCATTATTACTTCTTTCTTTCTACTGCTGATACCTTTCCCTATGCAACCAAGCATCTGACTTGCCTTCTTCATTGCTTTGTTACATTGCCTACCTGCTTTTAAGTCCCCTGAAATAGTGACACCTAGATCCCTCTCTTCCTCTGTAGTTTCCATTATAGTGCCATTTATACTATATTGAGTCTTTGGATTTCTGAGACCCAAGTGCATGATTTTGCATTTTTTGGCATTAAACTGTAGTTGCCATTCTCTTGACCATTTCTCTAATCTGCCTAGATCCTCAATCATTTGTTTTACCCCTCCTGGTGTGTCTACCCTGTTGCATACCTTTGTGTCATCTGCAAAAAGGCACATTTTACCCTCAATTCCATTTGCAATATCACCAATAAAGATATTAAAAAGCACCGGTCCAAGTACAGATCCCTGGGGTACTCCACTTGTAACCTTTCCCTCCTTTGACTGTACTCCGTTTACTACAACTCTCTGTTTTCTGTCCTGCAACCACGCTCTTATCCATTCAACTATCTTAGAATCCAATCCCAAGCTTTCAAGTTTATTTAACAGTCTGCGATGTGGGACAGTGTCAAAAGCTTTACTAAAGTCTAGATAAGCTACATCTACAGCCCCACCTTGATCTATTACTTTAGTCACCCAGTCAAAAAAGTCAATAAGGTTTGTTTGACATGATCTTCCCCCAGTAAACCCATGCTGTTTTGGATCCTGTAAATTGCTGGTTTGAGATATTCTACAACTCTTTGTTTTAAGAGTGTTTCCATCAATTTCCCTACTACTGATGTAAGGCTCACTGGTCGATAGTTGCTTACCTCTTCCTTGCTTCCACTTTTGTGCAGTGGGACTGCATTAGCTGTTTTCCAGTCCTCTGGAAATACTCCGGTAGCTAGTGACTGGTTTAATAATTCTGTTATTGGTTTTACCAGCTCCCCTTTAAGCTCTTTTAGTATCCTTGGATGTATCCCATCTGGCCCCATTGATTTATCCACTTTCAGTTTTGAGAGTTCTTTGAGGACCTTCTCCTCTGTAAATGTACTTGTCTCTCCCTCAGTTTTCTGACTATACTTGCAACTTAACTGTGGCCCCTTCCCCTCTCTTTCAGCAGTGAATACTGAGCAGAAATAATTATTAATATTATCTGCTATTACATTGTCCCCCTCAAGAAAACGTCCACTCTCTGTCTTCAGTCTAATTATTCCACTTTTTGTTTTTCTCCTTTCACTTATATACCTAAAAAAAGTTTTCCCCCCTTTACCCACTGACTGGGCCATTTTCTCTTCAGCCTGTGCTTTTGCACATCTGATTACCTTCTTAGTCTCCTTCTGTTTAACAAGATACACCTCTTTGTCCTCATTCTTCTGCGTCTGCTTAAATTTCTTAAAGGCCAACTTTTTTGCTTTCACAATACTTGCTACTTCTTTTGCAAACCACAATGGCTTTCTTTTTCTTGTGTTTTTCCTAACTCTTTTGACACAAAGTTCTGTTGCTTTTAGAATTGCACTTTTAAATTTTTCCCACTTATCCTGCACTCCTTTCAAGTTCTTCCACTCTGCCAAAGAATTCAAAAAGGGATAAAATGGAGAGTGATAAATAAGCAGCCAATCAGAGCCTACCTGTCATTTTTCAAACCTAGCCTGCGATATGGCAGGTAGGAGCTGATGGGCTGGTTATCACTCTCCATTTTATCACTTTTGAAGCTTGATACATCTTGCCCATTATAACTATATTTAGCCTTTGGATATTTGATACCCAAGTGACTGATTTTGCTTTTTTTAAACATGAAAATGTGATTGCCATGCTCTTGACCATTCTTCTAGACTACATAGATCATCAATCATTTGTTTACTCCTCCTAATGTATACCTTGTTGATACATTTGTGTGACATGATCTCCTACATAAATACATACCATTTTGGATTCTGTAAATTGCTTGATTTGAAATAATAATCCACAACTCTTTCTTTTAAGAGTATTTCCATCAATTTCCCTACTGCTGATGTGAGGCTCACTGGTCAGTAGTTGTCTGCATCTTCCTTGCTTTCACTTTTGTGCAGTGGTACGACATTCACACGTTTCCATTACTCCTGCAGCTAGTGACTGGTTGAATAATTCTGTTAATGGTGCTACCAGCACACCTTTAAGCTCTTTAAGTATCATTGGCTATATCCCACATGACCTAATTGATTAATCCACTTTTAGTTTTGATAGTTCTGTTAGGACCTTCTCCTCTATAAATGTACTTATTTCATTTTTATGAATATCTCTGTAACTGTGGCCCTTTCTCCTCTCTTTCTGTAGTGAATATTGAACAAAAATAATTATTAAGATGATCTGCTATTACATTTTCTCTCTCAACAAGACTCCCAGTCTCTCTCTTTAGTATTATTATTCTGCTTTTTGTTTTTCTCCTTTCGGTTATATACCTAAAACATTTTGCCTCCTTTACCCAATGACTGGGCTGTTTTCGTCTTGTGCTTTTCATAACCCTTTTGATACAAAGTTCTGTTGCCTTTAGTATTGCAATTTTTTCCTACCTCTCCTGCACACCTTTCAAGTTGCTCCACTCTGCCAAATAATCTTTTACACATTTTCCAATCCCTACAAAAACAGCCTTCCTAAAATCTAAACCCTTTGAGTTGGTCTCTGTTTTTATACTGAACCATACTGCTTGATGATCACTGAACCTGCCTCTGAATTATTGAGATAATCTCAGTGTCCTTGTCTCAATCACTGATCTCCTACCATATACTGAAGGTGTGTACTGTACAAATCAGCTAAATGAGCAAAATCAGTGTAAAAAATAAAGGAAACATAAAACATTTTTCATAGTGAGTGCTAATACCATTTCAATTTGACAAAATATGACAAATTAGTGAATTTTGAAACTTAGGCCCTTATTCTGGTTGGTGCGGATATGTCCGCGTGCGTTCGTTCCGCCGATGTTTTGTGTCTGCGCATGTGCAGAGGCATATCTGCACATGTGCGAAAGGGACATACGTCCAAATTCCGCATGAATTGTTTACACTACGAACAGGGGGAGGAGAGGGGCGTTAAGGGCTGTTTGGCCTCATTAACATATGGATACGCCCCGCGTTTCATGGGCTTTCCCATGAAAACGCTGGGCGTACGTATGGTAATGCGGCCGTGACGCACGTGTAGGGGGCGGACATATGACATTGCCGGATGTCAGCTGCCCGCCCAGATCCCTGCTTTTGCACGGAGAAATGCCCGAGTGGTCTGAGCTCGCGGGAGCTGCCTGACCGCTCGGTCCTGCATTCGATGGTATGCGACCATCGAATGATGGGGGAGGTTCCCAGAGATGGAGGAGGTGTATACATGAGAAATCCACTCGTGCTCCGTGCGGTCAGCGGCTTACCGCATTCGGACGGAGTGAGCGATCCGTACGGAAGGCAGGGTTTAGGAGGCACGGTCCTGGCCGCATATTCGGCTCCGGCCGCACAGACCAGAATAAGGCCCTTAATTTGGGATGCCACTAAACTACGACAGACATATCCCTTTAAACCCTTCAAATGTCTCCAAAGTGTTTGTTATTAAAATGAAATGTTAAAACTAACTTCTAAAAACCTGATTCAGCTTTAAAGTGAGTTTCTGAAATGCCACCTTAAAAAAAGTGTGCATTGATAAATGCTGACAAAAATATAAGTGTATGTTTCTTTTTTTGAGTATACCTATTCAATATTTTAAATAAAGACTCAGCATTTGACCATTTGTAACTGAATAAAAATTAAATATTTTACCAAAGAATATTTATTTACAGAATTATATTTTACAAATCTAAAAATATTGCACATATAAAAATGTATAATACTATTAACAATATATATATAACATTAAAATATATATTGTACAGTATCTTAAGCTACTAACTATTTTACAGCACATGTTAATACAGTAGGTGAGCATTAGTTTACAAAAACCTGGAATCCAGATCATTTTATTTTAATATCAAATGATTAAATGTAATTAAAATGTAATTAAAATTGTCATTTGGGGTAAAACTAAATTATTAAAAAAAATGTGACTGCTTATTTATATCTTTTATAAAGAACATATTACTGAAAATAGCTACCAGTAAAACTAATATTGCATAGATTTCTAAGTAGGAGGCTAATGACCTTTGCCAAGAAAGTTTACATTTAAACTATATTTCCAGATCTTACATGCTACTGAGTTGAGGTAGCTAAACCAATTCTCTTCTTTAATTTGTTCATTACAAAAGCAACATTTTGTATTTTGCTGAAACAACAAATTAGAAATTATTTCAGAGATTAGAAATTAATGTTATTTTGTTCCATGTTAAAATGCTGTAATTCATTTTATAAATATGCAAGAATAATTTACAATATGATGTTAATAGCTAATTCTGACCATTATAAATGTCAAAGATACTTAAGGTGGTAAACCACCCCTATTTACATCTGTACACAGCAATAGGCAAGTATCTGGAATTTTAAATAAGTGATTTGCTTTACAAATTGCTTTTAAATAACAATAAAAGTTGTTGATGCTTTCAATATGGATTCAAATTTCCTGGATAATATTTAACATGTATTTAATAAAATGTTGTTTTGCTTTTTCAAAACTTCTATTATGACTACAATAAATAAATAAATAAAGCATTTTAAATTAAAACTTGTAGCTATCACAGGATTTTTTTAATGAACTTTTTCAGTTTTTATATTTATTAACCCTCAATTAAAAATAAAATGTATGTTATTTATATTTTTATCAAGACTATCTATTTTATTATTGTTTAACATTTCTTATGTAGATCTCAACTTAGTATTTTTTGTTCAAGTTTGGACACATTTTGTGTGCCGCACATTGATATACACTATGTTTTAGTATAAATTTCTGATGCAGAGATTTATATCAAAACAATTTCAAATACTAAAAGCTTTTTTAAACTAAAATATCACTTAATTTGCTATTTATTTCTACAAGTCACCATGTTACAATTTTGTAATTTTTTTAAAACTATTACAAGGGACCATTTTTTAAAAGACAAAATTTGAAATAATTCATAATATTTATATATAAAACTTAGTAATATTTGTATATTAAAATCAAAATATAATTGATATTAAAATATATTTCAATGCCTCTTTTTTTTATAATATAACTGCAGTCCAGCTATTACAAAAGGGTCATAATTTACTGAATAATAAACCCCTCAATTAAATTATATGCTGCATATACAGTAACTAATTATCTTTATTTGATAAAACTCGAAGTATTACCATTGTTTGTGTTAACACAATTTATTTTTGTAGTCCAGTATCTCATTAAAATTTCAAAATAGATTATTTTTCTTTCATTTATCATTTACACATTACCTTTTTTAAACTCTATTGTATCTTTTCGACTGTATATTTTTCTCTTTATTTCAGGCATTTTCAGATCTAGCTATTTCACCAAATTTAAGGACTACATATTTGACTAAATTTGAAATTTTATTTTTAACACCGCACTTGTTTAGACACAGAATATAAATGATGCATGGCTGAGGATATAATGTTATAATTCTTTTAAATTTACATTAATAATTTGGGCTAAACAATGACAAAAGTGATTAGTATTGTTGTTTCACGGCACTGGCTATGGGCTACACCCAGCAAGTAATAAAATATAGCTATTACAAAGTCATAAACAAAATCAGTCTCCCAAAAGAGGTAAAAACTAGGAAATGTATTCTACTGAAACCTTTAGAACAGTCCTGTTACCATGTATTTAACTAGTAGTTACACCTGATTATTAGTTTCATGGTCACTGTTGCTTCTCTGAGGAAGTTCATCTTACTCAAGTCTTAAATTAAGAGTCATTAATATAAGCTTCTCATTTAGCAGCACCACTGTATGCTATAGTAGTCTGTATGGACTCTTAGAGAACATTCTACAGCACAACTATGTAGGTGTAACTAGGCCCAGCCCTGTTACGAAAGCATTGTTTGACCATTCTTGCCCATCTCGCTCTCAAGTGACAATATTCCTCTCTTTGGCCCCAAGTCCAATGATCATAGCCTTCAATAGGTAAAGCTGTCCAAATGATGCCATTCATGTCCACCAAGTCCAGGAGGAGGGACATCGCAAAACTCATCAAATCCCTTTTATGTTCATACGGCCACACTCCTCCTTGTTTTCCAAAAGATTGATTTAATTTCGCAGTTTATGGTCTCCTGCCAGTCTTCCCTGTAAAAGGAAAAAAAATATTGTTTTACACTTTGTAGTTATTTATTTGTGAACAGTAAGGCTGATTTTTAAGCCTGAGACCACATTAAACCCTGACGTTGAGTTGAGAGTCAACCCCCTGTAAGAAATAAGTGATTGATACTTGAAGTATAGTATCAGTATCTGACTGGGATGCGCGTTCTAGTTTCCTGTCTTCAGGGAGATGGGCAGGGTTAGAGGGGGGGAGCGGGGAGGTGGAGGGACAGCGATGGGGGCAGCGGGGAACCAGGGGAGCTCCTGTTGAACGGGATTAGCGTGCGTCTCGTGCGCGCACATCCCCTTCGAGCGGCTGGTGAGTCCACCGCCAGCCCCTGCCTGAATAAGCAGTGCTCCAATTGTAGGTCATATTTGTTTTTTTCTTAGTGATGAGAGACCATACGATGTGTGAGGGGCGGAGTTTTGTAAGTTTAATTAGGGACTGACAGATTGTGATATTCATCTTACTGTATGTACTGGAAATTCCTTCCATCCTTACCTATTATTATTTACATTGTGTTTATGTTCTTCCATTTGTTGGTGGTGGAAGAAGTTTCTTTTTATTTGTGAATATGATATTTTTAAGTTAGCTGGGTGCACTTTCCCTATGATGCAATAGACCATTTGTGTAACCTTTTTTAGCAGGGTGCTGTGGAAATAGTAGGTCCAGGTATATCAAGGAAAAACTATATTCTCTCCATGAAGGATATGTTTCTTTCTGCAATCAGGTAAGCAGTTCCTTTGGACCACGAGTGAAGCTACAGGGTTTGTGAATGGAGTGGAACATTGGGAGTACAGTAGTATCTGCCAAACAACAGGTTTGCTCCAAGAGTTACCATATGTTCACAGATTTATCAGAAACTCTGGAAGGGAGATGCAGGTAAACAGGATGAGGGAATACTCAGTGTGTCTCAAAGGCTAGTTAGACAGGCTTGTGAAGTTACCAAGCAGAAGATGTGGTATAATCAATGGACCTGAGCTTAAGTCTTCACATATAATATATTGCTCAGTGTCCTGTCTTCATCAGGGACCAGAGATGGTCACTGATGAAAAGGAGACTCTCTGACAGGGGGAAACAGCTGATGACAGGAGCATGCTCCTCCGACCAGCATCCACCCCAGGGCCGGTTGCGGGAGCGCACTCCCGGCGACAGTCACCCACGTACTTACAGGGATCTGGTCGCTTAGCGGCGATATCCCCAGTGATATACGCTAGAATCACCCAGTGTGCGCGAGGCTTATGAGATTAGGTCCATGTCCACGCCACTTGGCATCAAGAATGCAATGTCCACATTCAAGTGCTTAGTAAAGTGCTTGAGTGGTTCAGAGGATGGAGCCAGACTGGTGGGTCTATATTCAGTCAGAATTTTTTTAACTGGGAGTTGGCATATGCAACCACCACAATACAGGGGTGCTTAACAGTGCCACAGGCTGTGAAGAAACCATGCCTAATTTCTAGTCTATAGCCGGTATTTCTTTTTATTGACTGACCACAACACGGTAAAGTACAGTAAATACACCTGAGAAGAACAGGGCATGGTTATGAAGTGGGGCTTGGCTCCTCAGATTTATGACCTAGCATTTCTGGAAGGGTTCTCAAGAATACACAAGGATTGCTTGAGTTCTAGCTACCAGTGCTTATGGGCTGTGGCCCTGTGATCTGAATCATATTAGGCTTAGAGGTGGTACAAGGCCCCATTAAAAAAGCAAGAAGTAAACCTGGTTGTGGGAACAAAAGATTAGAATTTCTAACATGGATTAAGTGATGCCAGTTCTAAGAGAGGGGTGGTATGCAGGCAGGAGGTGGTGTGCAGGCAGGAGGTGGTGTGCATGCCGGGGGTGGTATGCAGGCAGGAGATGGTATACAGGCAGGAGGAAGTATGCAGGTAGGGGGTGGTATGCAGGCACGAGGTGGTATGCAGGCAGGAGGTGGTATGCAGGCAGGAGGTGGTATACATGCAGGAGGTGGTATGAAGGCAGGAGGTGGTATGAAGGCAGGGGGTGGTGTGCACCTTCTCCTGCATTACTAATGATCGCATATGCTAAGCTTCCCTTAGCAGCTTAGCAAATACGATCCAACCTGAATCAGACCCTAATTGCACACATAACACCCGTTATATAAAATAAGCCCAGTAGTCTGGAGAGCTCAGGGGTTCCTCCTGCCGGTTACTGGCTAAGATACATTACCACAACAGCATGCACACAGGACAACAACATAGTCTGTCATTAGAGTGGAGCCACTACCTCATTTCTATTCCTTTTTAGAAAGCAGTTTTTCCGCTTTTCTCCGTTTGAACTCTGCAATTTCCTCCTCTGTTAAACCATGAGCATTACACCTGTAGTAGATATATATATATATAATCGACGTTAGTGGAGTGATTATGTCTCCGGAACAAGGTAACTTGTGACAAATGATAAAGGTGTCTATGTACTAAGTCTTGGAGACAGATAAAGTGGATGGAGATTCACATTGACTCGCTAAGAGCCGAATTCAGTCCGGGGACCGATGGTGTGGCTCTGTGCATGCATATTGGCTCCTAAGTGCCATTTTTAAATTCAGCATGTAACATGCCAGTTAGGAGCTGATTGACCGGTACTTTATTTCTCTCCTTTTTATCACTATTCAAGGAATAGTACATCTCCCCAATAATGTTTATACATGAATAGGTGACTCTTCCAATGTACTGTAAGTATCTTTCCCCAAACCCCATTTTTATTACACATAAATATTTTGTTGTTTGTTAGGGGGGGGGGGGGGGGTGTACCCAAACTTGGAGTGAGTTGCAGTGCCAGCCAATCAGCTCCTGTCATGTTACAGGCTGTGTTTGAAAAATGGCAGTTGGGAGCTGATTAGCTGGTACTTTATCTCGCCTCGATTTGATAAATCTCCCCTCTTAATTTGCTAAATGATTAACAATTAGTTGTCTGTGGTCTCACCAATTTTTAGTTACTCCTCAAATTCTATGCCCCAGAAAATAAATAGATTGGGAGCATGTTACCCCTGATTAACTCCAGGCCTCCGCACAGATAGGCCCAACATCATGATGGGAAAATGACCAGCAACATATAAATAATATTTTTTTTTTTTTTATTGCTCTGTACCTTACATTTCTGCTTTTACCTATTTAGGGAGACAGTGGGGCTGACACTGTACATGCCCACATGTCACTGGCCACTCCCACACATCACTGGGCACACCAACATGGTACTGGCCACACCCACACATCACTGCTCACACCTCCGCCCATGTGGCCCTTAATCCGGACATGGTAGTAAACAGCAGACACCTGTTTGCAATTCCACGAACAAGTCCTTAAAAACACAAACTGCAACCACCGACCGGTGTTGCCAAAATGCATTTTCAGGACCAAAAGCCAGGTGCTCATTTTATACAGCGCCTGGCTCCTGTGACTGTGATGGAGCTGACAGCGCAGTCAGGTAAGTCTTCGGGAGCAGCCCGCATCTGCCGGAGCCCAGATTGATGAAAACAAGAGGCTGGCCTGTGAGGCCACGCCCCTTACACAAGGCCACACCCCCTTTTACAGACGCACAGTGCAGAAAGAAACACTATGCAAAAACGGATGTCATGGGGCAAAGAGACACCCTGGCAGGGGACAGAGTTTAGAGTGCTTCAAGGAAGTTAGAACTAAAAAAGGATTTCTGGAAATACCAGGACCACAAAAAAAAAAAAAAATGGAAACATAAATCTTATTAACAAAGATAAATCAGTAAAGATTGAAAGTATAATGCTAAAATATGCATAAATACAGTTATAAATAGGGATGAGCCACTCATGCCAGTATCAGAGTCCCCTCTGACATCAGTTTTCTCACGGGACTTGCATGAAATGAAAAAATCTATTAACCCCTTCCCGACATTTGACGTATATATACGTCATGGCCGGGATGTACTTCCCGACACATGACGTATATATACGTCATGACTTTAAACTGTCCCCGCGTCTATAGACGCGGTGACAGTTTAAACATGTCTGCTGTCCCTGACAGCAGACATGTCCCTGCATGCCCAGGGGGGGCGGCGATGCCTCCCCCCCGTCGGCGATCGCTGTGATTGGCTGTTCAATGTGAACAGCCAGTCGCAGCGTTTTCCTGTGTTACCGGCGAATCAGACGCTCGGTAACACAGGTGTCAATCACCGTCGGGTGTGAGGGGGCATGAGGGGGTCACCGGTGATGACCACACCTCACCCCACCTCACCCCACCTGCCCCCAAGGCTGTGATTGGTCCGTCGGACCGACGGACCAATCACAGCCAAGGCGCGTCATTTAAACTAACGGTGACTGCGCTGCAGACGCCATTCCGGTCTGGAATTGCGTGCAGAGCGGTCACCGACCAATCTGTCGTGATATACATACCTGATCCTTGCCTGATACTTACCTGATCACCGCTGGTAGCGTGCTGCCAGCAGCTGGATGCTTCCTGGATCTTGTGACTTCCTGTGTGCTGCTGCTGCAGTGTCATAGAGTCACAGATCGTGAGAGATAGTGACAGATAGTGACAGAGAGTGACAGAGAGTGACAGAGAGTGATAGAGAGTGATAGAGAGTGCTATATTTTGTGTCTGCTGCACCCCTTTTGTGCTGATCAGTATATCTGTGCTGATCAGCAACTCTTTTTTTTTTTTTTTTTTTTATATATATACCTGTCAGTTGCACCAAAGGTTGTGCTGCCTGTGCAACTGACTGCTGCCCCCCCTGCTGCCCCCCCTTTTGTGCTGATCAGTTTAAATTAATTAACTGATCAGCAACTTTTTGGGGGTTCAGGGTTTTTTTTTTATATATACCCTGTCAGGTTGCACCCACAGTTTTGTGCCTGCTGCCCCTCACTGCTAATCAGTGTTGCATCACTGATCTGCAGTTTTTTTTTTTTTGGAGAGTGCAGTGGGGTTTTGTTTTTACACCCACGTTGCTTTTGTGGGTGTCCTGTGGCCGCTGATCAGTGACGTACATCACTGAACAGCATTTTTGGCACAGGGTTGATATAATTTTTTTTCTGCAGTTTTTTTAAATTGTTTTTTTTTTGGAGAGTGCTGTGGTTTATTACACCCACGTTGCTTTTGTGGGTGTCCTATGGCCGCTGATCAGTGACGTACATCACTGAACAGCATTTTTGGCACAGGGTTGATATAATTTTTTTTCTGCAGTTTTTTTTAAATTGTTTTTTTTTTTTTGAAGAGTGCTGTGGTTTATTACACCCACGTTGCTTTTGTGGGTGTCCTGTGGCCGCTGATCAGTGACGTACATCACTGAACAGCATTTTTGGCACAGGGTTGATATAATTTTTTTTCTGCAGTTTTTTTAAATTGTTTTTTTTTTGGAGAGTGCTGTGGTTTATTTATTTTTTTATTGTTTTTACACCCACGTTGCTTTTGTGGGTGTCCTGTTGCCTTTGAGCGCTGTTCAGTGACGGACGTTACTGACCAACATCTGTGCTCAATTTTTGGCGCAGGACCTTTTTTTTTTTTTTTTTTAACCCCTTCAATTTTTTTTTTTATTGGGATCAAATTCCTGTATAAAGTATTTTTTTTTTCTGCACTACATACACACTACACACGACATACCCCCCGTGTTGAAATAAAGTTTGTACCCCCCCTACACTATACACGTGTTGAAACATTACACTTACAGAAACACAAAAATAAAAATGGCATCCCAAATGTCATCCCAAATGTCATCCCAGTCATCCAGAAGAATGTATTCAGCGGAGGAGGCATATGCCATGCTTGCCTCTGACTCTGACACAGCCAGTGATGCAAGCGGGGAATTTGAAGGATTCGTCTTAAGCTCCTCTTCCTCCTCTAGTGATGAGGGACCCCCTCAAAGACGCCCCCGTAGAGCAGCTGAGACCCCCCCCCCAAATGATTGATCCCGTATGGACCCCACCACCAGACAATTTTGAGCCCCAGGTTCCTGAGTTTTTGGCCATCCCAGGAATCCAATTTGATTCAACAGGTCTCAGAGAAATTGACTTTTTCAAATTATTTTTCTCTGATGATTTTATAAATTTAATGGTGGACCAAAGAAATTTATATGCCCAGCAGTTTATTGCTCAAAACCCCACGTCATCATTTGCTAGGTGGACCCCTGTAGATGCGGTAGAGATGATGACGTTTTGGGGTCTGGTGTTACATATGGGCATAGTAAAAAAGCCAGAAATTAGGCAATATTGGAGTACAGATGTTCTGTACAGCACCCCATTTTACCGTATGGCCATGACTCGGACTCGTTTTGAGACAACCCTTAAATTTTTAGATTACACCGATAATGCACAGTGCCCACCCAGAGATGATCCCACCTTTGACCGGCTATTCATAGTCAGGCCGGTCATTGATCATTTCAGTGCCAAATTTGCAGAGATGTACATCCCTGAAAAATTTATTTGTATCGACGAGTCCCTTATACATTTTAAAGGAAGGGTTAAATTCCGCCAGTACCTTCCCAGTAAGAGGGCAAGGTATGGCATAAAAATGTATAAACTGTGTGAAAGCACCTCAGGGTACACCCACAGGTTTAGGGTATATGAAGGGAAGGATTCAAGAATTGAACCGCCAGAATGCCCCCCCTCCCTCGTAGGTGTTAGTGGAAAAATTGTCTGGGATTTAGTGCACCCCTTCCTGGATAAAGGTTATCACCTCTATGTGGATAACTTTTACACTAGCATCCCCCTGTTTAAGGCCCTTGGTTCAAGAGGTACAGCAGCTTGCGGTACTGTGCGCAAGAACCAAAGAGGCCTCCCAAAAACGCACATTGCCCAAGTACTGAGAAGGGGTGAAAGCAGGGCACAATCCACCGAAAATATGTTGTTGGTCAAATATAAGGACAAGAGGGATGTCCTTATACTGACAACAATTCATGGAGACAGTACCACCTCCATCCCTGTACGAGGTACCAGTACCCACACCTCAAAACCTAATTGTATCCTAGATTACAATAAGTACATGGGCGGAGTGGATCTTTCAGATCAGGTACTGAAGCCGTACAGTCCCCTGCGGAAAACAAAAATCTGGTACAAGAAGCTGGCCGTGTATATCATCCAGATGGCACTGTATAACGCTTACGTGCTATTCCGTTCTACCAGCCAGAGGGGGACATTTATGCACTTTCAAGAGGAAGTCATAAAGGGCCTAATATTTGGGAACCAGCAGGCAGAGGGCCCCAGTACTTCTAGTACTGGCCCCCGTATTGTACCAGGGCAGCATTTTCCTAACGAAATCCCCTCCACTGCAAGAAAGGGCAGGACACAAAGAAGGTGCAAAGTTTGCTATAAAAAGGGAATAAGAAAGGATACTATTTTCCACTGTGAAACTTGCCCCGACAAACCCGGCCTATGTATAAAGGAGTGTTTTAAAATATACCACACATCTATGGATTATTAGGTTCATCATTTCACCGTGCTTCGGGGGTCTTGCTAATGCCACATAGCACCCACCATTCATTCCACCAGAATCTGAGCTGCAAAATCCAAAAATCACTCCTTCCCTTCTGAGTCCTGCCATGCACCCAACTGGTATTTTTTGGTCACATATGAGGCATTGCCATACTCGGGAGAAATTGGGGCACAGATTTTGGGATGCTTTGTCTCCTTCATTCCTTGTGAAAATGAAACATTTTGAGCCAGAACTACATTTTTGTGTAAAAAATGTAATTTTTCATTTGCACAGCCCAGTTGTATCAAAATTGGTGAAACCCCTGGGGGTTTGAAATGTAAACTATACCCCTAGATGAATTCCCTGAGGGGTGTAGTTTGCAAAATGGGGTCACTTGTGGGGGGGTTCCACTGTATTGGTGCTTCGGGGGTCTTGCTAATGCGACATAGCACCCACCAACATTCCACCAGAATCTGTGCTGCAAAATCCAAATATCACTCCTTCCCTTCTGAGTCCTGCCATTTTTTGGTCACACATGAGGCATTGTCGTACTCGGGAGAAATTGGGGCACAGATTTTGGGGTGCTTTGTCTCCTTCATTCCTTGTGAAAATGAAAAATTTTGGTACTTATGTAGTATCTGGGCTGCCGATTTTTTGATTGTATGCCTTAAGTTAAGGCATACAATCAGATGCGATGCGATGCGATATCGCATCGCATCGCATCGCATGCGACCATCGGATGCGATGACCCGATTTTTCCATAGGAATCAATGTTAAAATGGACTGAGTCCATTTTAACATGGAATTCAATGGGAAAAAGGGGTCCTTTTCATACCCCTACTATCCAAGTGGGCATGGAGTTGGATATAAACCTGTGGCGAGCGTAGCGAGCCACCGAGCCCGAAGCGTGGCGAGCGAAGCGAGCCCCGCGAGGGGCCGGTATTCTGTGTCCCCTCGCGGGGCTCGCTACGCTCGCCACGCTTCGGGCTCGGTGGCTCGCTACGCTCGCCACAGGTTTATATCCAACTCCATGCCCACTTGGATAGTAGGGGTATGAAAAGGACCCCTTTTTCCCATTGAATTCCATGTTAAAATGGACTCAGTCCATTTTAACATTGATTCCTATGGAAAAATCGGGTCATCGCATCGCATCGCATCGCATCGATGGTCGCATGCGATGCGATGCGATGTGCCCGATTCGACCCGATTTAGAAATCGGCAGCCCAGATACTACATAAGTACCAAAATTTTGAGCCAGAACTGCATTTTTGTGTAAAAAATGTAATTTTTCATTTGCACAGCCCAGTTGTATCAAAATTGGTGAAACCCCTGGGGGTTTGAAATGTACACTATACCCCTAGATGAATTCCCTGAGGGGTGTAGTTTGCAAAATGGGGTCACTTGTGGGGGGGTTCCACTGTATTGGTGCTTCGGGGGTCTTGCTAATGCGACATAGCACCCACAACATTCCACCAGAATCTGAGCTGCAAAATCCAAAAATCACTCCTTCCCTTCTGAGTCCTGCCATGCACCCAAATGGTATTTTTTGGTCACATGTGAGGCATTGCCGTACTCGGGAGAAATTGGGGCACAGATTTTGGGGTGCTTTGTCTCCTTCATTCCTTGTGAAAATGAAAAATTTGGAGCCAGAACTGCATTTTTGTGTAAAAAATGTAATTTTTCATTTGCACAGCCCAGTTGTATCAAAATTGGTGAAACCCCTGGGGGTTTGAAATGTACACTATACCCCTAGATGAATTCCCTGAGGGGTGTAGTTTGCAAAATGGGGTCACTTGTGGGGGGGTTCCACTGTATTGGTGCTTCGGGGGTCTTGCTAATGCGACATAGCACCCACCAACATTCCACCAGAATCTGAGCTGCAAAATCCAAAAATCACTCCTTCCCTTCTGAGTCCTGCCTTGCACCCAAAAGGTATTTTTTGGTCACATGTGAGGCATTGCCGTACTCGGGAGAAATTGGGGCACAGATTTTGGGGTGCTTTGTCTCCTTCATTCCTTGTGAAAATGAAAAATTTGGAGCCAGAACTGCATTTTTGTGTAAAAAATGTAATTTTTCATTTGCACAGCCCAGTTGTATCAAAATTTGTGAAACCCCTGGGGGTTTGAAATGTACACTATACCCCTAGATGAATTCCCTGAGGGGTGTAGTTTGCAAAATGGGGTCACTTGTGGGGGGTTTCCACTGTATTGGTGCTTCGGGGGTCTTGCTAATGCGACATAGCACCCACCAACATTCCACCAGAATCTGAGCTGCAAAATCCAAAAATCACTCCTTCCCTTCTGAGTCCTGCCATGCACCCAAATGGTATTTTTTGGTCACATGTGAGGCATTGCCGTACTCGGGAGAAATTGGGGCACAGATTTTGGGGTGCTTTGTCTCCTTCATTCCTTGTGAAAATGAAAAATTTGGAGCCAGAACTGCATTTTTGTGTAAAAAAATTAATTTTTCATTTTCACTGCCCAGTTGTACCACAATTGGTGAAACCCCTGGGGGTTTAAAATGTACACTATACCCCTAGATGAATTCCCTGAGGGGTGTAGTTTGCAAAATGGGGTCACTTGTGGGGGGGTTCCACTGTATTGGTGCTACGGGGGTCTTGCTAATGCGACATAGCACCCACCAACATTCCACCAGAATCTGAGCTGCAAAATTCAAAAATCACTCCTTCCCTTCTGAGTCCTGCCATGCACCCAAATGGTATTTTTTGGTCACATGTGAGGCATTGCCGTACTCGGGAGAAATTGGGGCACAGATTTTGGGGTGCTTTGTCTCCTTCATTCCTTGTGAAAATGAAAAATTTGGAGCCAGAACTGCATTTTTGTGTAAAAAATGTAATTTTTCATTTGCACAGCCCAGTTGTATCAAAATTGGTGAAACCCCTGGGGGTTTGAAATGTACACTATACCCCTAGATGAATTCCCTGAGGGGTGTAGTTTGCAAAATGGGGTCACTTGTGGGGGGGTTTCACTGTATTGGTGCTTCGGGGGTCTTGCTAATGCGACATAGCACCCACCAACATTCCACCAGAATCTGAGCTGCAAAATCCAAAAATCACTCCTTCCCTTCTGAGTCCTGCCATGCACCCAAATGGTATTTTTTGGTCACATGTGAGGCATTGCCGTAGTCGGGAGAAATTGGGGCACAGATTTTGGGGTGCTTTGTCTCCTTCATTCCTTGTGAAAATGAAAAATTTGGAGCCAGAACTGCATCTTTGTGTAAAAAAAATAATTTTTCATTTTCACTGCCCAGTTGTACCACAATTGGTGAAACCCCTGGGGGTTTGAAATGTACACTATACCCCTAGATGAATTCCCTGAGGGGTGTAGTTTGCAAAATGGGGTCACTTGTGGGAGGGTTCCTAACTTTTAGCATCTTATAGTGCCTAGAAACCTACATGGTGCCTAAAAAATAATCTCATAAAAAAGAG
This sequence comes from Crinia signifera, assembly GCF_055691185.1. NCBI lineage: Eukaryota > Metazoa > Chordata > Amphibia > Anura > Myobatrachidae > Crinia > Crinia signifera. Next base: position 382,593,058 of record NC_139218.1, read on the forward strand.
GCTCCAAAATCAAGTAGGTGCTCCTTCTATTATGAAGCCTGTGGTTTGGTCAACGTGCACACTAGGGCCACATATAGGATATTTATGAAAACAAAAGAATTGGGGGAATCAATTTTTAGTCACATTTCTCTAGTAAAATCTACTGTGTTCCTTAGAAAAATGTATTAAAATTGCAAATCTGCAAAAAAAATGAAATTTTGAAATTTCACCTACACTTTGTTTTAATTCCTGTGAAACACCTAAAGGGTTAACAAACTTCCAAAATGCTGTTTTGAATACTGTGAGGGGTGCAGTTTTTGAAATGGCATCATTTATGGGGGTGTCTCACATACAAGTCCCTCAAAGTCACATCAGAACTGAACTGGTCCCTAAAAAAATCAGTGTTTGAAATTTTCTTGAAAATTTGAGAATTTGCTATTCATATTTTAAGCCTCCTAGTGTCCAAAAAAATTAAAAGGAGGCTGAAATAATGATGGAAACATAAAGTAGACATATGGTCTATGTTAGTTATTAACTATTTTGAGTGGTATGATTATTTGTCTCACAAGCAGAAAATTTAACATTTTGAAAATTGCTAAATTTTCCATTTTTTTACGACATTTTGGTATTTTTCACAAAAAAACAGAGACTGTATCGACCCAAATTTACCACTAACTTGAAGTACAATGTGTCACGAGAAAACAATCTCAAAATCACTGGGATAAGTAAAAGCAAAAAAAAGTTATCCCCACTTAAGTGATACATGTCAGATTTGAAAAAAAGGGCTCTGTCAGGAAGGCAAAAACATGCTGCGTCAGGAAGGGGTTAAATAAAGACAAAAACACCTCTAAATGTTAGTGCAGAAAATGAAAAAAAGTCCCTGAAATCACTAAGGTAGTAGAACAAACTGCACGTTCAGAAACACAGAAAATCCCAGAGGAGAGTTTAAGTGTGTACGCCAATCAGAGGACAGGATTTGGATGACTATGGGGCTCAGTTCTGGGATGCACTATGGAAAAACGACATTGGAGGACTTGGAGGCCACCTTATTAGTAAAGATGATGGAAGTGTTAATATTTATGTACAGAGAACAAGGGTTTAGAATTAGTAGGTTTCACTAGCAGCATAGGAAAGGATTCTTGTCTGTAAGGGTATAGAAGATGTAGGATTCCTTTCATCTAGAGGTGGTGATGGAAAATTCAGCAAGATTAATTAAAAGGGATTGTACTCTATGGCTCTATTGCAAAAAAAAAAGAAAAAAGATCTCTAGATACAATTTCAAGACGTACAGTAGTAATACTTATACCTTGAGGTGGTGATGGAAACTTCATCAGAATTGTTTAAAATGGATTGCACTCAATGGGGGAAATTTTACTAAGATGAGAGTTCTGTTTCACGGGATGTTACGACTGGCAACCAATCAGAATCTACTTCTTTTGTATTTAGCACCTTCTAAAACTGATTTGTTGCCCATAGCAACAACATCCTATCTGAAATAGAACTCGTATTTTAGTAAAATTCCCCCTACTGTCTCTACTGCAAAAAACAAGTCTCTGTATATCATTTCAACACATCATGAGTTGAGCTTTCATCAGTTGCATCGTGTGGGACAGAGAGGAAGGTTTTCCCCTTTGCGGCTAATTTGGCAGCTGTTATACTGGGGTGTATATCAGACTAGTTACCAGCCCATCAAAATGACAGAACAACATAACAGTAATGTAATCGGCAACTGCTGTGCGCGCCGTAATGGAGCAACACTTGACTCGGTCCCTTGGATGCCACCTAGTGCCAGAACACTTGAATTCCCCCAATAGAGGTGAGGAGCAGCATTAACCTTTTATTAGTAAGTACATAGTTGCCTCCCCTCCTGCATTCTGCAGGAGACTCCCTGACATAGCAGCAATCTCCCTCTCTCCCTCATTAGTCTAGCAATCTCCCTCATGTCACCTAGCCCACATTACACTGTTACTTTATAGTTACTTCCCCTCCTGCATTCTGCAGGAGACTCCATGACATAGCAACAATCTCCATCTCTACCTCATTACTCTAGTAATCTCCCTCATGTCACCTAGCCCACATTACACTGTTACATCATAGTTACCTCCCCTCCTGCATTCTGCAGGAGACTCCCTGACATAGCAGCAATCTCCCTCTCTCCCTCATTAGTCTAGCAATCTCCCTCATGTCACCTAGCCCAAATTACGCTGTTACATCATAGTTACCTCCCCTCCTGCATTCTGCAGGAGACTCCATGACATAGCAGCAATCTCCCTCTCTCCCTCATTAGTCTAGCAATCTCCCTCCTGTCACCTAGCCCACATTACACTGTTACATTTTTGAGGAAAAAAAGGAATGAGAGATAGATACATCTACATTGAATCATCAGCACCATTTCCCAGCATTTACCAAGTATAGTATCTCCTACTAACTGCTTTGGGCTCATCTACATTTGCATAGAAGTCATTTTAAATTACACACCAACACTTCTAGGTGCCACGTTCACAATCTCTTTACACAATCTTTCCATATATGGAACTAGACACGCCCTTTGGGTGGAGCATGACACACACCCTCAATGGGGCACTTTGCAAAATTCTATTACCAACCATAATCTCCCTGAAACTAGTTTTCAAAAGTAGGATGAGCCACTCTGAATGCCAGTAAGTATGAGTAAGTAAGTTTCATTTATATAGTGCACTTTCTCCAACAGGACTCAAGGTGCTTATATTCCATTCTTCTTGATTAACAGAATTTATGAAGACCAGAGTGTAATGGACCGTTATCTGCGCCGTCTTTACTGCGTTAGATCGAATTCTGCAAAGCTTCCAATTGTTTAAGCTGATTTCTATTACTATAAAATTGATTGATAGAAATTACCTTGCTCATATAACAGATTGTAATGACTGAAATCAAAACTGGCCAATCATCTAGTACATACAGTAGGTTCCTCAGGACCCCAAACTGTTTATGTTTTCCAGGTCTCCTCACAAAATTAAAAGTAAAAAAACTAGCTTTACATGTGGCTCTGTTAAAATGCCAGTGAGTAATGACTACACCTGTGCTCCGCTGGGTGACCAGGAAATGTGTCAGTGAGTAATGACTACCCCTGTGCTCCGCTGGGTGACCAGGAAATGTGTCAGTGAGTAATGACTACACCTGTGCTCCGCTGGGTGACCAGGAAATGTGTCAGTGAGTAATAGCTACACCTGTGCTCCGCGGGGTGACCAGGAAATGTGTCAGTGAGTAATGACTACACCTGTGCTTCTTCTGGGTGACCAGGAAATGTGTCAGTGAGTAATGACTATACCTGTGCTCCTGCTAGGTAACCAGGAAATGTCTCAGCGAATAATGACTACACCTGTGCTTTGCTAGGTAACCAGGAAATGTGTCAGTGAGTAATGTCTACACCTGTACTCCTGCTAGGTAACCAGGAAATGTGTCAGTGAGTAATGACTAAACCTGTACTCCTCCTAGGTAACCAGGAAATGTGTCAGTGAGTAATAACTACACCTGTATTCCTTCTAGGTAACCAGGAAATGTGTCAGTGAGTAATGGATACACCTGTGCTTCTCTGGGTGACCAGGAAATGTGTCAGTGAGTAATGACTATACATATGCTCCTGCAAGGTAACCAGGAAATGTGTCAGCGAGTAATGACTACACTTGTGCTCCTGCTGGGTGACCAGGAAATGTGTCAGTGAGTAATGACTATGCCTGTGCTCCTGCTGGGTGACCAGCATATGTGTCAGTGAGTAATGACTACACCTGTGCTTCTGCTTGGTGACCAGGAAATGTCAGTGAGTAATGATTACACCTGTGCTCCTGCCAGGTGACCAGCATATGTGTCAGTGAGTAATTACTACACCTGTGCTTCTGCTTGGTGACCAGGTATGTCACTCAGTAATGATTACACCTGTGCTACTGCTGGGTGACCAGGAAATGTGTCAGTGAGTAATGACTACACCTGTGCTCCTGTTGGGTGACCAGGAAATGTGTCAACGAGTAACAATTACACCTGTACTCCTAGGTAACCAGGAAATGTCTCAGTGAATAAAATGACTACACCTGTGCTCTACTGGGTGACCAGCATATGTGTCAGTGAGTAATGGCTGCACCTGTGCTTTTGCTGGGTGACCAGGAAATGTGTCAGTGAGTAATAACTACACCTGTGCTACTGCTGGGTGACCAGGAAATGTGTCAGTGAGTAATGACTACACCTGTACTTCTCCTAGGTAACCAGGAAATGTGTCAGTGAGTAATGACTACACCTGTGCTTCTGCTGAGTGACCAGGAAATGGGTCAGTGAGTAATGACTACACCTGTGCTTCTGCTGAGTGACCAGGAAATGGGTCAGTGAGTAATGACTACACCTGTTCTTCTGCTGGGTGACCAGGAAATGTGTCAGTGAGTAATGACTACACCTGTGCTTCTGCTGGGTGACCAGGAAATGTGTCAGTGAGTAATGACTACACTTGTGCTTCTGCTGGGTGACCAGGAAATGTGTCGGTGAGTAATGACTACACCTGTGCTTCTGGTGGGTGACCAGGAAATGTGTCAGTGAGTAATGACTAAACTGACCATAAATTAGTGATGGTTTAGGGCAATTTGACAATTTTGTGATGATTTCCCTAACCATCGCTGATATATGGGTATCACCAACTGACGATTGCTAAAGAGATGGCAGTCGTCATTGCAGATTGATAACCATGGTGGACAATCTGCAATGGACTGAACTTGCGATTACTTATGTATGGTGGTGATCGGTCTTTTGTGCGACCGTTTTCACAACCAAACAATTCTTCCACTGCTGACAATCACTGCTATAGAGATTACAATCAGGTGGTGTATGGGCATTTTCAGATTTGAAGATCCAATGTGAAGATCAAAAAAATTCTGCAAATTACGAGTGAATAATATCTGTAGTGTATGGGCACAGATTCTTAAGGCCTCCGTAAACTTGAGCCGATTCCAACAAATCAGGCAGTCAAATTGTCCCAAAATGTCCCAATTTGATGTCCCCTTAGGTCCGATGCGCACGGGACAGCGAGTCAGTGTTCGGACCTGCCGGCCCTCAAGCCACCCGACCTCGGACCTCCCAACCGGAGGCAAAGGTCCCGTACGACTCGCGGGGTATCAGCTGGCCGGACACTGCTGCGAGACATCGCAGCAGTGTACTGTATGGCCACCTTAAGATTGAGAAATTGTGCAATCGTGGCATAAATTGCAAAATCTCCAAATCATGGATTGCAGATTTCTGATCTAAAAAAGTTAAATTAAATTTTTTGTTATCAACAGTTCTCCATGGAAACCAGTTGTGGCAATCCACTCTGAGTGCCCCTGTGCCCTCAAAAAGGTTTAATGGCAGCCAATGCTGCTATTAGGAAATACTGCAACTTCATAGACACTGCAGGGATGTGAGGGGTTAACAGACCCAGCTCACATCCACTGCAGAGAACCTGACACCCCCCTGATTAGCTGGCTGAGGGAGCGTGAAGAGGAGGTCAGAGGTCAGCTTTGCAGGAACTGATGAGAGAGAGAAGTCTGCAGCAGCATGAGAGGGAAGAGATACACGTGCTGCCAGAGAGGAGACGCTGTGTAGTGTGTGTCCAGTAGCCAGAGCTGGGCAGCGTGAAGTGCAGCAGCCAGGAGAGACTAAGAGAGGAGCTGCAGCACACAGCCACAGACCCAAGGCAGTGATTGATAGCCAGTGCCCGGCTGGAAGGGAAAGAGAGAGAGAGAGAGAGACAAGCATCAAAGCAGAGCAGTGACCCCACAGACCCTGGATGCTAGAGACAGCTGCTGAGAGGAAGCAATCGTTACTGGCTGGAGCCAGCATCAGCAGCAGTAATCACAGGTACCCAGTCCCCCTTGGCTAACCCACCCATGTGCCAACCTGCGTAGAACCCAGCTGAGGCCCAGTTCCAGGGACACCCCTACCCAGCACCTGGAGAGAAGGAGGCCCCTTGAGAGACTCCCTTGGTGAAAGCTCCCTATTTTGCATAGAGCTTCCAAAGCCTGTTGTTACCTGAGTACAGGAGGTTACCCCATGAAACGGGAATCTGCCTGCCCCTCTTTCATGAGGATTGTTTTGTGAGTTACCCTGTTGTGGGTCTATGTAGATAAGTGTGCACACTGTTAGGGCCTAATTCAGAGTGAGGATTTGACTTCGTGGGACCTTGTACTCCGACTCAGGGACTATCGTGTAGTATGCATATATAAGGTGCCCGGCGCCATCTTGTGGACAATCTTTATTACTCCGGTAAAGTCATCTTGTTTTGAAATACCAGTCTTTGAAGTAAATCTCTTTACCCTTGTCTTTATTATAATATTTTTGTTGACTGTCATTTTATGTAGAACTGTCATTTAATGCACCAGTGTTTAGTGTTACGGTACCGTAGGTAGGAATGCTCATGACCAGTACAGTCTGACCCTTGAAACAGACTGAGGTGGTCATTGGTCATACAGTCGTTATTGTAAGTGTGCTGTTTACGCAGTTATGTGAGGAAAGAGCAGCAGGATTGCACTACGTATTCTTTAAATAAATTTCAGTTGCTGCTAAATGTTTAGCGTTGTCTTCTGTGGGTCCCTTGGGTTGTGCCGTTCCCTGCCACAGGTTCTCCAGCAGAAGCCGCGAAGAATCCATAAGCCGCCGCCGTCACCAGCTCCAGATTAAGGTACGCCATCTTGCGTCACACCATACAGGGGCGCTGTCACACAGTCACTTAAGGCGCTCCCAATGATGCTGACGGCATAAAATGATTGACTCCCCCTAACTACAACACCTTAGCAGACATGGCCCAAAGTTTGCCAGTAAATAAATGACTTTATCTCAGCGTGACGAGCATTTGCCGTCTCCCACAACCCTCTACAACAGAAAGTTTTACTGCAACTTTTTACGGTAACTTTACTCTTAAAATTCAGCAGCCGCCCGGCGAACCAGCGATATATTATTCAGACGGCGTATTAACAAGGAAATGTTTTCCACTTTATTATTTACATGTACAGCAGTTCTTTAGGATTCCTGTCTTATAGAGCCATTCTGCTTATTATGCTGATCGCTGTGTTTGCGTAGCCTCGTTTTGTCTCTCTGTTTTCCTTTTTACATCTTTTCCCGTCCAATTATCTGCTTTAGAGCCCAGCCAGCAGTTTTCCTTGCACTGAGATATAACCCTATTAACAAAAATTTATTGTGCTCTATAAAAGCCGTACCTCCGAGACGCAGGCATGAATCAAAATACATTGTACATTTTTATGACGGCGTATAAGCTGCGCAGACATTTGCCAAAACAGGTGCTTTAAATGCAGAACAAACGGCCCAAGACGAATGCTGATAGCCAACTTTCTTGTATTATGCAGAAATACTGTTATATATAATCACACGTCTCTGTTTATTAGCGAGTAAACACAGGGCCGGATTATAATGGGGGCACAAGGGGTCAGTGCCCCTGGGCCCCCCTGTGGTTGGCATGTATTTAAAAAAAAAAAACATTTTTTTTTTTTTTTTTTTAGCTAAAGGTTTTGTGCATGGGAGTGGGGTAGTGCTACAGCTTCACCTATCTGCCAATGTGACAATGATTAATGGTGCTGAGCATTGGGAGCCAAGTGTGCAGTGCATTACTGGGAGTTGACTAAGTCCCATGACACTTTGCACCAGAGGGCAGAGGCTGAGACGTTTGTGCTGTGCTCTGATTGGTGGAGCTCATTACATGCTTCTCAGGCCCATGTGTAACAGCAGCAGCAGCCTAGTCATGAGAGGGTTTTTAATCAGAGGCAGCACTGGGACTGTGAGGTCTCCTACAGAGTAAGGTGCAGAGGGACAAACACAGGCTTTTCATGTGGTGTGTATGTATGTATGTATGTATGTATGTATGTATATATATATATATATATATATATATATATATATATATATATATATATATATATATATATATATATATATCCACTAAAGTTACCCATTGACCAAGTTTATACTGCCTTTACTCTGTGTTTTGACAGTGTAATATTCCCCATGCAGTTTGCGGCCAGTAATGACAAGTGCAAGGGGGCCCCCCTGTCTAAAGTGCCCCGGGCCCCCTGAAGGCTTAATCTGGCACTGAGTAAACATTCACTGCAGCTAGCGCCGAAACGGTGGGGAGAGGAGGTGGGAGAAGAATGAAAAGTTAAGTAGCCTTAAGTAGAATTGTTAGAATGTCTATGACAGGTTGTGTTTAGGGCATACGGCCACTAGATGGCAGTCATAACTTGGATTACCAGATCAGTCAGCAATACAATCAATATAGGTATGCATTCATCTGCATGGCTGTATGACAGGTTGTTTAACTGTGATATTAGAGCAGTGCTGCGGACTCTTTCCACTGGCCAAATTAGCTGAGGTGTGGCCAATCCTTATCCAGAATTGGATTAAATTGCAGCGCATGAGGCAAAGCAGACGTCCAACAAGTCTGGTCCAGGGTGAATAGCACTCCCTCAGCGCTCCGTATACTGTTTATAAAACAGTACTGCTCCTGTCATTGATTATATAGCATCACAGCCTGCCTCATTGATTGTACAGCAGCGCTTCCCCCTCTCATTGATTATATAGCAGTACTGCCGCTTCTCATTTAGTATATAGCAGTACTACCCCTTTTGTTATTTATATAGCAGTACTACCTCTGTCATTGAATATAAAGCAGTAATGTCCCCTCTCATTGATTATATAGTAGTACTGCCCCCTCTCATTGATTATATAGCAATACTACCCCTCTTGTTATTTATATAGCAGTACTACCTCTGTCGTTAAATATAAAGCAGCACTGCCCCCTCTCATTGATTATACAGCAGCATTGCCCCTCTCGTTGATTATAAAGCAGTGCTGCCCCCCTCATTGATTTTATAGTAGTACTGCCCTCTCTCATTTATTATATAGCAGTAATGCCCCCTTCATTTATTATATAGCAGTAATGCCCACTTTCATTGATTATATAGCAGTACTGCCCCTTTCATTGATTATATAGCAATACTACCCCTCTTGTTATTTATATAGCAGTACTACCTCTGTTGTTGAATATAAAGCAGCACCGCCCCTCTAGTTGATTATATAGCAGCACTGCCTCTCTCATTAACTGTATAGCAGTACTGCCTCTCTCATTGATTATATAGCAGCACTGCTCCTCTTATTGATTATATAGCAGCACTGCCCTCTCATTGGTTATATAGCAGTACTGCCCCCTCTTATTGGTTATATAGCAGTACTGCCCCCTCTCATTGATTAAGTAGCAGCACTGCCCCCTCTCATTGAATATATAGCAGTACTGCCCCCTCTCATTGGTTATAAAGCAGCACTGCCCCTCTCATTGATTATATAGGAGTACTGCCCCTCTCATTGGTTATATAGCAGCACTGCGCCATCTTATTGATTATATATCAATTCTGCCCCCTCTCGTTGATTATATAGCAGCACTGCTCCTCTTATTGATTATATAGCAGCACTGCCCTCTCATTGGTTATATAGCAGTACTGCCCCCTCTTATTGGTTATATAGCAGTACTGCCCCCTCTCATTGATTATGTAGCAGCACTGCCCCCTCTCATTGAATATATAGCAGTACTGCCCCCTCTCATTGGTTATAAAGCAGCACTGCCCCTCTCATGGATTATATAGGAGTACTGCCCCTCTCATTGGTTATATAGCAGCACTGCGCCATCTTATTGATTATATATCAATTCTGCCCCCTCTCGTTGATTATATAGCAGTACTGCCCCCTCTCATTGGTTATATAGCAGTACTGGACCCTCTCATTGATTATGTAGCAGTACTGCCGCCTCTCATTGATTATGTAGCAGTACTGCCCCCTCTTATTGATTATATAGCAGCACTGCCCCTCTCATTGATTATATAGTAGTACTGTCCCCTTCCATTGATTATATAGCAATACTGCCCCCTCTCATTGAACATATAGCAGTACTGCCCCCTCTCATTTATTATATAGCAGTAATGCCCTTTCATTTTTTATATAGCAGTAATGCCCCCTTTCATTGATTATATAGCAGTACTGCCCCTCTCATTGATTATATAGTAGTACTGTCCACTTTCATTGATTATATAGCAATACTGCCCCCTCTCATTAAATATATAGCAGTACTGCCCCCTCTCATTTATTATATAGCAGTAATGCCCCCTTTCATTTATTATATAGCAGTAATGCCCCCTTTAATTGATTATATAGCAGTACTGCCCCTATCATTGTTTATATAGCAATACTACCCCTCTTGTTATTTATATAGCAGTACTACCTCTGTTGTTGAATATAAAGCAGCACTGCCACTCTCATTGATTATATAGCAGTACTGCCCCATCTCATTGGTTATATATTAGTACTGCTCCCCTCTTATTGGTTATATAGCAGCACTGGCCCCTCTCATTGATTATATAGCAGTACTGTCCCCTCTCATTGGTATATAGCAGTATTGCCCCCTCTCATTGATTACATAGCAGTACTGCCCCCTCTCATTGGTTATATAGCAGTACTGCCCCGTCTCATTGATTATATAGCAGTACTGCCCCCTTTCATAGGTTATATAGCAGCACTGCCCCATCTAATTGATAATATTGCAGTACTGCCCCCTCTCATTGATTATAAAACAGTACTGCCTCTGTCGGGGATTATATAGCTGTACTGCCCCCTCTCATTGATTATATAGAAGCACTGCCCCCTCTCATTGAATATACTGTATAGCAGTACTGCCCCCTCTCATTGGTTATAAAGCAACACTGCCCCCTCTCATTGATTATATAGAAGCACTGCCCCCTCTTATTGAATATACTGTATAGTAGTACTGCCCCCTCTCATTGGTTATATAGCAGCACTGCCCCCTCTCATTGATTTTAAAATAGTACTGCCTTTGTCAGTGATTATATAGCAGTACTGCCCCTTCTCATTGATTCAGGTGTGGTTTATTAGGTCGACAGGCAAATGGCAATATGTCGACACATGAAAAAGGACGACATGGTCTATGTCAACATTGACAAAAGATCTACACACGCAAAATGTTGTCATGGATATGGTGGACACAGGAAAAGGTCAATACAAGGTTTTGTGTCTATATTAATATACTATATCATCATGGACACCATGGCTCTTATCTACATAAACACCTAATTCATTAGCTAACCTTACTTGTTTTATAGTGAACCATGCACAAGTTACTCATTCAGTGCGGCGTATGGTGTATGCACAGACCCGTGACTTAGCGGGTGTGCTGGAAGATATACCTACCCCGGCTTTACATCTGGAGGAATCGGTAGCGGTTTGGTAAAATGATCTTTTCCTACTAGCCAAAATGTTTCTTCTATACCTTTTCCCTAAAGAAGAGAGAGTGTGTTAGTTACTGTGACAGGTACAGGTCTCAGGTGTATACAGGTACAGGTCTCGGGTGTATACAGGTACTCGTCTCGGGTGTATACAGGTACTCGTCTCGGGTGTATACAGGTACACGTCTCGGGTGTATACAGGTACACGTCTCGGGTGTATACAGGTACACGTCTCGGGTGTATACAGGTACACGTCTCGGGTGTATACAGGTACAGGTCTCGGGTGTATACAGGTACAGGTCTCGGGTGTATACAGGTACAGGTCTCGGGTGTATACAGGTACAGGTCTCGGGTGTATACAGGTACAGGTCTCGGGTGTATACAGGTACAGGTCTCGGGTGTATACAGGTACAGGTCTCGGGTGTATACAGGTACAGGTCTCGGGTGTATACAGGTACAGGTCTCGGGTGTATACAGGTACAGGTCTCGGGTGTATACAGGTACAGGTCTCGGGTGTATACAGGTACAGGTCTCGGGTGTATACAGGTACAGGTCTCGGGTGTATACAGGTACAGGTCTCGGGTGTATACAGGTACAGGTCTCGGGTGTATACAGGTACAGGTCTCGGGTGTATACAGGTACAGGTCTCGGGTGTATACAGGTACAGGTTCTCAGCTGTATACAGGTACAGGTTCTCAGCTGTATACAGGTACAGGTCTCGGGTGTATACAGGTACAGGTCTCGGGTGTATACAGGTACAGGTCTCAGGTGTATACAGGTACAGGTTCTCAGCTGTATACAGGTACAGGTCTCAGGTGTATACAGGTACAGGTCTCAGGTGTATACAGGTACAGGTCTCAGGTGTATACAGGTACAGGTTCTCAGGTGTATACAGGTACAGGTTCTCAGCTGTATACAGGTACAGGTCTCAGGTGTATACAGGTACAGGTCTCAGGTGTATACAGGTACAGGTTCTCAGGTGTATACAGGTACAGGTTCTCAGCTGTATACAGGTACAGGTCTCAGGTGTATACAGGTACAGGTCTCAGGTGTATACAGGTACAGGTTCTCAGGTGTATACAGGTACAGGTTCTCAGCTGTATACAGGTACAGGTCTCAGGTGTATACAGGTACAGGTCTCAGGTGTATACAGGTACAGGTCTCAGGTGTATACAGGTACAGGTTCTCAGCTGTATACAAACTTATCAAAATTAACCATGTCAGGCAGCTTAAAGCTTGAAGCTTAGTGTATCTGGCCCTAGGTCTGAGACAAACTGGAAGTGGTCAGCAATGACATCAGAGACCCTCCCCTAAAACTCCTGGGTATACCTGCATTTTTCACACGCCCAGAAAATGCCATGTTTTCACCCAGAAAGCCCGGCTTCCTGTCAATCAAACTGTGACTACTATGCGCAGTCGTTCGATAATTGTACAAATTGCGAATCATTTATCCCTTAAAGCAGGGTATGATATAGGGTGTCGGTGTGGGCGGGGCGCAAGATAGGAGGCAGCACAGGAAGAGTGATGTTTGCGTTATCCTGGCCACACCCTGCTATACTATACTGATATTACAGGCAATGTATAGCAGGGGGTGGAGCTACAATGAGGCATTTCATTGGGCCCCCCTCAGACCATCCACTCAAGGGGCTAGAAGTGGCACCTGGATTTCAGGAGCCTCCTGGCACTCCATGAGGGTAGGCAGGTATGATTTAACCCCTTGAGTGGTGGGTTTTCCTGGGGCAAGACAAACCCATTAGGGCAGGTTTTGTCCTGCCCAGGAAAACCCACCATTTAAGCTGCAGCCACTACCTTCTGCAGTAAGTAGGAGCAGCAAGAGTAGCCCCAAGTGGCCACTCGGAAAAGTTCAGGGCCGCTCAGGGGGGTCGGACGTGCTCGGGTCTTAGGGCGCACGTGTGTTCAGGCGCCTAAATACACGAACAGATGAGTACTCAGCGGCGGCGGGGAGTGCCCGGCGGCAGTGATGGGGAGTGCATGAGGGGGAACAGATGAGCGCGGCGGGGGGGGGGGGGGTTTGCTGCTGGTAGATGGTGAGCCAGTGGTGCACCGCTGAAGGCACCACTGGCGTGCAACATACTATGTCATGGCATGCCCGCAGCTCAGCCTGGTTAATGTCAACTGCACAATGCGTCCTCTTTCTGCGCAAATGAGCTCCTTGTGTGAATATCAGCATAATCTAAAGGCCCCCATACACTAGTACAATATGGCTCTTTTCTACACGATTTTGATGCATCGGTACTATAAATCATGTGAAAAGTGTCATATCGTATGGCAGAGCTGGAATGGCCATCTGGCACTTGCCAGAGGGGCCGATGGACAGATGGGCCGTTTTCTTTTTGCAAGGTAGAGGCTCCACCTCCCGCTCGGCACACAGAGAGAGCTGCTGGACTCGTGGCGGCTCTCTCTGTGTGCACCTCTGAGGTCCAGAAGAGAGGGGGCGCATCACATGCCGCTATTCCCCTCTCTCCTGCAAGCCGGAAGAGGCAGCGCACACATGCACGGTGCATGTGTGCGCGCGCATGCACGTGCACACATGTACGGTAAAGGCCAGGGCTGAATCGGCGGCCCAGTCCATCGCTGTGCTATGGGACTAACCTCCGATTGCAATCCAATGCACTGCCCCATGCGCATTGGATTGTCACCGATGCAACAAGGATATATTGTATCCCTGGGCAGTAAATGGCATTGCGTACGGTACATCGTATTCAGAAGGACTGCATACAATGTTTTTTCGTCATCTAGCCACCTGGATGCCCGGCAGGTTTTTGCCAAAGTATCGCATGCGAGGCTACATCCAATATATCGGTATTGGTGCCTTAAAAGACAGCGATATCTAACAGCGTACAGTGTGGCTGCTAGTAAGGAATGATTTCATAAACTGAACGGTTCCGCCAATACAGAAGTAAATCTGCGCTCCCTGATCGCACACTGCAGGGATCGGCCACTTACCTTTAGTTCTGTTTTCCCTCTAAGCTGTATTTTATAGTTCTCTTTCAGAGTGCGGAGTGTGGCCACTGTGCTTTGGTTGACGTGGATTCTGTAAGCTGAGAGAGAGAGAGACAATATATGTATGTCCGAATACCATGCTAGTCCCATAACAAGGAGCCGCCGCAGATGAAGGAATGTTTTTGGGCCATTTCAGATTTTCTATAAAAAACTTTTATCTCTGTTTTATCCTAGGAGTAGGTTAAAGGAGATGATAGCGGCAAGCTAAAGACAGGGGCCTGATTGTGTGCTGTACCCATTAACAGACGCTCTTATTGTGTATGACCACGTTGTCTACTTAACCAGGGGCGTATTAATAATGGCGAGGTACTGGGGGTGTGCATTGGCAAATTTAAAATATTGGGCCTTATTTTGGTTCATTCTTTCTGACAAAATCCTTCTTAGATGGGCAAAACCATGTGCACTGCAGGTGGGGCATATGTAACATGTGCAGAGAGAATTAGATTTGGGTGGGGTTTTACTTCAAAGTGAGATCTATATTGCAGTGTAAAAATAAAGCAGTCAGTATTTTCCCTGCACAGAAACAAAATTACTCACCCAAATCTAATTCTCTCTGCACATGTTACATCTGCCCCCCTGCAGTGCACATGGTTTTGTCCATCTAAGAAGGATTTTGTCAGAAAGAATGAACCAAAATAAGGCCCATTGTTTGCTGTGCCAAGAGTTAAAGTTGAAAATCACTGTGCTAGAGATGTAATGTGACTAAACTGTCCTATCTACATCTTCGTCTCTTCATCGCTGACAGATCGCCGTTGATCAATAAAACTCACTAAACACTATTTGAATTAGATTTCTAGACAAAGCTGTGGTGACTTACGCAGTCCTGTGGATTCCATGCGGGAAGCTGTATTCACGGTGTCTCCAAATAGACAGTAACGCGGCATAGTGAGGCCTACAACTCCAGCCACACACGGCCCTGTGTATAGTGACAGAAAGTAAATCATTGTATGTGCTAATATACTGTTATAAAGGTGTGTACCTGTCTGTAGAGTAACAACAAATTTTTCGCCTGACACCCCCCCCCCCCCCCCCGCCGGAAAATTTTGGCGCCCCCTCTCTCCAGTTAAGACTGTGGCCGAGACTTGCAGATCTACTAGTCTGCGTCCCGGCGCTCCTCTTGGCTCCTTATGAAAAATGTCCCTCACAAAATGGCTGCTCCTAACAGCCGGCCATTTTTATGGATGCTAGAGGAGGCACCTCCTCTAGCATCCTCAAAAACTGTCTGCTGTAAGGGTTGGCCATTTTGTGAGGGACATTTTTAATAAGGAGCAAGGAGGAGTGCCGGGATGCAGATCTGTGAAGAAGAAATGCAATCGAGAGAGCAGACCACTGTATACTGTACCTGAGTGCAAGCCTATCCTGATCCGGACCGGTACGTCGGGCATGTGCCTCATCTGGAAGGTGCCGACTGAGCTCAGGATGTCTAGGGACATGTTGGCCACCTCTGCCGCATGCTTGTTACCGTTCCTCTTGGGAAGCCCAGAGGCCACCATATAGGCATCTCCGATTGTTTCCACCTGTAAGGAGACAGGCCATAGTGTCCTGGTAATGTTCTACCAGTCGTGATGGAGAAATAACAGTCATTCCCAGGACTGGGTAAAAACCGGATCGTTCCGGACCGGACCGTCGCATACATTTCCCTAGACAGGACACCCCCTGGACTTGGCCGAATGGGGAAGCCCTCCACTATCTCCTCAGTGGCTAAGATTGTTACCGAAATCCAGTCCGGTTTGGCGTCCAGGGGTCCGGACCGCTTCGGTTTGTACCCAATCCCATAAATCCTTGCCTTATGCCTACTGTATGTTCCAATTTAGGGGGAAAAAAAAACCTTCTCACTACTTCGTAGACAGCTACAACATTGTTGAAACAAAGGAAAACACATAAAGGCCTGTACACACAGAGCGATTGGTCGCTGAACAATATAACACTCAGCGATATATCAATCAGCGACCTAATTGCTGTGTGTCCTGTTTTCATCAGCAATGGTCTGATGAAAACGGGAAGCCGATGGGGGAAGCCGCTGGTCACAGGAGCATGCTCCCGCAACCAGCGACCATTGCAGGGCTGGTTGTCACGCTCCCGGCAACAGTTGCCCCATAAACATGGGGATACGGCCACTCAGCAACCATATCCACGGTGATCGGCTAGAATCACCCCGTATGGGCCAAAAAATTCTGATGAAGTAAGAAGGGGGGGGGGGGGCTAACTTTTGCTAGGGGGCCTAAAAATATCTAGTCACGCCCCTGTGTATAACTCAGTCTTCATTTTGAAGCAGTTCAATGACTCCTATTGGAGACAATATAAATACCAGGGCTGTAACTAGGTGTGGGCGAGCAGTGCAGAGGCTCTGTGCGCGCACCGTCGCCTATCCCATTGTCCTCACTTCTGCCTTACAGGGTGCATGGAATGGCACCCTGCAGCCAGTAGTGTGGAAGTAGTGCCCCTACATCGACCTGGTGACTGCTGTAGTTTCTGGTTGCTGATGACATCATATGCAAAGAAGGCGAGGCCAGCACCAGGTAACGGAATGCTCATTACCGCACTGAAAAATACAATGTAATATACTGTAGTCTAATACAATCAGGGCTATTTTTCAGTAGGCTCCAGCAGGAACTTAGGCCCTTATTCTAGTTCACTCTTTCTGACAAAATATTTCTTAGATGGACAAAACCATGTGCACTGCAGGTGAGGCAGGTGTTACTTGTGCAGAGATAATTAGATTTGGGTGGGGTTTTACACCTGCCTCACCTGCAGTGCACATGGTTTTGTCCATCTAAGAAATATTTTGTCAGAAAGAGTGAACTAGAATAAGGGCCTCAGTTCCTGTTGGAGCCTGCTGAAAAATAGCCCTGAATGCAATGATATTACATTATAGTCTGCACGCTCTGGCTCCAGGCTGTAGAGTGGGCATCACCCTATTATCTTACTTTATAGACATCATGGTTTCCCAAGACTGCGTCAAACAAAGTGTAGAGGTCATTGAGAAGGTCGACCACTTCGATAGGCTCACTGAGAGCGGATATGGTGGTGAATCCGACAATATCACTGAAGTAGATGGTAACCTGGTCGAAGTATTCCGGTTCCACCGTAGCTCCGGTTTTAAGGGCTTCCGCAACAGACCTGAAAAGCACAAACATACTCGTGTACAACGCGATAAGTGTGGTATGCAGTCACAATGTTGACATTAACATTGTTGACACGAGGATGTCAGCAGTTATGATGCCAACATGGTTAAATTAATGTCATGTCAACATCTGCAAAATGTCAACATTAGGCCTAGGTTCAGGGGTTAGAGTTAGGGACAGACAATGCACAAGCACATTGGATGACATTCGGATCATTTCATTGCTGTCGACATGACCATGCTGACGTTCTTGCATCAAAATGAAGAAAGTCAACATGGTGGTACTTTATCTCCTTAGATGATCTCTCACCAACATTTGATGCTTCTCCCCCACTGTATGGTAAGCAGGCTAGGTGGAGATGCCTCCTTGTAACCCCCAATATATAAGTTCTAAGTAATCACACACAAACATTTCAAGCGTATTATCAGTAATTCGGTACTTGTCATCTGCCAAAATGCAGCGATGGTTACATCGTCCGGGAACATAACAGGGCAGTTTGTACTCACGGCGGCAGCATCTGTGAGAGGAGTTTATCTGTTTTCTGTTTCTCGATCTCTAGTTCCTCAGTTCTCTCCCGGATGAGGTCCTCTAAGTTACTGGAGTACTGCTCCAGCATCCTCAGCATGGAATCTATGATGTTAGTTTTTTTCCCCTTGTTGATGGTTTTAAACTGAAAACAAGATAGAGGTGAATGTCGTCCAAGTTACATGGATAATCCTTTGTGATACATACTGTAGACCAGGGGTGACCAAACTGGTCCTTCAAGAGCTACCAAGAGTTCATGTATTTCAGGCAACCTGTGGACCTGTATAATGTGTCAGGAATGAATGCGGCATGTTTGAAACTGTGACAGTTATTAATGACTGCACCTGTGCACCAACTAGGTGGTCTGGAAAATGTGACAGTTAGTAATGACTGCACCTTTGCACCAGCTGGGTGGTCTGTAAAACGTGGACTGTTGGTAGATGTCAAGGACCGGTTAGGCCAGTTCATAAGTAGTCAAAGATTTTCTGGTACTTCCTTATCTTTGCGGCCACTGCTTAGGCTATGGAATTTCTGTACTGTACGGTGATCCATGAGCGTTTTTTTCACCCTGGGTCCACGCCACCATCTATTACCTTTAGTAAAGTTGTGGTGAGTAAAGCGAGCCCGCGAGGGGACAATTTAAATCCTTAAGTAGTGGCTAACGTAACTGGTGGCCGCAAAGATGAGGAAGTACCAATTTTCTCTGAACATAATCACCCTCCACCTGTTGTACCTGTGTTCTTGTAAATAGGAAGTTCCAGTGTAGTAGTCAACATTCTAAAGAGTACAGGTGGGAATGACAGCTCTAGCTGTCAATTTATAGACTGCACTAGATACACGATCATCCATAACATTAACAGATGATGCCTAATATTGTGTAGCCCCCTCCCCCCTATTCCAATGCCAACAAAACCTCACCTTCAGAGTTCTTGTGGAGTCCATGCCCTGACGGGGCTCTCCAGGGAGTGGAGTCCAGGACATGGACTCCACAAGAACTCTGAAGGTGTCCTGTGGTATCTGGCCCAAACTGTGGGCAGCAGATCCTAAAAGTATTGTAAGTTGTGAGGTGGGGCCTTCATGGCTAGGACTCCAACACATCCAACAGATCCTCAATCAGACTAAGATCTGGAGAATTTGGTGGACAAGTCACCACTATGAACTCCTTGTGATGTTCCTCAAACCAATCTTGAGCAATGTTTAAATTGTGGCCAGGGTGCTTTACCCTACCGAGAGGCTATTGCCATCAGGGAATACCATTGTCATGAAGGGGTGTACCTGGTCTGCTTTACATAGGTGGTATGTGTCACAGTGTCATGCCCATGAATGTCAGGACCCAAGGTTTTCCAGCAGAACTTTGCCCAGAGCATCAAACTACCAGCTTGACTTCTTCCCATAGTGAATCCTGATGCCATATCTTCCCCAGATTTTACTCATCATTTAGGACCTTCTAGAAGCTATCAGCCCGAATCTGATTGGTTGCTATGGGGAACTTCTCCACTGTAGAAGGTTTGATACATCTCCCCCTAAGATTTATCACCAACCTGATCGAAGATCTCATCGAAAGTTGGCCTCCTATCCGCTAGTTCACTCCAACATTGTTTCATGAGCTGAATGCACTCAAGAGGGGCCTGGTCGGGGGCCACAGTTGGTCGACATAATGGAGGCGGCTTTTTCACCTTCCTAATGATTTCTGGGGGAGGGGGAAACATAAATGTAACATAAACCACAATACAAACGTTCTAATTCTTTTTTATTTAACTCTATGGTTCTGTACAATGACCCTTTCAACTAAACTTATCCTCTGACCCTAAACCTCACCCTAATCCTAACCTTAGTGCTAACCGTAGACCGAACCTTAAACCTAAAAATAACCCAAAAATGTACTGTCAACATTCTGGTGTAAACATGATGTCGTCAATATAAACATATTGATATTTTGATAAATTTACATATCAACCTAATGCCCATATCTACATTCTGAGACTGTTGACTTTTAGCATAGCTCCTAGCATGTAAGGGATGGGAAGCGGGACCCTCCAGAACATTTTGTAGGCGTGACCAAGTGACAAGGGGGCATGGTCTATACTTGTGACACTCCCACTAGGCCATGCCCCATTTGTACCACTGTTGGTGCATGGCATGAGCCCAGCCCCTCTGCCTCCGGGAATAGACCCTGTGCCAACCTCACGCGGGACACTGATGGCCCCGGGCGGGACTCGGGACATCCCAAAAAAGGGGAGGTATGCTTTTTAGAACCTGGGAACCAGCTGAGGCCGGTTTCACACACTCCGGCTCCTGCCGGACGGTGAAATCCCGCACGACCAGGGAGCCGAGCCGCACACATTAGTTGTGAATGGACACTATTGTGTCCATTCACACGGGACGGCCACGGCCTGGCCGCACGGTTGCAGCCGGATCCCGCCACTGGAAGGGACGGCTGCCGGGCTGTGGCCATCCCCTCCATGATAAAGTACTGTGTGCGGCACGGCTCCCTTGCCGTGCGGGATTTCACCGTCCGGCAGGAGCCAGAGTGTGTGAAACCAGCCTAAGGGTATGGGTTGTTAGGTCAACAGTGTCTAGGTCGACAGTAAAAAGGATGATCACTATTGGTCGACAGTCAAAATGTTGCCACATTGAAAATGTCAACATGCATTAGGTTGTCACGGTACAAAAGGTCAATGTAGAAAAGGTCGACATGTGAAAAGGGCGAAATGTGAAAAGGTCGACGTGGGAGCGCATACCCTTAGCTGGTGCCCAATTACTTTGGTAGCACTCTCTGAAGACAAAGGGCCTAATTCATGTTTGCACAGAAATGCGCGATTTGCGATTCTCTAGGCTATGAAGCTGCCAATGTCAGCAAGTGACTCTGCCACCCAGAAATGATACGAGTCCCCCACTGGAGCCATAACAAATGCATTTGCAGCGGTGTACACTCTGGCGTAACTAGATACATGTGGGCCCCATAGCAAAAGTTTGTAAGGGCCCCTATTTATCACCTAAAGCTGAAAAATGTATACACCACATGATACTTTGACAGGCAAAGTGGGCCCCTCTCAGCTCTGGGCCCCATAGCAGCTGCACCCCCTGCACCTATGGTAGTTACGCCTTTGGGTGTACATATTGGCAGCCTGTACACAAAATTGAGGAACATCGGGTATAAGGGTTGGTCTATGGCTACACAGACTGGACACCTATGGTCTTGCACACGAGTCTATGGAACCCTGGAGGAAAATCAAAGCCAAAGTACAGACCCGAAAGTGCCCAGTGGAACACGGCTACAGATGGGGCTGCAATGTACAGGTGCCATAATGTGCCCAAGCTACGTATATATGTTGTCACGCCAACAGGACTTACCTTCAGCTGGGAGACCCGACATGCAATATGGCGGACCCCGCACAACTACTTCTTGTAAAATAATAGCGAAGCTAAACACGTCCCCTTTGAAGGTTCCTCTTCTGGCCAGATTTTGATCTCGAAGTAATTCCGGAGCTGTCCAAAACAATTCTGAATAAAAGAGTCACATGACATTAATTAGGTTCCATTCATGTTTTTTGAGGATACCTTACTGTTCACCAGGTAACTACGGGGACTAGTTAAAAAGGGTATAGGTCATAGGGTTAACCGCATGAAGATTGACATGCATTAAGTCGACCACTGGGAAGGTCAAAAGTGAAAAGCTTGTCATGCTTCGGACGCATTTTACACCTTCCAATTACAAACTAGCAGAGAGAAACGCGTTTCTACAGTGGGTGCTCATTGACTAATGTCAAAAAGCTTTATTGACACATGTGATAAATACAGTCACAATGTTCTCTACTCCATAAATTGAAGCCACAAAAAAGGCAAGTATCATAAGTTAGAAAAACTGGAAAGACCTATAAAATAAAAAGGAGTGGTTCCAAGGTGGCAAGAGGTTGGACGTTCAGGTGACATTTCGTACAGGGTGCTGCATGCATTCACCTGGCTACTTTCCAACCTAAGAGGCAAGCCTACTTTTTGTGTGCAGTGGTCTTCCCCATCAGTGGAAACTAGAAGTGAACAATAAAATACCTTGGGTGGATTGTGTCCCTTATGCTCTACAGCACGCAACCAAAGCATTAAGCACTGCGGCGTCCAATGGTGTCCAGCAGGGATGGCCTGAGCGGTGTAGCAGACGTGTCAACTCATCCTCCTGCATAACAAAGTGGGTGTGGTCATGGCCTACAGGGGTGTGCCTCAAGTCAGGGGTACCTGGCCCCCTCTGTATACCAGCCATGGGTAGGGATGACCATCAGTGTGCTCTCCATTAATGGTAAAGCTATGGGTGACCATTGATGGTACCGAACTATGCTATTTTAGACTACGGGTTCAACCACCAATAGTCTTCCCTGTTCTTTACTCAATGGCCCATGGGCCAATCACAGTCTGGGGGTGAGTTTTGTGGGTGTCAGGTGCAGAGCTATGCTTGCATCCGTGCACTGCTAGGACCCTGCTACACACACGATTAAATGGTTCTATACCATTGTTGGTGGGAGAACATTTCATTCTTTCCCATTGATGGCAAAATTTTGACATCGGGCTTTGACCATGAATGATTTGGAATCCAGTTAAAGCAGCGATTAGGAATGGGTAACATCGCTGAAAGCATTGCCACCGGTACACCTTTATTATATGTGCAGCTGTTAATTTCTGTGTATTACCCCCGGGGGGATGAGAACGTCGCGGAGCTTTTTGGTTTTCCACAATTTCATTAAATCCGTAATCCGTGATCTTCAGGACAAATCGACCATCAACCACACAGTTTCGGGATTTCAGACGTCCATGCTGGAAATCTCGGTGGTGTAAGTATCTCATGCCCTGTGTGAAGGAAAAGGACAGATAAAACAAACATCATAAAGTAAAGGTGCCCATACACTAGTAAGATTTATCTTCAGATCTGGCTGGTTGGAACAGAAACATTGGATGAGTGACAGTTTGTCAGTTTTCCAGCATTTCCAAGCAAATGGTCAACTGTCATTTGCTTTCATCCATAACCATGTTTTTGTTCCAACCAGCCAGATCTGAAGATAAATCTGCGTGTGTATGGCCACCTTAAGAGTAAGCGCCGGAGCTGGTTATAGTGAGCAACCTGCGGAGGTTTCAGTTGTGCCGCCCAGACTGGTGCCCTGATGCGGGAGGGGACCGGTTATACAAAACTGATTATAGAAATACATGGCTGGAAATCACAAACTGGAAACAGATGGAATTTGTGTGCATCAGAATTTTCTTCATGCCACCCCTAGGCCAAAAGATTCTTATTGTGATATTCAGAAAAATATGAAATTAAGTAAATTATCACTATACAGTGTATAAAAGACTAAAGCCTCAGCTTTTTGAGGTGAAGTACCACCAGTGACCACGAGTGACCACCACGGACCAAATGACTCCTTAACAGAAAGTGAAAGCAAAAGGATGTGTTTCAAACTTCCTGGATATAGGGATGGCCATCGTTGCCATTGCCGTCAAAGGTTGCCGTCGATGGCAATAGTGCAACTGGCCATCGATAGTGTTATGTTATGCAATGGATGACCATCTATGTTTTTACCTATTGATAGTTATCCATTTTCTGTGACTGGTTGGCCCGTAGGCCAATCAAAACAGGGGGTGGGGCTTCACGGGTGTCAGAGTGGAGCTACGCTCTGTGTCCCGGCCTCTTGGGGGAAAAAAATTCAAAAAATCTATTTGTTTATGCTTGACATCGAAGGAGGGAAATCATCTGGTTCTCCTCTATCGATGGCAAAACTATTCTACATTGGCCATAAACCATCGATGATTTTGAATCATAGATGGTCGATGGCCATCCGTACTGTACCTGCATATGGACAGAGGGAGCTGTGAAGACAGAGGTTGGAGGTAGGAGCAGACGGGGACTAAGCCATCATTTTGACTGGCTTTTAACTAGCGTTTATATGTTATCCTAGAGTCAGTTATGTGGTAAACGATCTGGCTGATCATATGCTTTATGATTGGCAGCCACCAGAATAGTAACAGCAATGTATTGTAGAACATACACCATAATATGGTGCACCTGGAAGGGGGTGTGGCCTCAGGAAAGGGGCGTGGCTTCACGATACAGTATGATACTATCACAAGCCACGCCTACTGATTTTGTGGACATGAGCAGTGCTCTTTAACCAGACATTGGATAGGACATAAATGGACCCTGTCCCACCCTCTGGTCACAGTGTCCTGCGAGCGGGGGCAGTTGGGGGTTCGGTGATCACCATTGCTCTGCTCCCTGATTTCCTCATATTCCTCCATCAGTATCAGCCAGAATTACAGCGCGATAAACCTTTTCTGAAATTAACGGTGTGTTGAGCGAGAGAACCCGTAAATGTGGCAAGCGAAATTACTGCGCATGTTAACTACCACTGTAAACAAAGATTTACCGCAGCTTACTGAACTTGATCTTGGCTGCAGAGCTTGCACTCCGATACATGTCTCATGAATACCTTTATCAAATCTAGAAGCAGTGAAGATTTAAACATCCAGTCCAGTTTGACATCTTCATTCCTGAGCAGATCCTCCAAACTCCCTCTGGAGCAATGTTCCGTCACGATAGCGAAGATCCCACAGTCGGAGAAGAACCCCAGAAAAGGATTGACGTTCTCATGCCTCAAGTCCTTCATCTGCAAGCAGCAGAAGCGCCAGCGGTTTCACATGCAGTAACTCTTCCAAACATAGAACAATTATAATTCATATGATCATTATTTGGTGGTCCCTTCCAGTGCGGTGGTTAAACCTTCTGGTTTATGTACTTTAAGTCGTTAATGGTTAATTTACATTAACACTTTGAGTGCCAACATCTGTGAGAGATGTGCAAAATATCCGCCCAAAATCCCAGCGTCGCTCACATTTGTTATATAAATTCAAATAAAAAACGTTGTGTAAAAAAAAAGAAAAAG
The DNA here is from genome assembly GCF_055691185.1 of Crinia signifera. Taxonomy (NCBI): domain Eukaryota; kingdom Metazoa; phylum Chordata; class Amphibia; order Anura; family Myobatrachidae; genus Crinia; species Crinia signifera. Next base: position 382,617,925 of record NC_139218.1, read on the forward strand.
ATTATACTTCCTATATAAGGTAACATTACAGGTCATTATGATTAATAAAAATGCTTGCTTGTCAGTCTGAGCCGCCCGGAGTGGGTAAGCTGCCAGGTCCTGAGAGACTGCACCAATTTAGTTGATACGCAACACTTGTATATCTGCGTGCGACTGAGTTAGTCTTCCTATACAGATTCGGAGACTCAGTCGCACACAGGTATACAAGTGTTGCATCTCAAATCAAACAGTGCAGTCTCCGGGTGGGTGCAGGAGGACAGGAGCTGGCACAACAAGGGGGGCTGTTTGGCATTTCTACATACTGTACAACCAAAAATCACGGCCGACACTGTTATGCGGATGGAGTTTTTGAATCTGCGCAAGAAGTGGAGTATTTCCCAGGCACGTCATCTAAAGTGACGCAAAGCAACCACCAGTAACTGACTACATGTGACTCTCACCTTACGCAGTGTGCTGGTCGTGCTCTGCCGCAGCTCGTGGTAGGTGCCGGGCTCAAACTTCTTCAGCCAAACCCAGTCTCCCTGTAAAAACAATTCCAAGTCACATGTTCCTTATTACTGTCATGTGCAGCCAGTCTCATAGCTCCTAAATTTTCAGTGACCCGATATTTGAGGTGTGGTCTCATGACCAGGGGTGTGTGGTATGCAATTACAGCCCTCCCATAAGACCAAGCCCCCTTTTCTGCCGCTGTGGAGGCATGGCTACCGCTGTGTGAGCTGCTGGCCATGCCCCCACTCTTCTGTCTCCTGGAATAGGCGCTATGTGCATACGCACAATGTCTATTCTCCGCAGACCAGCGGCAGGAAGGAGGGACTCCCAACTGTCTTCCCCCCCCCCCCCCCCACACCGTGGGACACTGCAGGTCCCCAGGTGGGATGCTGGACTGTCCCCAAAATACAGGACTGACCTGCATTTAGCGGGACAGTTGGGAGGTACAGCAGTTTAGGCTAGGGGCAGCTGCGATTCTACCTGCTCAGCCTAGCAAACAGCCCTGAATCAGGCCCACTGTTAATTAATGAATCAACCGCATTCCACATATTGGTAACCAGCCCATTAATAATTATGAAACAACATAACAGTAATATCAGCGCTGGCGGCTGTGCGATTGCGACTGGAGGAACACTTGAATTGCTCCTTCTGGCTGCATCTAGTGGCTGCTGGAGTGCAAATCACTTGAATGCTCCCCCATAGAGGTGAGGAGCAGGATTAGCCTTTAATATGTAGGATAATACATTATGGGACGTTTATAAACCACATAGAGACTGGATATCCCTTTAAGGCCCTGTTTAGATAGCTGAATACCGTTGTTGCCGGATCCATCCTTTGAAGGCGACTCCTGTGAACACGCTGAATAATTTGTATCCAATATTTGGCGAATGTTATGGAGAATCCCCGCTGTTTGCAAAATTATCTGCAAACCTCCAAAGAGACTGTCCCGGCTAATTTCTGCGGCTCCCGCCTTTTCTGTGCAGACCCCCCGCTGCTTTATATGAAGGACGGCGCGGCGCCTGTCTGTGTGGTATAACGTTTCACTGCGCTGCTCAATTCTCCGAGATGTTTCATTGTTTGAAGGGTTCATTTTTATCTACCGGCTTTGAAGTTCATCTGAATGGACTTGCAGACAAAACACTAAACATGACTATGACAATGAATAATTGTATCCCCTGCGTGTAACATTAGGGGTTTACAGATGAAGACACAGTGTACAATATACACGTACTGCGGGGCTTATTCTGGTTTACTCCTTCTGGCAAATTCCTTCTTAGATGGACAAAACCATGTGCACTGCAGGTGGGGCAGATGTAACATGTGCAGAGAGAATTAGATTTGGGTGGGGTTTTACTTCAAAGTGAGATCTATAATGCAGTGTAAACATAAAGCAGCCAATATTTACCCTGCACAGAAACAAAACAACTCACCACATCTAACTCTCTCTGCAGTGCACATGGTTTTGTCCATCTAAGAAGGAATTTGCCAGAAGGAGTGAACCAGAATAAGGCCCTGTATATATGCCAGGGTTGCCGACTTTTTAAATCTCCTCTCCGGGAGAAGCCCGGAGAGGAGACTTTCAGCAGGCCTTCGGGGGGCGGGGCTTGTTGTGACGACATTAATCCTCACCCTCATGATGGAAAATGACCCGATTTGCCGATCGCTGCCGAGGAGCGGGGCTAAAATGATGCGATTCTGCCACTTTAGCCCCACCCCCTCATCGGAGATCGGCCAAACTGGTTAGTTAAATGCCGTGGTCAGGGGTGAGATAGCCGGGAACAGGCTATCGAAAGGTGAGCTTCAAAGGAAATCGAACCCGATATTGCATTGAATGCAATCGCACAAGTGTATGGGAAGCATTAGCCAGCTGTAATCAATAGGCCTGCCCCCACAGGCTGAGCTCTGTGTCCTGTGTTGCGCCATCAGCGAGTGCAGGTCCCTGGGTAAGGCAGCCAGCACATGTACTACATACAACCCTATATGCATGTCGATATGTGCTGGTGGGAGCCCCTGCAGTCTGAGGTCTCTACTCTACTAATATAATATTTTATTGAATCTGGTTCACGTAGGAATATATAGACTATACAGTAACCACAAAGCATCACAAGTACCCTGGGAGCCTTATTAAATCTGATGACATTGCCTTTATATTATTTTTATGCAAAAATATATTGCTGACCAGTGGGGTGAGTGTCCATTATACGTCTAATACACATCTACATTGTGTCCAATCAGACATGAGCGGCCTCAGGCTGTGCAACGTATGTGTTATGGCGTTGTATCTATACGTGAAGTGCATTAATCACCTACACCTAGAGGATAAAGCCATTCTGACATCACTGCATGGAACAAAATGGCTGCCTCCATGGTCTGTAGGTGACAGGTGCACATAACCATATTTTTCCCCAATACCTTACCTCATAAACAGCCACGTTGGAGTTTTCGTAGTTGGCTCCCACACTTTTAGTAGACACGGAGCGAGTTACGGATCTCAAGCTTTTGCAGTCAGAGACGCTTTTCGTGTCGCTCATACTGTCGATATTCAGTTTCTGTTAAGAAGAAAGTGATATGTTTACACTCAGTTGGCGTAATCACAACCAAAACACATCGGGAAACATAGACAGACAGTGGTGCCAAGAGGTGTGTGTGTGTGTGTGTGTGTGGGGGGGGGTCGCGACTCTTTACCCAGGCCTGTTGGTGTGGCCCAGTTGCCGTCGACACCCCCCCCCCCACACCCAGTGTCATAACTGTATATGTGTAGGCTTCATAGCAAAAGTTTGTAAGGGCCTCCATGTACCACCCAATGGGGAAAAATGTCTATAGCACATGTTACTTTGATAGAGAGGGTGGGCCCCTTTAAGCTGTAGGCCCTATAGCAGCTGCTCCCCCTGCACCTATGGTAGTTACACCCTTGCCCCCACCGCTCCTTCCCCATTGTAGAGAGCAGCGACTTATTCTGCAGCAGCCTCTCTCCCCAGCCCACAAGCTGCAGAAGCAGTTACTCCTCCAGCGCCACAGCTACCAGCATTGGCCACGCCCCCTCCCATATTGCCTATCGGCAGCCCTGGAGACAGAGGCTGAAATGCAGCACATTTTACAGTGTGGCCTTGATTCCGAGGCTGAAGGAGGGCGTGTGTACCAGATATTTGCCCAGAGCAGAGCTGTAGGTGAACACTGAGGGGGCAGGTCTGACTCCTCCCCTGCCAAGCTTCTTCAGGTAAGTATGCAAAATAAAACCCACCAGTGAGCAAGCAGCGTAGTACTAGCAGCACTAGGATATGACAGCCTGGGCTGGTGACCTTATAACAAATCTGCGTGACCACTGTTATATACCAAGCCCTGGCAGCAGTGCCCCTGTAAGGCTTCTTGCCACCCTAGACAAAACTTCAACCTACTGGTCCACCGCCAACCCCACACACTGCCACCAATACCCACTTTCCAGCTCCTCATGTGAAAGTGTGTAGGTGACATCTTAGGCTGGGGCCCCACATTGCGGTAAGCCACTTGGAACCTGCACAAAGGCTCCTATGTGGCAGGCTGGACAGGCGGGACAACCGGATTTCAAGACAAACACATACATTCAAATGTGTGTGTTCACAAGGTGCGGCTGTGCGGCTACTTGAAACCCAGTGGGCAGCGGCCAGATCCTGTTCTGATCCTGCCACAAGGCTGTATGTGACCCCACACAGCCTCCTTCTGGCCAAAGGGGTCCACTGCACCGCATTGCATACTTCCCAACTGTCCCGCTTAGCATGGGAATGTCCCGTTTTTTTGGGGATGTTCCCGCTGCCCTCAACCATAGTAGCACCCCCCATTCCCAATCCTAACAGATTTTGGTGTTCTAGACAACTGCTTTAGCAATGCTGTCCCTGCCTGGTAGCCGTAAACCTAAGTTTGCCATTTCCCGTTATATTTTTATATAAAACATTTAAAACAATGTTTAAATGTTTACGTAATGATACTTTCCATGTTCCAGCACTCGCTGGCTCGTACCCTTTTCTGTCTTTTGTATTTTTACATTCCTCCGTATTTGACCCATTATACAATATCAGTATGATTATAAAGTCCTGTAGGAAAGTGGGATACATCACATAACTCTCCATCAGTGTCCATTAGGATTAAAAATCATATTGGCAAACAGCTTATAAAGCGCTATTTCCGATGCAGCGCGGACTTAATTCCTTCATAATGCAAAAGGACATATGATCACGTAATCTGTGTTTGATCCCTTTATCTATTTACGGCGGAAATGCAGAATACAGAAAATGGCTGAGATTTGCCTTGTGTATAGAGAGGCTCATTCAGGTGCTGTCGCCAAGCGCAAGTTGGATTTGCTATCACTGCGGGTTCCTCGGAGGTAACAAGCTATAGCTCCGTATGGTAATGCAGTAAGAGGTGGCTTATCTAACGCACCCTACCTGCAATCTAGTGAAGTGGGCAGTATCGAGAGATAATTGTGGGCACTCGCATTCCAGAGGGGACGGGGGAATCACACAATTTTTTGCTCCGTCCACTCCAGCAGGCCTGCAAATCATGGTGCTTTGCCAAAGTGGGGGCGGGACTTGATGATGTCAGAGGTCCTGCTCCACCCCCGAAGTTCCACTAGAGAACAGAGCTGTAGTTAGTAAGTATGCTTTTATGGATGTGGATCATTAGGTTGACAGTAATTAGGTCAATAGTCAATAGGTGGACACATGCACGCTTTTTATGACCTGACTCTTTGCCCACTTGGATCGTGAAGTAAGAACAAGTCGGTTAAAAAAAAAAAAAAAACTTGTCGTCCTTTTTTTGCTTATGGCGAAATTTTTTCACGGCGAAATTTTGCTTGTGTCGACCTTTTGCTTAATGTCTGCCTAGACCATAGCTACCTTTTTAATGTGTTGACCTAAACACTGTCGAAGAAATCGAGCAGATCCCTGCTTTTATACATACTCATTGTTAGGGCAGGGCACCGGTGCTTCCTCCTTGCACCCAAAGCAGACTGGTAGCCCCCTGCCTCCTGAAACAATGAGAGATAGTGACGCCGAGTGGAGAGGGTGGGTACTACATGGGTACAGGCTTTGTTGGAGGGGCCTGGGTAAAGCATAAGTGTCTCGCCTCCCTCTCCACCCCTGACATCTTAGCACCCCCCGCACCTAGACATAGCAATAGGGACCCCCAATACACACAGAAGCCTTGACAACGGCTTGGAGGCTTAATAATTTATTTGCGCAAATATATCTGAATTATATTACCATGTAGTATTTATATCTGGTTACAAGTGTCTTTCAGTGTGCTAGGGGGAAACAATGTACTTTTCTCTAACCCGGGCAGCAGTAGCAGAAGCTGAACCCTGTGCCAGGCTGTGTATAGACTTGAGCAGATGCCAGGAAGCCCGGGCACTGAGCTGTCACAGTACAGCAGCCCGGGCAGAAGCTGCTAGAGTTAGTGAAGAAAGGGGAGCGGGGAGAGATGCTGCTGCTGCGGTAATCGTCCCTCTCTCTCCCTGCATGATGTGCGAGGGATAGCGATTGCACTGGTTGCCAGATCGCAACCCGTACACCCCATTTTCTTATTTCAACGCAGCAGACGTATACTGGCAAGCATTTTTTGGGGGGAAGGGCCAGTGTAACCCCCCTCTCCCCAGTACCAAGGCCCATCAGGGCTCTCAACAGCACACTGCGTGTAGTATGGTTTATTTACTATATCTTGCTCTGACTGCAGGGAACAGGGACTGGAAATACACTCACTGTACAGTAAGCCAGCAAGCCAAGCAAGTGCTAATGAATGAACACATGATAGACGGCATGAAAGCCTTGCGCTCTTACCTTTATACTCAGCTTGGGGTTTATAAATGTCAGGTCATCCAGAGACAGCAATATTCTGTTAGGCCCTTTAACCAGCTGGATCTGACGGATGCTATGCCTGGAATGAGATGAGAATGATACACAGACAGAGGTCAGGCAGAGATATGGGGTCTGATACTGCTACACAGACGGAGGTCAGACAGAGATACAGGGTCTGATACCGCTACACAGACGGAGGTCAGGCAGAGATATGGGGTCTGATACTGCTACACAGACTGAGGTCAGACAGAGACAAGGGGTCTGATACTGCTACACAGACGGAGGTCAGACAGAAATGGGGTCTGATACTGCTACACAGACTGAGGTCAGACAGAGACACGGGGTCTGATACCGTTACACAGACGGAGGTCAGGCAGAGACCAGGCCTGATACTGCTACACAGACTGAGGTCAGACAGAGACAAGGGGTCTGATACTGCTACACAGACTGAGGTCAGACAGAAATGGGGTCTGATACTGCTACACAGACTGAGGTCAGACAGAGACACGGGGTCTGATACCGTTACACAGACTGAGGTCAGACAGAGACACGGGGTCTGATACTGCTACACAGACGGAGGTCAGACAGAGATACAGGGTCTGATACTGCTACACAGACTGAGGTCAGACAAAGATACATGGCCTGATACTGCTATACATACTGAGGTCAGACAGAGACACGGGGTCTGATACTGCTACACAGACTGAGGTCAGACAGAAATAGGGTCTGATACTGCTACACAGACTGAGGTCAAACAGAGACACAGGGCCTGATACTGCCAGACACAGTAGATTTGCTATAGCCCACCATCCATACTTCAAGGTTGTGTCCGGATATTATACTTCATTCACATACAGGGAGCAGTGCATTGAAAATGTATTGGGGATTCCAGGGAGGTGGCTCAGCAGACAGATGGAGATGGTCTGTGTTATGGGCGTGTTATGGTAGGGGTGTTAAAGTGGCTGTATGTATAGAAACCTGGCCGCTTACAATGGAGACCATACAGTAACTGCCATAGGCGAAAGTTCCGATGGTGAGATGGATGGTTACGTGTACAGATGCACCATCGGTATTACTGCATGTGAGAATGCTGGCAGTGGGCATCTCAGTCCTGGCACAGACACACGGATGCCCACAAGGGGACGGCTTTGTAGTAGCATTAGCGTAACATCACAGTAGCGTGACCAATAGACGCCGCTGCGGGTGCCCCTGTGACCCCCTCCAAATCAGCCCCACAGTGTGTATTGCATACAGTGTACCACATCAACATAGAGACATATGTCGGTAATCTGCAGACTTCTGGAGTGAAACGGTAGGATCCATGTCATACATGATAGTGTTTTATATACATTATTGCCTACACGTACAGTCACAGTAACATGATGTAACAAATGCACATTTTCTTTTTGTTTCATTGTTAATTCGTCTTCAAGATGGATTCAACCCGAAATACAAAACATCATTTGTTATCCTGCTAACATGTAACTAATCGTTTGCTGACTTCTCTAGAGACCAGCGGAGGAGACTGCTCTGTAGTTTCTGGTACTGGACACGAAAGCATACAGAACATGAGAGCATACCGGGACATGAGAGCATACCGGGACATGGAGAGCATACCGGAACATGAAAGCATACCGGGACATGAGAGTATACCAGGACATGAGAGCATACCGGGACATGAGAGTATACCAGGACATGAGAGCATAACGGGACATGAGAGTATACTGGGACATGAGAGTATACCGGGACATGAGAGTATACCAGAACATGAGAGCATACCGGGACATAAGAGTATACCGGGACATGAGAGCATACCGGGACATGAGAGTATACCAGAACATGAGAGCATACCGGGACATGAGAGTATACCGGGACATGAGAGTATACCGGGACATGAGAGCATACCGGGACATGAGAGTATACCGGGACATGAGAGTATACCGGGACATGAGAGTATACCAGAACATGAGAGCATACCGGGACATGAGAGCATACCGGGAAATGAGAGTATACCAGAACATGAGAGCATACCGGGACGTGAGAGCATACCGGGACATGGAGAGCATACCGGGACATGGAGAGCATACCGGGACATGAGAGTATACCAGGACACTTGAGCATACTGGGACACGAAAGCATACCGGGACATGAGAGTATACCAGAACATGAGAGCATATCAGAACATGAGAGCATATCAGGACATGAGAGCATACCGGGACATGAGAGCATACCGGGACATGAGAGTATACCAGAACATGAGAGCATACCAGAACATGAGAGCATAACGGGACATGAGAGTATACCGGGACATGAGAGTATACCAGAACATGAGAGCATAACGGGACATGAGAGCATACCGGGACATGAGAGCATACCGGGACATGAGAGTATACCAGAACATGAGAGCATACCAGAACATGAGAGCATACCAGAACATGAGAGCATACCGGGTCATGAGAGTATACCAGAACATGAGAGCATATCAGAACATGAGAGCATAACGGGACATGAGAGCATACCGGGACATGAGAGTATACCAGAACATGAGAGCATACCGGGACATGACAGTATGCCAGAACATGAGAGTATACCAGGACACTTGAGCATACTGGGACACGAAAGCATACCGGGTCATGAGAGTATACCAGAACATAAGAACATACTGGGACACGTGAGCATACCTGAGCAAAAGAGCTTTCCGGGACATGATAGCATACCGGACACAAGAGCATACCATACCTGAGAGCGTACCAGACATGAGAGTATACAGGGACATGAGAGCATACCGGACACGACAGCATACGGGAACACAAGAGCATACCGAAACACAAGAGTACACCGGGACATGTGAGCATACCTGGACACAACCGTATATTGGGACACAAGAGTACAGAGGTACACAAGAGTACACCGGGACACGTGAGCATACCCATACATGAGAGGTTTCCGGGACACAACAGCATACCAGGATGCAAGAGTATACAGGACACAAGAGCATACAGGACACAAGAGCATACGGGACACAAGAGCTTACGGGACACAAATGCATACCAGGACAAGATATCATTCCAGTACATAGAGTATAGCGGGACACGACAGCATACCAGAACATGAGGGTATACAGGGACATGAGAGTATACCAGGACACTTGAGCATACCGGGACACAAGAGCATACCCGGACATGAGAGCTCTCCGGGACACGAGAGCATACTAGACACAAGAGCATACGGGAACATAAGAACATACCGAAACACAAGAGTACACTGGAACATGTGAGCATACCCGGATACGAGAGCTTTCCCAGACACGAGAGCATACGGGACACAAGAGTATACCGGGACACAATAGCATACCGGAACACAAAAGCATACTGGTACACAAGTGTACACTGGAGCATGTTAGGACACCCGGATACGAGAGCTTTCCCGGACATGAGAGCATACCGGGACACAAGAACATACCGGGACACAAGAACATACCGGGACAAAAGAGCATACTGGGACCAAAGAGCATACCGGAAAACAAGAGTACACCGGTACACAAGAGCATATCATGACACAAGAGCATACGGGACACAAGAGCATATGGGACAAGAGATCATTCTAGGACACAAAAGCATACCAGATCACAAGAGAAGACAGGGACATGAGAGCATACAGCATACCAGGACATGAGAGAATACTGGAACACGAGAGCATACATGGACATGATAGCATATCAGGACACGTGAGCATACATGGACATGATAGCATATCAGGACACGAGAGCATACATGGACATGATAGCATATCAGGACACGTGAGCATACATGGACATGATAGCATATCAGGACACGTGAGCATACATGGACATGATAGCATATCAGGACACGTGAGCATACATGGACATGATAGCATATCAGGACACGTGAGCATACATGGACATGATAGCATATCAGGACACGAGAGCATACATGGACATGATAGCTATCAGGACACGAGAGCATACATGGACATGATAGCATATCAGGGCACAGGAGCATTCTAAAAAAATGAAAGCGTACCGGAACATGAGATCATACCGGGACAATGGCAGAGGATAATCCAGAGCACATAAACCATTAGAAGAAATCAGCTGGAGGCTTTCTTACAAGTCCAAGTTATTACCAATTACCAATGGATGTACTGCGGGCACCCTCCCGGATATAATGGATATATGAATGTGAGCTCCATGGCCAATATCTGGTTCTTATCTTACACAATAGATCTTGTGTAGACTCCATTACAAAGTAACGTACCAGCATGCTGGTCTCGTCTAGCTGCAATGTTTTCGTATACTTCTATGAATACAGATACAAACAATTCCCCATATACATGATACGAATGGTTAGCAAAGGCAATGAAGATGGACTACTGCCCTCAGCGGAAACAATGGATGCCAACACTGGAAGAGACTAGATGACTGAAAGAGTTCCCCCACTTATCTAGAGATGTCACTAGGACATGTGGGAACATACGGGCATCCTGAATACCACAGTGTCTTATACAGCGCTACAATAAATCAATGGTCCCTCCATACTCTTTCCATTCTGTCCCTTATATAATGGCACCTATCAGAAAAGGACACCAACCTCCTTCTGCAAACGAGCAGGGGAGTCCAGAACACTCCCACAACAATCCTATGACACTTTGGTACTTGTTTCCTAGCACGGCCACAATCGCGGGCATCGGGTGTCATTTTTAGTGGTATACGAAGCGACCGACGCGATGCCCCCGATTTTCCCATTGAGATGCATTGAAAACAGTCAAAATCGTGTCGGTCGCGTCGTATGCGGCTAAAAAAGGCTTAAATGGTGCAGACGCGATGCCCACGATTTCACCATAGGAAACAATGTTAAATGGCTCAATGTACCCGCGATGCCCCCGATTTCCCATAGGGAACAATGTTAAATGCCTCAATTTCACCAAATCATCATAGGGACCAATGGTAAATGGGCCAGAAAGGCCCAAAAACACCCCTGAACAGTGAAATGTCCCCCCAAAAGTATTTTACGCCACCCCACGATCAACGCGAACCTGAAGCGTGGCGAGCGCAGCGAGCCCGCGAGGGGCGGCGGTACGCGTCCTCCGACCTTTTCATACCCCCACTATCCACGTCGGCGTGGAGTTGAGAATAGAATAGTGCAGCGAGCCACCGAGCCACCGAGTCCGAAGCGTGGCGAGCGTAGCGAGCCCCGCGAGGGGACGCGGATACCTTCACAGGTAAACGCGTCCCTTCGCGGGCTTCACAGGTATCCGCGTCCCCTCGCGGGGCTCGCTGCGCTCGCCACGCTTCGGGCTCGGTGGCTCGCTACGCTCGCCACACTATTCTATTCTCAACTCCACGCCGACGTGGATAGTGGGGCTATGAAAAGGTTGGAGGACGCGTACCGCCGCCCCTCGCGGGCTCGCTGTGCTCGCCACGCTTCGGGTTCGCGTTGATCGTGGGGTGGCGTAAAATACTTTTGGGGGGACATTTCACTGTTCAGGGGTGTTTTTGGGGGTTTCTGGCCCATTTACCATTGTTTCCTATGGGAAATCGGGGGCATCGCGGCTAAATTGAGGCATTTAACATTGTTCCCTATGGGGAAATCGCACCCGATTTTTTAGTGCATGCGATGGCCGCGATGCCCCCGATTTTCCCTTACGATGCCCACGATCATGATCGTTGTGGCCGTGCTAGGAAACAAGTACCGACACTTTAATTCTCCGTCTGTGCACACAGATATCCACGAGATCCGTTTGCCTTTGGGTTTGCAGCCAACTAGTAATCAGGATGGAAATATTATGGCCGTGTAGTTATTTGTGTATCTTGTTTCTAGATTTTATCTTTGTGGACTACAATTCTCTTTTAAGCATTAAAAGCAGACAAATCCGCCCGCTTAACTTTCCCATGAGACATAAAGGTTGTGATGTGGAAATAACTGCACAATGACTATCGTATTATCAGAATGCGTGCTGCGATGATGACATGTGTACCGGAACACGTACCCTGTCACCGCCGTCGTGTCTGCAATTTCTAAAGCATCAGATCCTTCACCTTTCTCCGAACCCCCGAAAACCAATTTAATGTCCATGTCTTGGGGATTTGCAGCACATTTACACAACGAGCACAAATTAAATCCCAGAGATTATCACTAGATGATGTGCCGCAGACTGCAAAACACCCACCAGAGGTGCCCATCCAACGCCCCAGCTGTTACTCTTCACTTTTCACAGCTTAGTACATATGGCCATCAACCAGAATTAGAGGCCATGTGGCTGCGTTGGTGCCATCCCATGAGCCCTTGCGACATCAGTCACACACACACATCTAGGGACAGGTGAAGCAGGAAGGAACACGACAAGATGATTGAACATCTTGTCTGCCGGAGCGGGGGACTGAAAACTTCCCCGTCCACCAATCCCCTCTTGAGCACACTGCACATCAGCTTATAGCTGAGATGAGATGTGATGTCTCCTTGCCCGGCTGGCTGCACTGGGCATGTGCAAGAGAGGATCTCTCTACTCATGTGGGAGAAGTGGTATCAGCACACATAGGTGATTGAGGTTTACCAAATTTGAGTTTGGTCCGGGAACAGATGTTGCGTGTCTGGGCATGCATATCGGTGAAAATACGCACGTGTACTTTCACCGATATGCATTCACCGATATACATATATATTTATTTAGTTTCTTAGGATATAATGAACATTAGAACAGATGCACATGAATTTACCTGATGAGATAAGAGACTGCGACGCCGCACAGAGCCAAGGCAAACACCAGCCCAAACACCAGGATGACGATAGATGGTTCAATGCCTGCAATACAGAGAGAGGGTTAGATACAGCAGCAGGGGTGCATCTGTAGTAAATGGCCCCGTTCAGTGCTACATATTCACATGCAGTAGTAACTTGCAATAAAGCAAAGCCAGTAGTACCACGGTTCATAAGGATTTGTATGGATCAAAGAAACTGCCACAGAAAGCACATTCAGGGCGTGATGTTCCAACCTCTTGCGCAAAGTGACACAGCGGTCACAGGGTTGCAGGGAGGGATTCAAATGTGCAGCACCGCTGCAGAAAAAAACGCATACACTTCTATAGAGTAACACCAGCTTTTGCTGGCGTCACCGGTGATGACCGGTGCTCAGTACATATATGGAAAATGCCGTAAAGCCCAGAAATGGGGCGTTGGGATGAATGGGAGGATACAGACAGCCGGATACGCTGGAATGAAGATAATGCTTCCTGTGGGTATTATGTAAAAGTGCAGCAATATAACCTGTGCTACCCTAAGGATCCGGTGCACAACAGGCCTGATTCTTGTTTGTAAGACTAGTGAAACACAAAAGCAAATAGCTGTCCACCTGGGCAAAACCTTGCTGCACTGCAGGGGGGCAGATGGAACACATAAGCCCTGTACACATGTCGCCAGGGAATATGGTCACTAAGCGACCATATCCTTGTGTGTATGCGGCAACTTTTGCCAGGAGCGCGCTCCCGTGACCAGCCCTGGGGTGGTCGCTGGTTGGAGGAGCGTGCTCCTGTGATCAGCTGTTTCCCCCGGCAGAGTCTCCTTGTTATCAGCGACCATCTCTGGCGGCTGATGAAAACGGGACGCTGAGCAATGTATTGCTCCGCATGTAGGGAGCTATAGAGAGAGAGAGAGAGCTAGATTTGTTTTCAACTGAAATCTAAATTGCAGTGTAAACGGGCCTACACACGGGGAGATTTGCTGAGCCATCTGAGTGATGCTAGATCGCCCAGAACACAACCATGTGTCAGCGCTGTGTGCTGAGCAGTGTGTCAGGGCCTTATACTTATGGTATCCTCCTTTAATAAATGTATGTATTTACAATGTATTCAGGGTCTTTATTATCTTATTTTTATTTTCCAGATATGTACTGGTGATATCAAGTGATTTCCATCTAAGCGGGTGATTCAGGTTGGTTTGCAAAAGCAAACGCCTTCTTTAATGGACAAAACCCTGTGCACTGCAGGTGGGGCAGATGTAACATGTGCAGAGAGAGTTAAGCCCCGTACACACGGGGGAGATATATTGCTCAGTTTCTCCTGTTCATCAGCGACCAGAGATGGTCGCTGATGAAAAAGAAACTGCCGGGAGAGCCCGGCAGTGGTAATCAGCTGGTCGCAGGAGCATGTTCCTGCGACCAGCGATCACTACAGGGGTAAAAACGGGAGCGCGCACCCGGCGAAATATCGCCGGTGCACACTCCCATCGTGGGCAATATGGTCGCTTAGCGACCATATTTCCCGCGATAGTGTACAAATTTGCCCCTGTGTGTACGCACCTTTAGATTTAGGGGTTATTTTGTTTCTGTGCAGGGTAAACACTGGCTGCTTTATTATACACTGCAATTTAGATATTCGTTTGAATACACCCCACACAAATCTAAAGCTGGCCATACATCTACAGATCGATTGTCAGATTGGGCTGCTTGGACCAAAATCCTGGTAATGGATGAGAGTAAATGACAGTTGACCATTTGCTTTGAAATGCTGGAAAACTGCCAACCCATCCATTACCAGGTTTTTTGTTCCAACCAGCCCAATCTAACAATCGATGCACATGTTACATCTACCCCACCTGCAGTGCATATGGTTTTGTCCATCAAAGAAGGACCAACCTGAAACATCCCCTTAGCTGGAAAGCCCCACATATACCTGTATTGAGAATAATCTCAAATATAACATTCTATTCATTACCAGTGACATGCGGTGGTGGCTGTGAACAGAGAATCACCGTCACAGCCACCACTGCCCCCCCCCCCACCCCTACCGTTCCTGGCTGCTGCCAACACCCCCCCACCTCCTCAGGGCCGCCGCCAACAACCGCCCCCCCTGCAGGTGAGGCAGGTGTTACTTGTACAGAGATAATTAGATTTGGGTGGGGTTTTACACCTGTTTCACCTGCAGTGCACATGGTTTTGTCCATCTAAGAAATATTTTGTCAGAAAGAGTGAACTAGAATAAGGGCCTCAGTTCCTGCTGGAGCCTGCTGAAAAATAGCCCTGCATATAACCCATGTACGGCCCTATGGATCCAGTGCACAAGGTTCTTTTTTTATAGAAAGAATACTTAAGAAAGCATTCATACACAAACAAGTATGGAATATACCTCAATATGCAATACAAATGGTATCCAATTAGCCAAATAAAAAGTTGTTTTACACCCAAAAATATATTGCATCCACTATAAAATAACACAGAGACGCTGGCCATGCCCCCACAGCAGAGAAAACCTGCGCGTGGCCTATGCTTGCTGCTCCTGCAAGGCCACGCCTCCAAATTTCAGGTGCAAAGGTCCCGGGTTTAGCTTTTCACTAGTTGGGAGGTATGATATCGGAGTATTTTTAACTTATTTTATTCTTTTAATCTTTTTTTACACAGTGATCACTGATCAGCTTGTTTGTTCATTGAAACCATACAGCTGATAACAGTGGCCCCGGTTGTTAGGTCATGCCCTACCACCCACCAGGGCGGAGGGAGCATAAAATAGTACCTGAAGCATGGCGAGCGGACATGGTGCATCATGTCAACATTTGGGACAATAAAAAGTGAAAAACTCATGTCAAACTGTCGACCTTCCCATTGTCAACCTAATGCTTGTCCCAAACTTTTGACCCTGTTGACCTTAGCCATGTTGACCTTTCTCATGTGTCGACCTTCAGTGTTCGACCCAATAACCCCGTCCCTGCACTAAAGCCTCTGCAGAAACCCCAATTTGCATGTGAGCCCTGTGCTGCGCCAGCTGAAGATGGCGTTATTATCACAGGACTCACTGCAGTTTCTTTTTCACATTTTTTTGTGTGTAAATTTTGTCATGTCGCATTTCTCATTCTATGTGCGATCTGCTTACTAGAAAGAATGCAAATTAAAGGGTTTGGAGCAGTTTTTTCAGGAAACACTCTTTTCATATTATTTTAGTAAAAATAATGTTCATAAATCCGCCCCTAAATCATGTTGCAGAACCTATGTAGAGGAAGCTCAAAACTTGTTGGGCACTATCTGCTCCCTTCCTGCTGTAGGGTCTGTTGCCCGAAAGAGGAGAGTAGTCCAGTCATGTGCCCCCCTTGCCCAGCCCAAGCAGCCACTCACCAGCATGTTTATTTACCAAAAACCTAGGTGTACAATGCCTTTAACGACAAAACATCTAAACATCGATAGGCTTGATGTAAGTCAACAATGTTTTAGGCTGGAAACATCAACCTCTGTGGCTAGTGTGTATATTTTAACATTGGTCATGCTTTGGAAACAAAAGTCTCAGCCACAAGTCTCACCGAATGCTGGGACTTATGGTACTCCAAGTACTCCAAGGGGAGGCTTGCTGTAATTTATAGTCCCACAGCACAACCCAATATAATTTTTGTTTTATTTTACACAAAACAATCAGACCGGCGTCCACCACCCAGGGGTGCCGGGGACAGCCCCAGGTTTCAGGCCTGGATGGATGAACCCTGGGGGTGAGGGACCCCTTTATTAGGGAGTCCCCGCTCCCCCCACGGACCTTGTCCAGGGCTGAGAGGGTGATGTTTTGGCCGAGGGAGCTTTTGTAAAAGTTTCCCCCGGCTGTGGCATCACTGTGCTGGTTCCAAAATATGGGGGACCCCTATTTTTTTGTTCCCTGTATTTTTGTAACTAGGACCAGTTCAAAAGCCGGCAATGGTTTCTTAACTACGGGGGGAACCTTGCCAATTTTTTCCCCGTATTTCGGAAACCGGGATCACTGATCTGTGGGTGTTTCTGTCAATCTAGCCTGCCAGAAGGAGGTTTATTTTTCGTTCAATTTATGTTCATGTTTAGGGTGCGATTAATCGCACACTACTACATTTGCGATTTTCATGTTTTCAATGAGAAAACACCTGGATGAGATTTTAGAAGTGCGATTTTTTTGGTCACGGCAAAACGTGCAATTTTTATCACAAATCGCACACTACATGTTCAATTTTTGGTAAACTTGTGATTTTGATCTAAAAAATTGCATGTTCTAAAAAATCGCACCCAATAACATCCCGCCCTAAGCGTTTTCACTTGGTTTTTGTTTTGTAAAAAATATATTTATTGAAATGGTTATATACAGTATCATATATATAGGCCATGTGGGCGCGGCAGTGGGTGGCAGCCTTGCCAGTCAACCAGAATAAACCCCAATATGTGCATTTGAACCACTGCATTTCTAACAATAAGAAGTAGGTGCTTCCCCTATAAGAAATGTCAATTTCAGGATAAAATATGATCTATGTAAAATTTTACAATGCATCTCAAAATATGACATAGAGATTGACTGTTTATTTAACATCATACTGTATATGCATTGAGTATAACCTTCATAGACAATAAAGGAAATTTGGTTTTCCACTTCGGAAGTCCAGCATTGCCAGACCCATTATTATTATTATTATAATTTTATTTATAAGGCGCCACAAGTGTTTCGCAACGCCGTACAAAGGAACAATACAGGGAGACAAAGCTTGGCATAACATTGAATAAATAACAAAAATACAGTACAAATAAAGAGCACCACAGATCAATACACATTACAGCTTATATAAGTAGTGAGGACTCAATCAACATACAACTAGAGGCTAGATGCCAATGATGGAGATGAGTATGCGGACAAAGATGGTCACTGAGTACCCATCACTCCCTATGTGCCAGTCACTGCCAGAGGTGGCCAACTGCTTTTAATTTTAAATCCTGAATAAATAACAGAAGTGCATAGTCCATATATTCAACTATGCATTTACCCAACGTCACCACTGTGCACAGTGCTTCATATATAACATGGTAAAACACATTACATAATGGCCCTTATTCTGGTTAACTCGAAAAGGCAAATTAGTTCTCAAATGGACAAAACCATGTGCACTGTAGGGGGGAGGGGGTCAGATGTAATATGTGCAAAGAGATTAGATTTGGGTGACTTATTTTGTTTCTGTGCAGGGAAAATACTGACTCCTTTATTTTGACACTGCAATATAGATCTCACTTTGAAAGTTTGAAGTCTAATCCAAATCTAATCCTCTCTGCACATGTTAAATCTTCCCCCCCCCTGTAGTGCACATGGTTTTGTCCATTTGAGAAGAAATTTGCCTTTGCGAGTGAACCAGAATAAGGGCCGATATACATGGTGACTAGTGTCAATAAAAAAAAAAAAAAAGATTCCCAAAGCATTTTCTACAGTATGTCCTGTAGTTATTAAGCTTCAAAGGACAGAAACCTCCAGTGCAGAACTCTTAGGATTGTAATAAGCTTTGTAAAGCCATTGATAATGCATCTGAGCATATGGGGCCTTATTCTGGTTCACTCTTTCTGACAAAATCCTGCTTAGATGGACAAAACCATGTGCACTGCAGGGGGGTAGATGTAAAATGTGCAGAGAGAGTTAGATTTGGGTGAGTTATTTTGTTTCTGTGCAGGGTAAATACTGACTGCTTTATTTTTACACAGCAATATAGATCTCACTTTGAAGTAAAACCCCACCCAAATCTAATTCTCTCTGCACATTTTACATCTACCCCCCTGCAGTGCACATTGTTTTGTCCATCTAAGAAGGATTTTGTCAGAAAGAGTTAACTAGAACAAGGCCATTGATGGGGAGGACACCAATAGGCAGCATGGACAATGTAATGGTTAGCATTGCTGCCTCACAGCACTGAGGCCATTTGTTAAATTCCCACCATGACCCTAAATGTGTGGCGTTTATATGTTCTCCCCAATGCAAAAAAAAAAACCCAACAATATTCTGGTAGACTAATTGACTCCCAACAAAATTAACCTTAATGTGTGTGTATGTGGTAGGGAATATTGGGGGTTATTCAGAGTTGATCGCAGCTGTGCAAATTTGCAATCCTATTGGTTATCGAATGACTGCCCATGTGTAGAGATTGAAGTGCGCACAATGGTCAGTTGCAAATTGAACCTCAAAACGTGGCTCGCGGGAAAAAACAAAACAATTCATAGCGCAATTCATGCAATTTGACCGCAACAATTCCGGATGAGGGAGCTGGAGACAGAGATTTTTTTCCAAAAGCTATACAAATATAGTATATTTCCTATCCTATATGCTCAAGATAACAGATTTGAGCTACTGTATCTGATGTAAAGTATGTATTTAGCATTTTAATCTCTTCTTGTACAGGTTGAGTATCCCTTATCCAAATATCCATTATCCAAATTATTCCCAAAACCATACATTCCAGAAAGTGAAGAAAAAACAGCACTACTGAGGACATGATATATAATTGTCACAAAATATGTGCAAGAGAATGATTGCTTGGCATTTACATTCAGTACCCAATTCCCAAATTCAGGACACAAACTTTGTTTCATGTTTTGAAACCTTGTTTTATGCACAAATAAAATATATGTGTGTATTTCATGTGTTTCATGTGTTTGTACAACATAAAGATACCGCAAGATACATCATTGAAATATAAATATGTTCTGAAATACGGAATAATCCGTTTTCCAAAATTCTTCTGGTCCCGAGCATTTTTGATACGGGATATGTGGCACCCCAGGGGGTACCCCTTTTATTCCTGTACCCCCAGGTTGTTAACATTGCAGTTAATGCTGCCAGAACAGGTCCTTTCCCCTGTCAGCAGGGCTGTGAGGGGTTAACAGAGTCAGCTAGTGTCCCAGCTCCCCTGCAGACAGGAAACTGGAAGGTCAGAGGTGATCCCAGCAGCAGTGTGAGAGGGAGTGTAGAGAGAGGAGAAAGCCCTGTGAACTCCCTGTGAAAAAGAGCAGTGTACTGGATATGTGAAGAGCAGCCCAGAGAGTAATGGGAGAAGAGAACAGTGGAGAGGCACACATCGAGACCCATACCCCTGCACGTGATACAGAGAGCTGGGAGCCGCATGGTGGTGCATGGTGCACCTGGAGACACAAGAGCTGCACAGCTGGTGGTTAACTGGCTGGAGCCAGCAACATATAAGGTCTTCCAGGAAGAAGCGGTGAACATCGTAAGCCGGAGGGTCCAGCTCAAGGTACGCCATCTTGCACCACACCGTGTCAGTGAGCCTGTCACAGATACTCAACCTCTATTCAAATACATAGGGAATAATCCTCTTGTTAAATTTCCACTACTTAATACAGTAAGCGGATGTTACTCATCATAATACTGTAAGTAATCTTTATTACAAGGTACATGGATTGGCCTTAGTGCGATGGATGTGGTAGGCTGGGAAAGTAAGGAGGTTAGTATACGGTAAGGACAGGGTATTGTAGACTGGGAGAAAGATGGTCCTGGTGGGTTGGGAAGGAGAGGGTTTCTAGACTGGGAGAGAGAGGGTGTTGGTGGGTTAGGAAGGAGAGGGTTTGTAGACTGGGAGAGAGAAAGAGAGAGAGAGGGTGTTGGTGGGTTAGGAAGGAGAGGGTTTTGTAGACTGGAAGAGAGAGAGTGAGCGAGAGAGGGTGCTGGTTGGTTAGGAAGAAGAGAGTTTTGTAGACTGGGAGAGAGAGGGTGCTGGTGAGTTAGGAAGGAGAGGGTTTTGTAGATTGGGAGAGAGAGAGAGAGGGAGAGAGGGTGTTGGTGGGTTAGGAAGGAGAGGGTTTTGTAGACTGGGAGAGAGAGAGGGTGTTGGTGGGTTATGAAGGAGAGGGTTTTGTAGACTGGGAGAGAGAGAGAGAGAGAGAGAGAGAGAGAGAGAGAGAAGGGGTTAGTGGGTTATAAATGAGAGGGTTTTGTAGACTGGGAGAGAGAGGGTGTTATTGGTTTATGAAGGAGAGGGTTTTGTAGACTGGAAGAGAGGATATTGGTGTCTGTGAAAAAGATTTTTTTTGCAGGTTGGGAAGGAGAGGATATTGCAGTCTGGGAGAGAGATGTAGTTGGTGGGTTGGGAAGGAGAGGATATTGCAGTCTGGGAGAGAGATGTAGTTGGTGGGTTGGGAAGGAGAGGGTATTGTAGACTGGGAGAGGGGGGTTGGCACTTGGAAGTAGAGGCTGTTGTAGGTTTGGAGAGAGGGTGTTGGTACTTGGGAAGTAGAGGATATTGTAGGCTGGGAGAGAAAGGATGTTGGAGGATTGGGAAGGAGAAGGCATTGTCAACTGGGAGATATATGGTATTGGTGTGTTGGTAAGGAGCAGCTATTATAGACTGGTAGAGAGATGGTTTTGGAGGATTGAAATGAAGTTGATGTTGGTGACAAAAGGTAGGGAGATGGTATTGAAGGACATGCGACTTTCATCTTGGTGGACTTGCAGGTAGAAGGTGTTAGAGGATTGGAAGGGAGTTGTTTTTTTGGGGAGAACTGGGAGGAAGTGATGTTGGTAAAAGGAGGAATATGATGTTCAATGGATTGGAATGGAAATGGTATTTGTACACTGAATAGTAGAATGGTGTTGGTGTATTGTTAAAAAAAGTTGTTAGAAAGAAGTTGAACTGGGAGGAAGATGGAGTTGGTGTACGGGTCAGGAGATGGTTATAGAGCACTGGGGAGGAGATTATGTTGGTGTACTGGGGAAGAGATAATGCTAATGACGGGGAGTGAGGGAGATGATGGATTGAGGGTGATGATGGAGTGAGGGAGATGATATAGGGAGGGTGATGGTTTTGGTGGATTGGAAGGAATCTTATGTTGCTGGACTGGGAGAGAGTGATATTGAGTATTGAAGAAGATGGCATTGATTAACTAGAAAGAAGATATTGTTTATGAAAGAGAAAGAAGAGAAGAGCTTACAGAGTCCATGGAAAGGAAGCTGGGACTGAGACAGTGGCAGAATAAAGTGTTTCAATGCTTCTCAATCTGTTTCTACAGTTTACCATGATGTTGTATATCAGTATCTGATGCTTTGGTGCTTGGGATTACTGTTAGTATTCTACAGGCTGATTAATCAATTTCTGGGCATAATACCTACTGATTTTGATTTGGATGCCTGCACCATTATCTAGGACCATAACTTGGGTGGTGCGGCCATTGCCTTTACACAGAGCAGGATGTGTTGTGGGTGGCACTGCTATTAATATGCATTGCACCGAGTGTATTATGCTTTTATATGGGCTCCTGGTGGCAATCGTTACAATTGCAGCCATACAGTATGTGTGGGAGTTCCACCACTGATTAGGATGGGACATCTAATCCCTTGCATTCATGTCTAGAAAAAACCAAGAGCTTGCAGGGACAAATGCAAGAGGTCCTAGAGACTAGGCATGGCAAGTAAGGGGCATCTGCTGGGCGCTTTCAGTAGTTATGCCCATGTTCTCAGCTAATGCAAACCACATGCAAGTATATCTAGGTAACAGGTCCCCACATAGGTGGATTTAGACCTCATGGGGTCCCAGGCAAGATACTGGTTTGGGGACCTCCTCCAACAATCCATAGCACTATATCTTTGCTGCTGATTGTAGGGGGCATCGATAGACTACCTTGGCTGCATGAACATCGGGATTGTGTGCAAATCGGAATCAGGGTCTAGGTGTTTTGGAAGTAGCCTAATACCCGTGTCACATTTAAAGTAACCCGACTGCCCACATACAGGGGATGAGGTCATTTTGTGTGTCCAAGTATTTTGTATTCTATCAAAGAACATCAAAAGGGACTATGGGTGTGTGGACGGGTCCATGTGATGTCATAACATCATGCGGTAGTCGTTCAATATTTTGGACAGCCAGGATATCTTTATGGGCCCCTTGGGACCCGATGGGCCCTAGGAAGGCACCTAGGTGGCTTGTGGAAAATCCGCCTTCAGGACACCGTCTATGACCTTCTACCGGTGTTCAGTAAGCTAGCGCTCATTTCTGGAGTGCACACTTCCTTCATCTGCCTGGCAGCCCCACCTGGCTATGGCATACCGTGTTTCCCCGATAATAAGACACACCCCAATAATAAGCCCCACCCTTATTTCTGGACAACGGTCCAAAATAAGCCCCACCCAGAAAATAAACCCTAGCTAAATACCCATTTTGCCCAGTCCCTGTGCTAAACTACAATGCTTTCAGCTCCCCCCCCCATGAAATGGATGCGGCTGGTACCGCTGAATCCTCGGCTGGTATCAGCGGTCCCAGGGATGCATTGTGCGCACCTCAAGGACTGATCAGCATCTGTACACAGGCGGGAGTGGAGTGAATGAGCGACGGGAAAGCTGAGTGGCTGAAAAACGCAGAAGGAAAGGAAAGCAGCAGTTGCGCTTAAAGAAGGTGATTGAGGGGCATTAGGTGGATAAAAGCAGGACCGAGGGGCTAAAATAAGCCCTACCCCGAAAATAAGCCCCATCTTGTTTTTTGCATTGAAAAAAAATAATACAGTATCTTATTATCGGGGAAACAAGGTATCTCATAGACAATGTCTAGGTCATCAGTCAATAGATCCACATCAAAATGTCAAAAGGTCCACACAAGCGAAAGGTCTATATGGAAACACATGAAATATAGACATGAGTTTATAGAATTTTCTTGGTGTCAATGTCAACACCTGAACACGTGGACCCCCAATTAGTGTAGGGCCTATCTTTCACTCACCACACTGCGGGTTATGTCCCATGTGCACTATACCGCTCCCAATTGAAACGGTAAGTATGAAATAGTGAAAAAAGGTAATGTCGACCTTTACATGTATTGACCATAGCCATGTGAACCTTTTCGCCACATCAACCATATGTACTTCAATCATATAGTGTCAACCAGGGTCGGACTTACCATCTGGCAGTTCTGGCATATGGCAGAGGGACTGATGGCCAGGTGGGCCAATTTCTTGCCATCCCGCCTCCTGATCGGTGCACAGAGAGATCCATTGAACTTGCGGCAGGTCCGGCGGCTTTCTCTGTGTGCCACTGTAGTCCAGGAGAGAGGGGGGCATCACTTCCTGCAAGCCGGGAGAGGCAGCGCACACATGTGCAGCACATGCATGCGCGTGCCCGACGTGTCCGTCGCTGGTGTCAACCAACACGTACTGACTGTTGACCTAGACATTGCCAACTGTCTGGATACCGTCCCACCTGTAGATGCTTTAGACCCTGCTAACTGTCACTAAACAATCTATTAGATCATTAAAGTAACACCCATACACACTAGACAAAATAGTAAAAGATATCACGCAGAGGGCCCGTCTGAGCAATGGATTTTGCTATGGTAAATATTGGCACTTTAAAAAAATGTTCGAATTCGGTCGGCATCACAAACCTCCTTCGAACTCAGATTGTGTGACATCCTCAGACTATGAAGGTTGCAATGTAAGCTGGCCCTAATTAATGATGCATCAACGCACAACACACAACTGTGAAATATCTAAAGATCAAGAATTGGGCCGGCACAATTCTTACCCGCCTGCCGCCCATCTTTAGATTACAGCGATCACTTATGTTATTAGATCTCCTGCAAGCATGGCTATAAGAAGTATAATGTTTTTGAATCTGCTCCCAAATTTGTAGGACATTTTGTTGTATCAAACAATCTACATTTTATGCCAAGTATGCCAGCTGTTATCTGTTATCTGTTTTATTGGCCGCTCTGATTGTAGGAGAAATTGCGATTTCCAACTTTAAGGCATCACTGTTTAACCTCTGTGAGCTATGATGATATGTCATAGATTGTAAAAAAAACTTTATTAAAACTATGGCTATATGGAGTGGTTTTTTTTTTTTTAAATCTGTTTGCACATCTTCAGAACCCATCAGAGAGATAGCGGGAAGTGTCCACATCAACAGTTTGGTATCTTCTGGGGAAAAAAGAATGCTGTGGTGAGCTCAGCAACAAGTGGACAACAGAGTTGAATGATCACAGGATACTTTCCATGGTAAAGGAAAATTCCTACATAACATCCAGTCAACTGAAGAACAATTCGAAGGAGGTGGGTAAATCATTATCCAAGTCTACTGTAAAGAGAAGACTTCACGAGAGCAAATACAGAAGAGTCACCACAAGGTGCAAACCATTCACTATCCTTAAGACAGGAAAAATAATATAAACCTGTCTAGAGTAATGGGAAGAAGAAAGTATGGAGATGGCTTGAGAGTTGCTCATGATCTGAAGTCTACCACATCTTCTTTAACGTGTGGTGGAGCGGTGTGGTGGCACGTTCCTACTTGATTTCCAATAGAACTTGGTCACTAGTGTTTATCGGTGATGTGGAAAAAGACATAAACATCTGGAAGCCCAGCATTTGGTGATGTCCATGGGTTCCAGACCTCAGGCAGTCATTGCCTGCAAAGTATACTCATCAAAAGTATTAAAAGTGAACATTTTAATTATGATTACTTAGATTTGTTCAATTACATTTGAGCCCCTGAAAACAGGGCACTCTGTCTAAAAATGGCTGCAATTCCTAAATGTTTTTTTCATACAATAGAGTCTAATGCGCAAGTCTCCATGAAAATGTCCACCACGCCATTTTCCCTGTGATTTTCCTACTGCGCATGTACAAAACTCAAGGAAAAAAGCCATTTTAGGGTAATTATTAAGAAAATGGGTGCATAATTTGTCGTGTGGGCCACACTGGATCCCAGGATCCTGTGTGTATCACAAGTTAAGAAGATCTTTTAAAATGTATTTAAAAGAGGATGGGACAGAGCAGGAGGCGTGATGAGGTAGAACGACAGGCGAACCGAGGTGACCAGGCTTATGCCGAGTGCGCTATACTTGCTGACAATCATCACAATAATTATACTGCTATGAAAACCATATATTTTAGTAACTTGGGTTTGAATTGTGTCTTAATTTATTTCGCATATGAAAACATAACTTCTCAGTTACTATTCATAACATTGCATTAACTTTCCAATGATTCATCATCGTCATCATTATGACTTACCTCCTATGCACAGTGTGTCAGGATCAAACCAACAGCTAGAGTCTGCAGGAGGGGGTGTTCCACCAGGGAACCGAATGGTCTTTCCCAAAAAACGCACCAAACTGGAAGACATCTCCACTGAGTAGGTTGGGAAGAGCTGGTTCATTTTCCCATCGGTGTCTAAGACCACAAAGTTGCTCAGCCCGTTCCCCTTCCCATCCGTGTACAGCATCTGTGTAAATCCAGGGTAATCCAGGTTTTTGGTATATTCCACAAGGTTCGTTCCTGAGATCCATACCCCTTGCTTCCAAGCAGCGCTCATTGCTTTGGCCAATAAGTACATAGAGTCGTAGATTGTTCCAAATAGAGGTGAGACCTGTAGAAATAGATTTATTGGTTGTGGCCACTTGATCCAAAAAAAAGACTGGATAGCCAGACATTCAATAGGGGACATTTATAAATATCGGGGCAAGGTAAGGTGGCGCTTTCTGTACTGGGTTATATTCCTTTGTTGTCCCTGATCCAATCATCTCATCCCCATATATAACAAATCTAGAGTCTGATTCAGATATGTTAACACTTGTATGTTTTAGAAGCTTTAGTAAATCTACCTCCTGCTATCATTTCATGAGCAATAATCGTTAACAGCCATTTCAGCGTATGACATATATGCAGAGTTGAAGGGTTTGGCTGTGTGCTATGATCATCATTGTCCACTAGGGGGCAGCTTAAGACATTTCGGTTACTTACTTGATGAGGTTCCAGATCAGTTTTTATTTCTCCTTTTGCCTTTAACTCACTGAAGACGTCATAAAAGGACTTTTCCTCGTAATCCATGGTGATGGTCAACACGGCATCGTAGGCCCCTTGCAGTTTGCTGTTTTTATCAAAGATGGACAATGAGTTGTTTTTGTAAGGAAGGCTGTAAAGTAAAGTGTCGTATGGTATAAAGACATATCTTCCATCTGTTAGTCCCATTTCGTGTGCTTTTGTTAGAAAGGTGCCTTGTTCTTCCCCTCCAACCAGTACAGAATGCATGCACATAATAATGACTAGAACACAAAAATAACAGACATGGTTAATGAATGGCAAGCTCTGCGGGAGAATGAGCACGCTACTGATAGGCAAAAATAAATACAGTAATGGGTGATGCATGAAAGGGAACTCTGCCTTCAGAGAATCGGGCTGCCCAATCAGATTTATTTTAAAAGTTCTTAGACGCAACATATAGGGGGAAATTTACTAAAGGAAATTTGTAAAAAATAGGTGTATTTGTATCCAGAAATACACTTATTTTTGACATTTACTATCCCAAAAATGCGGCAATTCGTATTCGTATTGATAGCACATCAATAGGACTACGAATTGCCGTATTCTCGGGATAGTAAATGTCAAAAATGAGTGTATTTCTGGATACAAATACACCTATTTTTTTTTACAAATTTCCTTTAGTAAATTTCCCCCATAAAGTCATGATTGTTTATTGTCAGCTGATTTGTTGATATATCCAAGGGCAAGAAAGATAATAAGGGGTATATTTACGAAGCAGTGGAGATACTGTACACATGCCTCCAGAGGGTGGTGGGGAGAAATGGACAGGCAAGGACACTACATAAGCCTCCAGGGCAGGTGGGGAGAGTGCACAGGTTAGGACATTAAAGGTTGACATGCCTCCAGAGGGAGGTGGGGAGAATGCACAGGCTAGGACACTACATATGTTTCCAGGGCAGGTGGGGAGAGTGCACAGGCTAGGACACTAAAGGTTGACATGCCTCCAGAGGGAGGTAGGGAGAGTGGACAGGCTAGGACACTAAAGGTTGACATGCCTCCAGAGGGAGGTAGGAAGCGTGGACAGGCTAGGACACTAGATATGTTTCCAGGGCAGGTGGGGAGAGTGGACAGGCTAGGGCACTACATGTACTTTAGACAGGACTCCAGAGGTTTGTGGTGACAGATGACAGACTAGGGCAATAGATATGCCTCCAGGTGAGGTGGGGAGAGTGCAGAGGCTAGGGCACTAGAGATACTGTATTTATGCCTCCAGATGGTGGTGGGGAGAAAAGGACAGACTAGTACACTAAATATGTTTCCGGGTATGGTGAAGAGAGTGGACAGGCAAGGGTACTACAGGTTGACATGCCACCAGAGGGAGGTTAGGAAAGTATACAGGCTAGGACTCTGCAGGTTGACATGCATCTAGAGAGAGGTTAGGAGAGTGGATAGGATAGGGCACTACAGGTTGACATGCCTCCAGAGGGAGGTTAGGAGAGTGGATAGGCTAGGTCACTAGATAAGGGCAGGTGGAGATATTGTACAGGCTAGGACACTACAGGTTGACATGCCACCAGAGGGAGGTTAGGAGAGAATACAGGCTAGGGCACTACAGGTTGAAATGCCACCAGAGGGAGGTTAGGAGAGAATACAGGCTAGGGCACTACAGGTTGAAATGCCACCAGAGGGAGGTTAGGAGAGTATACAGGCTAGGGCACTTCAGGTTGACATGCCTCTAGAGGGAGGTTAGGAGAGTGGACATGATAGGTCACTAGATAAGCCTCCAGGGCAGGTGGAGATATTGTACAGGCTAGGACACTACAGGTTGACATGCCACCAGAGGGAGGTTAGGAGAGTATACAGGCTAGGGCACTACAGGTTGAAATGCCACCAGAGGGAGGTTAGGAGAGTATACAGGCTAGGGCACTACAGGTTGACATGCCTCTAGAGGGAGGTTAGGAGAGTATACAGACTAGGACACTGCAGGTTGACATGCCACCAGAGGGAGGTTAGGAGAGTGGATAGGCTAGGTCAGACTCCAGGGCAGGTGGAGAGATTGTACAGGCTAGGACACTACAGGTTGACATGCCACCAGAGGGAGGTTTGGAGAGAAGACAGACTATGGTGCTCGGTATTCTAGCAGTGCTAATAACACACCCTCAATGTGATGAAGCCAGGCTACTAATCTGGTACCAACACAACCCCAGCCTCATTTAGAGGGGGTTCTGGATCCAAAAAATATTTAGCGATAAGTCTTTTTTATCTGAAGGCGGTGAGATCCAACTGAACTGTAGACATGAGCACAGATTATTACAATCCATTACACCCTACAGAATTTCCTCATCAGGAAGTCAGCCATTGGTTGGGCTGCTGGTCCGTATTTCACACAGTAAAAATCCAGGTGCTTACTCATACAATAGCACATTAGGGGGGGTATTAGGGTTGGGCTGCAGGAATTGGGGGTTAGAAAGAGTATGTTTTTGTATTCTGATTTAGGATTGAGAAGGGCACTAATATATAATCTGGGGTGTGGAATAGGTGTATTTTATATGTTTTGCTAAGTGGGCTTGGTGCTCACCCGCAGAACGTATGGCACCTACAATGACTTGCTACACAATAAATATCTAGTTATAACTGACTGGTTAAAAGCCTGTCAAAATGATGGCTTAGTCCATATCTGCTCCTACCTCCAATCTCTGTCTATCCAGCAAGTTTGATCATTTTGCTTTCTCTTTCTGTTAAGGAGTAATTTGGTCCATGGAGTGACCTCCAGTGGTCACTGGGGGTACTTCACCTTAGCGGTGAGGAGTATTTAGCCTTTTATGTATTTATAGATTATTTATAAGACACACGTACAAGTACAGCCACAATACTTCTAGAAATCAGGTTTTTTCCTCCAATGGAGAACTAATAACAGCACACACAGCTGTAACCTATAACGGCCTGGCACTCACTGTCATTTTTTGAATGACTTAATGGTGGATGTAGCAAACCTTAGGGGAATAGTTATCAAATCTTGTAGAAAGAGAAAAATATAATTTTGCTAGCACAGCCTTTAAAATGAACGTTCAGAGCTGATGGGTCAGTACTTTATCTCTCTCCCCGTTAAGTAAAGTGGAAAAGGTGCCCAAAGTAACCAATCAGTTTCTGTCATTTATCTAGCAGTATAAAGGTGTCCACACATTGATAGATTTCGAAACTAAGTAAATAATCTATCCAGTTTCCTATGAAATCCAGAACACCCCTGATCATGGCCACACACCAATTGTTCATGGGTGTTCGGGGTCTGCCCCTACGTCTGCGGGGTGCGGAGGAGTGGCGGTGGGGTGAAGAGGTGTGGCAGCGGGCGAAGATGCGTGGTTCCCGGACATGTCAACATCGTTGATTTTGCCTACCCATGGAATGATGTGGCCATGATCCTCCACGATATGGGGTTCAACTTTCCACCTGCTGAAGGTATTATCAGGTTTGATGAATGACCAGTGGGAACCCGCATTGGATCGTCATCATGCCCACACATGGTAAGTTTTGAAATGATTGGTCATTTAAAAAATCGTTTTAAAAATCTTACCTTGTAGGCACCTTAATAAAATCCCTATTGCCATTAAGATCCGGTATTCCTTTGTCCCCCTGATACAGTCCATTGGCCTGTATACTAAATGGTAGGGAGGGAGAGGTGGTAGCTACACCTTG
Source organism: Crinia signifera (assembly GCF_055691185.1). Taxonomy (NCBI): domain Eukaryota; kingdom Metazoa; phylum Chordata; class Amphibia; order Anura; family Myobatrachidae; genus Crinia; species Crinia signifera. The sequence goes on from NC_139218.1 coordinate 382,648,452, forward strand.
TAACTTGGGGGTTGATCAGTTTGTACTTTTAGTCTTGTTTCTGATTGCTTGGTACACAGTTAATGCAATCAGCGGCGTAACTAGATTTTCGGCGCCCCCCTGCCGACAATGCAGGAGGCGCCCCCCGGTAAAAAAAAAACGGAGCGGAGGGGAGCCGTGGTATGGCGGTGGGGAGGGGGGGTTGTGTTTCTGTGAGTGTGTGTGTGTGTGTTTGTATGTATGTGTGACGTGTTTGTGTGTATGTGTGTGTGTGTTACCTCTGGCCGGCGTGGCCGGCTGGCCGCATCCGTCTGCGCCGGGTCCCGAGCGGCTCTCCCGTTACTGCTGCTAATGAAAAAGTGACACTTGGAAAATGGCTGCCCCCATACTACAGACGAAAAACTGTCTGCGGTATGGGGGCAGCCATTTTCCAAGTGTCACCTTTTTGTATTAGAACAGCGCTGCGGCTGCCGGGACTCGGGAGAGCTGGGACCCGGTGGTGCAAATAAAACCACCGGTCCGGCGGCAGAAGGCAACTATCATCCCGCAGCCCCCCCGGCGCCCACATACCCTCAGCGCCTCCCCGCAATCGCGGGGGCTGCGGGACGATAGTTACGCCACTGAATGCAATAAAGCAGTATAATGTAATTGCAAAATCCGTCAATACAGTATATAGAATTGCACGAACAATGAGTCCCTTGGTATATTGGCCAACCTTCAGGTCATATTTGTCATGTCCATTTTCTTTCTGACACTTAAGTGACATACTGATTCCTTTCACTTTCGGTGATCTAGGGATTTCTATTTTTGCCTGTACTTATGCTGTTCAGCGCCCCAGCGTCACACCTGCTGCCTGATTTGACATTTATGGGAGAAAGACATCGGTAGGAAAAATAAGCATTTTGCAGCCAAAGGTTACGGTGAATTTCCTATCTCAGAGATCTTCAGTCTATCAATTATATAAAGTTCACGGCATGAATAACAACCAAAACAATGTGCGTGAACGTGACCAGGACCAAAAGGGGGCATTTAAATCCCAGGGGGAGATGTATTTATCCTTAGCGAGAGGGATAAAGTGGATCAGTTGCCAAAGGCAACCAATCAGCCTCTAAGGGGTACATTTATGACAGCTTCTAAAAATGAAACAGAGGTGATGTTTCCCATAGCAACCAATCATATTATGTCTATAATTTACTAAGATGCAATAGAGAAAGAATAGACAGATTGGTTGCTACGGGCAACAACACTTTTTTTTACTTTTTGAGGCTTTAGTAAATTTACCATTAACTGTTATTTATCTATCACAGTCTGGAATTACGGGAGCGAATAAGATGATTTTGGCAAATTCTCCACTTTATCTCACTCCAAATTGATGATTTAGCATTTTATATAGTGATACCCTTATTAAAATGAACCTAGACATTATTATTTAAATGGAGGCCTGTAGGGGCATAAAGGGGATATTTATCAAACCATGGAGAGATAAAGAGGAGAAAGGTAAAGTATCACGCAATCAACCAGTCAGCTACTAACTGCCACGTTAAAACACAATGGACTCTATGTACTAAGCGTCGGAGATAGAGAAAGTTGTTGGTGATAAAGTACTAGCCAATCTGACCACTTTATCTCTCTCCAAGGCTAAGTACGTAGACCTCGGTGTTTGAAACAAGGCAGTTAGGAGCTGATTGGTTTAAATTATCTCTCTCCAATTTAACGCTCTCTAAGCTTTGACAGATCTCATATTATATCTATGTTCAGGGATTAAAGCGCTATGGCAAACCATTCCTCACGCCCATTTCCACCACCATGCCCACTGAGATGATCACAACAGAGGGAGTAACCTGTAATATCTGGATATCGGGAAGACTATGGCTGACTTTGAAGTTATCGAGCTTTGCCGTATATCAAATTGCCAGTCAACAAATTAGAGGTTGGTCGAGCTCCAGGGACCAGATTATAATGAAGAGGCAGTGGCTGGACTCTGGAGGGAGGATATCTGGAACTTTTGACGTAAGACCAATACTATGTCACAGTATGACTAGTATTCCTCACAAGATGCATGGAGAAATGCGTGGGGTAGGTAGCCACCCAAAACCATGTGCCCAGATGCTTTTACCAACATGTTTCTTTAAGGATGTCCAAATACCTAGTAGTTTTGTATTTACTGTATTTCATTAGTGAACTCCCCCACCAGGTCCCCTGATTGTATTATTTGGTAACACCACATAGTATTATAACCGGCATTAGTCTGATTTAGAGTTGGTAGTACATTCACCTAGAAGTTGGACAGTCAAGGTGCCCATACACGGCATACCCTCCAACATTCCCAACTAAAAAACCATTGCAGGGGTGTGGCCAATGTTAGGGCCATGGTGGGAATCAAACCCATGACCTCAGTGCTGTGAGGCAGTAATGTTAACCATGACGTTGACGGGCTGCCCTATCATCCATTTCACTTTACCATCCATGTGGACACCAAACAGGAAAGGTAAATTTGGCCTGAAGCATAGTGATCGTAACAAGGCATGCAAGGGTACAAGGTTCTTTAATTGGGGTTCACATGCTCAGGTGACAACATTGACACACACAATACTTAATAACTGACCTTGTGGGTTATCGCTAATCGCAAAGTTCCCACAGATACTTTGTATGGGGATTTCTCCTCATAGTATCGGCTGAGCTCCGCTTGAGTGACAGCTCAGTGGAGCTAGTCCAATCAGGAGAGTGCTAATACATGGCACTCCCTGATTGGCTCCTGGGTCTCCAAGTGAAAGAAGCCAACGATAATCTTGGCAGTCGGGGAAGAGAACCCATGTGTATACATGGGCTCTCTTCAGTTTGGATGGAATGGGTAACATGCATTTTTTAATACCCTGTGATACTTACATGGACTGAAGAGGACCAATCTACACCGGGTATATGTGAGTATTTTTTAAAAAACAGGTACCCATATATATTTTACTAGAGAAGAGGACCAAAGGGTGATGTGGGAATTTACAGTAGGTGAGTATGTGAGTGTTTAAGTGTGCATGAGTGGTAAACCTTTACTTTCACAGTGTCCTGGAGGAGGGGGAATCCATTATTGGGTAGACCCCACTCCCCAGGGACCGCGACCAGTGCTGATTGGTTGGGGGTAATGCCATCACTACAGGGACCAATATAAATGTGTCCTCCAGCGGTGGAATTACCTTACTGACTAGTGGAGCCCGGTGCAGGTTTTAAAAATACAAGGGACCCCTTTGTCCTTTTTGCCCGATATTTTTGGAACCAGGACCGGCCCAAGAGTCCAGTGCTGGTTCTTTAAATATAGGGGGACACTACTTTTTTGAGTCCCCATTCACACTCTTCCAAACTTTGGAAGACCAGGGATGAATCAGGTCAATAATTGGACAAATCAGTTTCAAGAACGTTTTGTTTACACTTCTTTATTGGTTGGTAAATGGCGATCTGGTCTCCATATTTTTCATCAAGTTTAAAAATCTTTCGACAAAACCGGATGACCAGGATTGGATTCAGAAACCAGAGGTCTTGTAAGCGTACACACTCCAATTTCTGGTCAACTGGTTGGTCGGAGGTTGTATTGGATGAGATTTGGACAAGGCAGTTTTAGAGGTGATTGCTTTGGGTAACTACTCCACTTTATATATTTCTAAGGCTTGATACATCTCACTAAAATTGGCAATCCAACAACAATAATGTCTATTTCATATAATTTTGCATTAACCCAGATTTTCAACCATTAAATGTAAAGAGTTCCACTTACCTCGGAGAGCATGAGTTTCCTTTATAGCAGTCAATGTAGCTGCCATACCTTTATCTCCGTTGCCCAAATTTGTTATTATACCAATAGGAAGTCCTTGATTTCTAAGTGCACTAGCCACTTTCTGTGCTGTTTCCACCCATATATCCTCATTAGAGGACACAATCCCAACATGAGCCCATCTAAAATACTTCATAAAGTGATACAAAACTTTGATGGGCGTTGGCAAAGTTCTGGCAAATGTGGGGAAACTATTTTTATTGTCCAAGTCATGGTTTACACAAGCCCAAGAAAATATCGCTTTGTTCCAGTGTTTACCCAAAAGCGACGCTGCATCGCAGTAACCCGGGTTCTGCGGACCTATAAACGCCGAAGACAGTTTATCGAATTCTGCAAACTCCACCAATGCTTTAGCGGTTTCACAATTCTCCTCCAGGATTTTGTAGTCCAGCTTGTGGTTGAGTTCTAGTGAGGAGTCGTTGTTGATTTTGCTCACTGCCAAATGCGCAGCCAATTCCGGTAAGGCCTTAGAGAAGAGCGGATCACATTTCCACGGGCCGACAATGCCCACTGTAAAGTCCACGCCCTGTACCCCCAAAGGCTTCATGAGTGGTCCCATTAGAGAGCACCAAACAACCACATAAAAGGGAAACGTTCTTGAAGATCTTTGTGTTTGGAGTCGATGTGAACCTTGGAGCCTCGATCTCTGCAACAAGAAGTCTCCAAGATTTGTGAAGAGATAAAACATTGTCTTGTAGCTTGTTACAGTCAAGCTAAAGTCCGTCACAGGCCATGAATCTATAACCACGGTATTACCTGCAAAGAAAAAAAGGTAAATATAAAATTTTAATGGTAGAAAATAACGTATGCATCCTACTTTGACCTACTGCGTGCCTGTAGATAGCAACTGCAACCGGGAAGCAATGTATCCACTCTTTATTTAGCTCAATAGCATTCAACTCCTCAATATAGAAATACACAATGTTTTGGAAAACAGTTTAAAATGTCACCGCCTAGCGTTGATTGACAAAATACAGTAAAAGAATTCAGTTCCGCAGCTGGAGGCAAAAGGGTTAATAATACCGCTGGGTGAAAACAGTCCAGAGCGTGATCTGAAAAATCTCATTCAAATCAGATGTCAAGATTATCTTTTCATTTGTTTCTGGGGCTGAAAACATGAATAGACACTTTTTTAAGATTAAACATCTGTTAAAGATGAGACAAGACGTTTGTCAGTAATGAGCAGAATGTATTGCATATTGGATCCTAGCGGTTGTCCTAACCTTATCCAGTGCAGAAGTCCTCTTGTCAATTACTCTACTTTACAAGGCAGAAGGCAAACTCATGACACCCCCCCTTAGTCCAAGGAGTCTTTCAATACAGCTCAGTTGGTATGGAGTATGGACAGATTAGTTTAGTGCTTTCAGAACAAGACACAAATGATGTTTGTGTCCAATTCTACACAGCCTTACAGGGAGGGCTGAGCGGGATGAACAGAGCAAGAGGGGTTACCAGACGAGAGCTGACTGCTGTGCGAAGCTCTTGTAAACAGGGCCGCCGAGAGCAGGGGGCGGGTACTAACTTCCCAGGTCCGGGCTTGCTGGAGGGGCCCGGCGGAGGCACTGGTCCGCCCAGGGCCGTATATTCGTATGGGCTTAATGGGCACTTGCTCAGGGGCCCTATCCTGATAGCTGAGGATCCCCTTTTTCCAGGGATACCAGAATTTTGAAAATCGGCCCTGGGGAACTGGAGATCTCAAACTTCAAAGCAGCAGTCCACATCCGACCTGTTAATTGCGTTTCCCAGTCATATTTATCAGGTTCTTTCTGACTTAGAGTTTTTCTGACAGTATATTCCAAAACCTGGGACTCTCCCCTTTCTGTCGACACTAGCGGCTTGTCTTTATCATGCCCAGAATCAGAAATCAACCTTCCAGCAGCCGGTCCAGCAGCCGGTCCCTGCTCCAACTCCAAACGTCTGGTGTACAGTTTTATATTTTTGTCACTGGATTGCTCTGGCTCCTGATCTCTGATCCCCAAGTCCCCAGCACCTCCTGAAAGTTGGGACTCTAGGTTTTTATACTATTGAAGGCTAAGAAATATATTTCCAGATAATGACGATATCTGCAGTCAAACAAGCTGCCCTTCCACCGGAAAATGACGAATATTAAGCCCACTCCATTATCCAAACCTCCACTGCGTATAAAACACCCCCTACCTCCCTGGAAGTCATTTACAAGGGACCCTTCATTCAGCTCAGTGCCCCCTTCCACACATTAGTGTTCTCCCTCCCACCACCTGTGCAGTAAAGGAGTAATTAGCAGAAGTTACTGCTCCAGGTCCTACATGTTGAGTGGAAGATAGAGCACCCCCTGCCACCCGTGGGACATCTAAGCTGCTGCTGATAGCACCTCTAGGAGGGGAGAATGGCTAAGGGCCCCAGTGCATTGCTTCGCCCAGGGGCCCACACTGCTGTTAAGACAGCCCTGGGTCCGCCCTCTCTTACCCCTCCGTCCCTCCCGGGCAGCACACACCTACAGCATGTGCTGTGCTGACAGCAGGCTCAGCATGAGCGTCTTAATGACAGCGCGAGAGCTCATGCTGAGCCTGCTGTCAGCAAAGCACATGCTGTAGGTGTGTGCTGCTGAGGCTGAGGGGGGTGGAGACAATAACACTCCTCCCTCAACTTTAAAGTGTGTTTTTGGGGGAATGGCCTAATTGCGCAAGGTGGACACGGCTCCTGTGATTAGGCCACGCCCCCAAATGTTACCGGGGCCCAGCATACCCCTTGGCTGTCCTGCTTGTAGAGACACATTGCACAGAGATGGGATGTTGCTATGGCCAAGCCAATCAGATTATATATTTTATCTTCTAGAGGGTGGTAAATAAATAAGAAGTAGATTCTGAGTGGTTGCCTATAGCAACATCCTATCTTCAATAGAACTCCCACCTTAGTAAATAAACTCCAATGTGTGCACTGGGTTCCAGAAGATGGATAGACAAAGTCTGGTAAAGGTGGCCATACATCTACAGATCGATTGGCAGATTAGGCTGGTTGGAACAAAAACCTGATAATATCTGAGTTACAGTTTTTAGCAGTTTTCCAGCATTTTAAAGCTAATGGACAACTGTCATTTGCCATTACCAGGATTTTGTTCCAACCAGCCAGATCTGACAATCGATCTGTAGATGTATGGCCAGCTTTAGACAGTTGTCAGTTGTCAACCTCATATGATCGACATGGTCAAAAGGTCAATATAGTCAAAGATAAAGGGTTGACTGTGTTTATGGTCAACAGGTACAAAAGTTTGAGACAGTTGCATCACTAGGGGGGTGCGACCCGCACCCATGTGTCACCCTTCGGTAGGGTGACACCAAACAGATCTGCACTCACAACCGCACCCCCGCATCCGTGCAGCGGTCCACACATCCTCCCCCAGAAAATCGCAACATAAGTGTAGTCAACCTAGTTATATATAAATAGTGATATTGTAACTCATTGATTTCAATGGAACACAGCGGCCATTTTTAAGGAGTTTTTGTCTCCAATTCTGAAGGGAGACATTTTTTGATATACAGATTAATATTAAGCTATCATAGAAAAACAGCCAGTTCTCTGCCACATATAAATACTGGTACTCTTTACTTAGTTGGGCGCCAGCGATTGAAATCGCGGTCGTCGGGGGTAAAAATCGCGGTCATCGCGGTCATCGCGGGCATCGCGGGTAAATCGGGATGCCCGCGATGACCGCGATGACCGCGATTACCGCGATTTTCCCATAGGGAACAATGTTAAAAAGGCTGATTGACCGCGATTTTACTGTTAAATGCCTCAATGGACCCGATTTGGCCCTAGGAATCAATGTTAAATGGGCCACAGAGCCCAAATAGGCACAATTGACCCTTAAATGTCCCCCCCAATTTTTAACGGCACCCCACGATCCACGCCAACCCGAAGCGTGGCGAGCGCAGTGAGCCCGCGAGGGGCGGCGGTACGCGTCCTCCGACCTTTTCATGCCCTACTATCCACTAGGGCGTGGAGTGAGAATATAATAGTGTGGCGAGCGCAGCGAGCCACCGAGCCCGAAGCGTGGCGAGCGCAGCGAGCCCCGCGAGGGGACGCGGATACCTTCACAGGTAGACGCGTCCCCTCGCGGGCTTCACAGGTGTCGGCGTCGCCACGGACACCTGTGAAGCCCGCGAGGGGACGCGTATAACTGTGAAGGTATCCGCGTCCCCTCGCGGGGCTCGCTGCGCTCGCCACGCTTCGGGCTCGGTGGCTCGCTGCGCTCGCCACACTATTATATTCTCACTCCACGCCCTAGTGGATAGTAGGGCATGAAAAGGTCGGAGGACGCGTACCGCCGCCCCTCGCGGGCTCGCTGCGCTCGCCACGCTTCGGGTTGGCGTGGATCGTGGGTTGGCGTTAAAAATTGGGGGGGGGACATTTAAGGGTTAATGGGCTCTGTGGCCCATTTAACATTGATTCCTATGGCCAAATCGGGTCCATTGAGCCATTTAACAGTAAAATCGGGTCCATCGCGCCTTTTAACATTGATTCCTATGGTAAATCGGGAGCATCGCGTCGCGGGCATCGCGGGTACATTTATGGCCGGCCGCGACGCGACCGACACGATTTCCATGTTTAACATGGGTTTCAATGGGAAATCGCGGGCATCGCGTCGGTCGCGTCGCGGGCAGACATAAATGTACCCGCGATGACCGCGACGGGCGCCCATCTAGGTAAAGAGTACCTAAATACTATTAAGGATAGGTGTGGGTGTGCCCAGGCACACCTTTATGTCTGGCACCCCCATTACCAGGGCTGGCATTCTCCCTGCTGCTGTCCTGATGCTGCTGGCCCTAGGACTGTGAAAGAGTATGCTGAAAAGGGGGTGGAGCTGCCGGCGGCAGAGGAAGTGCAGCTAGAGGGGGCGTAGCTACCAGCAGTCAACCACATGTCAACAGAAACCATGCGGTTATTTACAATCGATAGGGGGTAGGTCCACCTTCTGCAGAAATAACAGCAGCTACTCGTCCTGGTAAACTTTCCACAAGTTCGTGTAGCACACATAGTGGGATATTGTGCCATTCCCCCTGCAGTACAGTCACCAACTGTGGTAGTGTAGAAGGGTGAGACGATCGCGACCGCAACCTGCACTCATGTTCTATGGGGTTCAAATCAGGGCTTTGCGCAGGCCACGCTAGTCATCATACCACTCCATTTTAGCCCTCGAAACATGACACGTCGCATTGTCGTCCTGGAACACACAATCGTAGAAACGCCACAACGTAGGTAACATGGAGTTATCCAGAATATCTCGGTAGATCGCCGATGTCATGTTCCCATGCACCTGTACGAGTGGGACCACATTATGCCAGCAGAAACAACCCCAGAACATGATGCCTCCACCAGGCAATCGCCATACCCACACTCTCCCATCTGATGGAAACAATGTGAAGCGTGATTCATCGCTCCATAGAACTTGTTTCCATTGCTCCACCGTACAGTTTTTCCGCTCCTTACACCAACAAAGTCTCTGTCGTGTATTGGTTTTTTGTGATCAGAGGCTTGTGAGCCGCAGCTCGACCATGATACCCGAGTGCGTTTCCTGTCCGTCATTTTATCAGCAAATAATCTGCTACGACGCTTGCTTCCATATTTATACATGTAGGAAGAGTCCATATTCACTTTGTCAGGAAGATTCCATTATTTCAGAGTTAAACCAGGGTGTCCAATGACTTTCTTCCACATAGTGTATAACTAATAATGTATCCAAATGTAATTACCACCCAATTTTGTTTAAATATATTTGTAATAGTCTCTAAATGATCCTGGATACCAAGTATACACACGCCAGAGTTAGTGCCACAGTACTGCGTTTGCTGTATCTGTATTCTCTCTCTATTATAACAAAGTACCCAAATATATTTGCTGCCTAAAATGTATTTGATATGTCCCGATTACAGCAGGACCGACTCGCTATTTTAATGGCCTGTACAATTTTGGGGGGTCTCCAACTGCCCATTGTAAGTAAAAGAAAGAAGGCGCGACTACTCCCCCTTTACCCTTGGCCCCACCCCCTTTCCGAATTGTACCGGTTTTGCTCTTCAGATGTTAGAGGGTATGACAGCTCTCTCCTAGAGGGGGAGATTCTCTAAGAATCTCCGCCCCCCTTCGCCGCCCATCGCATACTTAATTATCGCATATGTTGTAACATATGCGATAATTAAGGCAAAGGACAGCTCTTGCGTTAAGAGCTGTCCTTTGCGGTGAGAGTCGCCGGGTCCCAGCAGGTCCCGGCGGCTCCCCCCTCCCTCACACACCCGGCGCTGCTGCGCCGGGCTCTCCTCCTCCCTGCACCCGGAAGAGGATCAGTGCAGGGAGGAGGTCACAGGTCCGGGCAGCACTGCGCTGTGCTGCCCGGACACAGGTGAGGGGGCAATGCGGGGCGGCGGGGGGTCGTCGCGGGGCGGCGGAGGGATGCGGTAGAAGCCCATTTGCTTCTATGGGGCATCGCCAGATTTTGAACCCGGCGGCGGCGGCGGGGGATGCTTACAGCATCCCAAAATGCGGTAAAAACCTGATAACAGGGTTTTTACCGCATTTCTTGTTTAGAGAATCTCCCCCCAGAGACTGTATTTGCATAGTTCTCCCAGTCTACTGGCACCTTTATTATACAGCATGGCCTCAACTAGAGGAAGTGGTTCCATCCCTCATCCCTTATTGTACTACGACCCCTGGCTCTGGCTAAGGATGCCCCGGATGGCCATAATCGCTTCTTTGATGCTTCCCGGAGTGTCATGTGGAGGCTTCAGTTCAAACATGCACATTGTCCTGTACAGCCCCCCAGAGCATCCTCAATGCTTGTTGTCCTATCCTGTGTAACCCTGTTACAACCATTCAGACGCAGGTAGGCAAAAGTATCAGAACTACTGTATGCAAATGTACATTGTTTTTGGCATTCACAAAGCAAATACACACAATTTATGCCAACTCACTCAGCTTGTTTTACTATCAAATACTATATTATGGAGGGCGCACCACCTCCTTCACGTATATTAATGAATGTTCAATCGTTTGGCTCTGTATACACAGACTGAATATTTAATAGGGACGAGCTACAGTATGCGTGTGTATATATATTTATGAATTAAATAATTCAGAACATGTTATTTTAACATTATTTAGGCACCAAGCACCGGTGCCTGAACTGAATATGAATAATGTATATTGAGTTTATTTTGCCTATAAAATAGTGAATACAGATTTTTTTTTAGCAAGATTTTTATTATCTATTTCTATTAATATTCAAATAATAATCAACTATAAATATCATATCATATTGATGCTTGATTTGCAAGGCTCCATAGTACTTGCAGTGGGGAAATTCAGACATTCAGATCTTCTGGATCTCTCAGCTGCCTTTGACACTGTCGACCACTCTCTTCTCATACAAACACTACAATTCCTAGGTCTTCAGAACACAGCTCTTTCTTGGTTCTCTTCCTACTTATCTAATCGCTCTTTCAGTGTTCTTTTCTCTGATTCTACCTCCTCCTCACTATCTCTGTCCGTTGGAGTACCACAAGGCTCAGTCTTAGGTCCTCTGCTTTTCTCAATCTATACCTCCTCACTTGGGAAACTAATCAACTCTTTTGGATTTCAGTATCACCTGTACGCTCAAATCTATCTATCCTCCCCGGAATTGTCACCTTCGGTATTGCTCGTGTCTCTGAATGTCTTTCTGCCATTTCATCTTGGATGTCATATCGCCACCTCAAACTCAAATGTCCAAAACTGAATTAATTCTATTCCCACCAGCCAAGAGTAGTTACCAACCGGATATCTCTATCATAGGCGAATCTAGAATTATCGTAATGGGTGGTCCCAGATCCAGACACAACAGCAGGGGGACCTTTGCGCGGCGTGGTCTCATGGGAAGGAGGCGTGGCATCACATAAAGTGGTGTGGAATTACACTTTCAACCATACATAGTAATGCCCATTACACATTTTAGCAAACTCCGTAATACCCATTACACAAAGCCACACGCCATAATGCCAATTACACATAAGGCCACACACCATAATGACCATTACACATTGTGCCACACATCATGATGCTCATTACATACTATATAACAAACCGTAATGCCCATTACATATTTGCCACATAAGTGCTGCTTACCTACGTGCTCATTGCTAGGGGGTTCTTGCTTGATGGCACCATAGTACCCATTATACATGATGCCGCAAAACATAGTACCCATTACACATGATGCCACACACCATAGTACCCATTACACATGATGCCGCACACCATAGTACCCATTACACATGATGCCGCACACCTTAGTACCCATTACACATGATGCTGCACACCATAGTACCCATTACACATGATGCCGCACACCTTAGTACCCATTACACATGATGCTGCGCACATAATGCCCCTTACACATGATGCTGCACACATAATGTCCCTTACACATGATGCTGCACATATAATGCCGCTTACACATGATGCTGCACACCATAATGACCCTTACACATTAAGCCACACATTATGCGTAATGCCCCCACATACCGCCACTTGTAGCGTCCCTTAAGCAATGCCCCCAAAAGTGCCACTTACTGTAAATTTTTATATGAGCCTTTGCTGCTGCCGCAGGGATAGATGGAGAGCGGTGCAGCTGCTTCTATGGGGAGAGGAGCAGAGCGCAGCGCAGAGCACGCTCCCAATCCCCTCCTGGTGTCCCCTCTAGCCGAGTGGACATTTGAAATATTGTGCGCGCTGTTGTTGTGCGTGACGTCGGGGGAGAATGCTGGGCGCCGGCACCACATGATTAAAGGGGGGGCGGGCTGAGGTGAAAGCGGGGAGAAGAATTGGAGCGGAAGCTGCAGGGGTGACAGTCATTGACAGCTGGGCACAGAGCAGGGGGCTGCCCGGCTGTATTCAGAGCACTGCAGGTCACGGCTGTTTGAAATAATAGCCCTTTCACAACAGAAAATGCAGGGATTAACCCAGGAATATGGTCCCAGGATCATGCAGGGACATTCCCAGGCTGACCCCTTATACACCAGCCTAGTCCCAGCATTTTCGGGTGTGAGGGGGAGAGACAACCACTCCCCTCTCCCTACCCCCCTTTAAACAACCAGCTATATCTTCGGAACCAACTGACCCATTACATGAGACCAGTATCATATTGAAGAACTTTTGAGTTGACTTCGAATGATTTTGGTCCCGTGAAACTGGGCTGTTTGGTTCCAGAGAAATCTCTCCTCAAAGAACATAAACAGTCATGAAATTACATTTAAAAAATGAAATAAAACGGTTTAACCTCAATATCCCTGGAACCAATTAACCCATATGGATCCAGATTGGTATCAGATTGAAGGCCCAGCGATTTGGGGATTTGAGATCAACCTCGAGCTTCAGTGATGCCGGAGGGGGAACTGGCAGCCGTTGAACTGGGTGGGGGTCGGAATTAGCGGGTCCCATGTTATCCTATAGGGAAAACGTTCCAGCTTTGCCTGGTCGTATCTCCGGTTCCCAGGGGGCTAGAGACACGGGACTGGGCTCGTTGGAAAGCCCCATCCCTCAGCTAATGGGTGGTCCTGTGCACCCCCGGACCACCCCCTAGATTCGCCTATGATCTCTATCACTGTTGAAAACACAACAATTAATCCTACTCCACAAGCTCGCTGCCTAGGGGTCATCCTCGACTCTGAACTGTCCTTCATTCCTCACATTCAATCTGTCTCTAAATCGTGTAACATGCATCTAAAAAACATATCCAAAATTCATCCATATCTTACACAAGACCAAAAACTCTAATCCATGCACTCATTATATCACGCTTTGACTATTGCAATGGCCTCCTTACCGATCTTCCTAAGAAAAGACTCTCACCACTACAATCCATTTTGAATGCAGCTGCGAGGCTGATCTTCCTGGTTAGACGTTCATCGTCAGCTGATCTGCTCTGCCAGTCCCTCCATTGGTTGCCTGTATATTACCGCATTCAATATAAAATACTTCTACTTACATACAAAGCCATTACTCTGACTACACCGACTTATATCTCTTCGCTTATCTCAAAATATATCCTCTCCGCTCTGCACAAGATCTGCGTCTCTCATCCACACTCATTACTCGCTCCCACTTACACTTGCAGGATTTTTGTCGGGCAGCACCCACCCTATGGAATGCCCTTCCACGCACACTAAGACTCTCCTCTAGCCTCCAAACTTTCAAGCGTTCCCTGAAAACTCACCTCTTCAGGCAAGCCTATCATATTCAGGAACACCCACACAACCTCCAGTAGCATTCATATCTAATTGCATGCCATCAGGACTGTCTAGTAATCTGATGGGACTGCCATGCTATGGAATCCTATCCTTATGTATCCCTCCTATTATCCCTATAGATTGTGAGCTTGCGAGCAGGGCCCTCCTACCTCCATGTCGGTTTGTATCTACCCAGTTTGTTTAAGCACTGTTGTTTCCAATTGTGAAGCGCAACGGAATATGCTGCGCTATATAAGAAACTGTAAATAAATAAACAGGCAACAGGCAAGGTGGTAAAGGAAATGCAGGCATGAATGCATACGGATTTGTAAAAGGGCAGGAAATAGAGAAAAGTGGGGTTCTGAACGAGGGTGCAGCAGAGTTGGTGGACAGCTAGTATGCTTTCCTTATCTGTTGGACTTTGCTGGGTTCCCCTGGCCAGGGGTGCCGCTAGCCATGGTGCAGGGCTTTTGGGGCAGTACCCATCGCTACCAAGTGGCAACTAAGGTTGGCATATAAGGTGCCTAGAACGGTCTTCTGCAACCTACAGATCCGTCGGATCAGATTTTTCCTGGTACCGGCAGCCCCACTTTATGTCATCACATGTCCAGTAGGGTTCCCTGCTGCAACCCTGTGAAGGTATATTTAATGAGTGATATGGGGACTAGTTAATGATGGGGATGTCCAGCAGCGTATCACTGGCCTCATCCATGAGCCTCATGTTTTGGGGAGAATGTATCTAGCCCTGAATGCTTCTTCAGTTCTTTGTCAGAATAATGGGGGCTCTGAGCTTTCTGTGTACAACCCCACTGCTGTGTCATCTTGCAGTCACACTACTCATTTCATACCCAATGACGCCAGGTGTCAGAATAATGGGGGCTCTGAGCTTTCTGTGTACAACCCCACTGCTGTGTCATCTTGCAGTCACACTACTCATTTCATACCCAATGACGCCAGGTGTCAGAATAATGGGGGCTCTGAGCTTTCTGTGTACAACCCCACTGCTGTGTCATCTTGCAGTCACACTACTCATTTCATACCCAATGTGCCCTATGCAGTAAAGGCCAGGTACACACAGGGGGTTATCTATACCCATTTAACAGAAGATGAAACATATCTGTATGTGACACATCTGTAGGGATAGGTCTATATAGATCTATGGCGTTAATTCATCATGGAACTCACAATTGAATATGAGCAGATAGCCACCACCCAGACAGAAAGAAAACCCGAATATAATAAAAAACGGACAAATAACACCTCAATGGGCTAAAGTAAAATACTGTACATTCCTTATGGATCTTTATTCAGTGGTAAAGGTGAATCTTCAACATCAGGTTCATTCGCTGTTCCATATATTTTCTCTAATGTGTATATTCGTTAGAATGTGCAAAGATTAAGATGAGATATTGAGCCTTAGTGGAAATTGTTCTGCAATAGGCGTACCCCACTCACAGTGAGAATACTCAATAGAAACTGCATAAAGGTTTCTTTTAATGGAGTGCCTGGTAGTCCATTCACCCAGAGGCCTTTGGAATGGTAGCGTACCCTCACTTACAAAGAAAGTAGTGATGTTCCTCACATAAAGGTATCTTTAAGTGTTTATAATATAGCATACCATACTCACAATTCAGAAGGTGTAGTACAATAACTCCTATCTGGGTTTCTTTGTGTTATAACTCCAAATGTTCCCACAGGTGTCGATTTTTCACAAAAGAACATCCCGAACAAAAATATAGATTATAATACCAATGTTGTAGTTTTTTAAAATGTATTTATACAAATAAGAGCTCCATAGTTGGAATCAAAGAATATAAAATGTTCAAAGCGAATGCAATGAATTACAGATGTATCAGATTGAAAAAAATGTTTCACAAAAATGTTTTTTGGGAATAAAATAAATACAAATTTTTTTTTACAAAAAATCAGGTAAGTATAGGTAAAGTACCGCTACACACAGGTATATAAATAAAAATAGTAGGGATTTCTTTTACTTTTAGTGGATTTCAAAAAGAATTTCCACAATGCTACATCTGATACATCTGTAATTCATTGCAGTCGCTTCGAACATTTTATTCCAACTATGGAACTCTTATTGGTATACATACATTTTTAAACACGACAACTATGGGCCTTATTTTGGTTCATTCTTTCTGACAAAATCCTTCTTACTGTAGATGGACAAAACCATGTGCACTGCAGGGGGGGGCAGATGTAACATGTGCAGAGAGAATTAGATTTGGGTGAGTAATTTTGTTTCTGTGCAGGGAAAATACTGACTGCTTTATTTTTACACTGCAATATAGATCTCACTTTGGAGTAAAACCCCACCCAAATCTAATTCCCTCTGCACATGTTACATCTGCCCCACCTGCAATGCACATGGTTTTGACCATCTAAGAAGGATTTTGTCAGAAAGAATGAACCAAAATAAGGCCCATATTATTTTCTAGATGTTTTTATGTGAAAAATCGACACCTTTGGGAACATTTGGAGTTCACCCATTATAACACAACGAAAAGATAGGAGTTACTACACCTTCTGAAAGTGTGGTACGCTATATTATAAACACTTAAAGATACCTTTATGTGAGGAACATCACTACTTTCTTTGTGAGTTAGGGTACGCTACCATACCAAAAACCACTTTGGGTGAAGGGACTACCAGGTACTTTCATACCTCCCAACTTTCTTTCTTCAGGAGTAGGGACAGCGGAATGCGCTCCGTAGGCATGCCTAAAATTTCAGGGGCGTGACCTAACAAAAGGGGGCATGGCCTATACTCGCAGCTCCCCCGTGAGGCAATGCCCCGTTTGCGCCGCTGTGGGGGCATGCCCAGCAGCTCCGTGAGCTGCTGGATATGCCCCCAGCCCCTCCGGCTGCAGGAATAGACGCTGTGCGCATGCGCACAATGTCTATTCAAGGTGACGGGGGACTCCCAAAAAAACGGGACCTTCCTGCAATAAGCGGGACAGTTGGGAGGTATGCACTTTGTTAAAAGAAACCTTTATGCACTTTCTATTGTATTCTCACTTTGAGTGGGGTACGCCTTTTCAAGAAATATTTCCATTAAGGCTCAATGGACCCTATTCTGGTTGACACACAGCGCTGCGTGTCTTTTTAAGGCCACCCACCGCTCGCATTGCCTCCCCCCGCCCCCCTTCGCATTGCAAATTTGCCCGCACGGCTGTGAATGGATGTTTTGCATAAACATTCATTTGCAGCCTACGGGGCCAAACCCACATCATTCAATGGTCGCAGACCATCGAATGATGTGGAATGTACATGCAAAACTAAGACATGCTTTGCGTGTGCCCAGTGCGAGGACATCCGGTGATGTCCGCTGCCTGCCCCCCGCACCCGCGTCATCGGGTCACTCAGGGCTGGCAATAGAAATCTTGGGGCCCTGTACAATGATATTTCTGGGGCCCAACCTAATCCCAAAACCTCACAACCCTCTTCTGCACGAGCCTCATTTAACCTTTCGCTGCTCCAGATCCTGCTTTCAGGTGCGGACTTCTCTCGTTCTCAGTCCTGCTGGCATGGCTCCTGGCTGCTGCCTTCTGCTGGCCTGTCACTTTCACAAAAGAATGCCGAGCATCACAAGCAGGCACGGAACAGACGACCTGCACATGCACTATAAAATACAGAAGCCAGAGACTGAAGCCACAGTGCCTGCAGCGGGTATGACTGTGCGGCTGCAGACCCAATCCGTGTGCACACAGAGTAGATTACTCTGAGTGCCGAACGGCAGGGCACACACACAGTAGACAGCAGTGGCACACAGTGAGTCAGTCAGTCTCAGCCACACACAGATGGTACACAGTAGACGGCCGGGCCGCGAGGGTCACTGACAGGCCAGCTAGAACAGACGGTGGCCGTGATGGGGCATGGAAGCTCTGGGGCCCTTCAGATTGCTGGGGCCTGTCACACTTGTCCCCATTGACCCCCCCTGTCGCCTGCCCTGGGGTCACTACCATGAGTATGCTCAGCGTTTTCATGGGAAACCCCACCGGCCAGCCGCCCCACGCCCCCCACCCTTTCTGTTGTGTGCGAGCGCCCAGCAAACACTATTCACAGTGGCTGCTCGCACACAGCACATGCATGCGCAGAACAAAAACATTGCGCTCCCATCTGAGGCTTCCACTAATCTGCGACTGAGTCAGGCTGGACGTGGTCAGCGCTGACATCACACACCCTCCCCGAAAATGCCTGGGCATGCCTGCATTTTTTTCTGACACACCCAGAAAACGGCAAGTGGACGTTTACTTTAAAAACTCCCATGATGCCTCAGTGCCGGCAGTGTCATAGGGTGATGCAGAATACATAACACCTCAATTAAGTGAATGGATTATAAGCGTCTTAGTGCTCAGCGCTTGGTCAGCACAAGCCTGTAGGATTTGCTGGGGACTATCACCGCCTACATTCAGGACATCAGATCCAACATCTACACGACATTCAGGATTATCTAAGAACAAGGTGAAAACAACATTGGGCTCAATACAACTGATAGCTCCAAAATTCCTACTGTATGTGAGTGTAAGGGGCGGGACTGCCAGGCTCCCAGTCTGACCGCCCATTAACCCTCCGAGTGCCAAGTGAATTTGTAAAAATAGGTGTGAAAATTGGCAAGCAATCATTTGTATTCATAATAATGACCTGTAATGTTACCTTACTGTATATAGGAAATAGAATCTCTTTTACACATTTTTTATTTGAATTTATATAACAAATGTTAGCGGATATTGGGGGTTTTTCTGGTTGATTTGCAAGGCTACGAATTTGCCGCTTTGCGAGTACGCCAAACCCTACCTTGCGAATGGTGGCCAGGCTGCAACCCATTCCCAGGGCAGATGACATCTGGTGATGTCAGCTACCCACCGCTGGCGCCCGCGTCACCTGGCGATTTCCATGGGAACGCTTATGAAATGCTGGGCGTTCCCATGGCGTGTCACCTGGCCCCCCGCCCACCAGCCGCATGCTGGGTGCATACACCCAGTGAACAAACTGTTCGCCGTATCCGTACGCACCCAGAACATGCACAATGCAAAAAAAATCGCGCTCACATGCGAATTCGCATGCGAGCGAACGGAGCAGAATAAGGTCCATTTTTCATATCTATCGCAGAGATGTTGGCACACAAAGAGTTAAATTACATCCGACATTAAAGGTATACTCAATGATTACATGAATTCACCCCACCAATCAGACGCTGTTTATTAATCGGGTAATAATACAGGTGCATCTGCACTAATAGGGCAGGATGTACAAAAAAATGTGTCTTCTGAGTTTTTACCGCATTTTCAAATTCCCTGAAGCCCCTCCCGGTAGGGCTTCGCTGCGGGGGTTACGCCATCTATAGCTATAGCTGGCGTAACCTCATAGAAGCCTATGAGCTTCTCTTCGCAGCGCTGCTGTGTGAGGGATCCGCCACGGATCCCTCCCAGCATGCCCCGTGGCCATCATTATATATACCTGGAAAAGGCATAGGAAAAATGGAGGGAGATATATTGGTGGGTGCCCTCCACAGGTGCACCCGCAGGACGCCGATGTCCTAAGATACTTGCGGGGTGAGGCGGCACTCCAGTCATAAAAAAATACTGAAAGCCGAAACTTGGTAGACAACATTTCAGCACCTTTTATGTGGTCACCTAAGTTTACCACACCATATACCCCTTATACAAATCATGCAACACAATAGTAACCACCTTACTTGCCTCTTACACATAATGCCACATGGAATGAGCCAAACTTCACACTGATTGAGCCAAAATCCACACTATGCCACATAGATTAAGGCAAAATTCACATTTTGCCACATGGATTGAGCCGAAATACACACTATACCAGGAATGTCCAAACAGTGGTCCTCCAGCTGTTGTGAAACTAAACTTCCCAGCATTCCTTGACATAGTTTTAGCATTCCCTAATAGCAAAACTGTGGCAATGCATGATGGGACTTGTAGTTTCACAACAGCTGGAGGGCCATAGTTTGGACATGCCTGCACTATACCAAACAGATTGACCAATAATGCACAAAATGCTTCATAAATAGGGGCATTGCGCACCAAAGGCGCGCATTAAAAATTTACATCATAATGCCTATTACATGTTAAGCCTCACACCATAATCTCCATTACGTATTATGCCAAACACCCTAATGCCTATTAAAAATGATGCTACATAATTGTTGCTTACCTACATGTCATTGTACATTGCCAGGGGTTCCATGTTCATTGCCAGGGGTTCCATGCTCATTGCCATGTGGGATCACATGCTCATTGCCAAGGGGGAATACACGCTCGTGGTAACTGGGGGACAGCCGCCACCGGGCAGAAATTACATCCATTGTAAGCCGGGCAGAGACTAGGGGGCTGCCCGGATTTATTCAGAGCACTGCATGTCCCGGCTATTTGAAATAATACCCCTTTCATACCAGAAAATGCAGGGATTTACCTGGGAATATGGTCCCAGGATCATGCAGGGACATTCCCGGACTGGCCCCTTTTACGCCAGCCTAGTCCCTGCATTTTCTGATGTGAGGGGAGAGAAAACCACCCCCGTCCCCCTTTAAACAACCAGCTATATCTTTGGAACCAACTGACCCATTTACATGTAGGCTTCAAATGATTTTGGTCCCGTAAAACCCGTTTGGTTCCTCTGTCCTCAAACAACATGAACAGCCATAAAATTACACTTCAGAAATGAAAAAAAAAAATTGGTTTACCCACCGTATCTCTAGAGCCAATGAACCCATATGGACCAGGTATCAGATTGAAGGCCCAGCGATTTGGGTTCAATTGAGATCAACCTCGAGCTTCTGTGATGCCGGAGGGGGAACTGGCAGCCGTTGGAACCAGGTGGAGGTCAGAATTAGCGGGTCCCATGTTATCCTATGGGGAAAACGTTCCAGGTTTGCCTGGCGGTATCTCCGGTTCCCGGGGGGCTAGAGACACGGGGTTGGGCTAGTTGGAAAGCCCTGGCCCTCAGCTACAAAATGGGACTATTTGTAGAGTGGGTCTGGAGCTGTAGCTCCATCAGGCCCATTGTTAATCCGGCCCTGCCGGCAGGCAATTGGCAATTCCCTCGGACAAGTGAATGGGGGCCTTTAGATTATAAAGACTTGTGTAGATAGTGGAGATTTTCTGTGTCTATATTGCAATGTGATCCACTGAGGTTCTGAGACCTACAAGGTCCATCCCTGCAACTACAGACCAGTAGATCTCTCCCCAAAACCAGTCTATTAAAATATTTGGGCTGTGAGCTCTGAATCGGTGCAAATTGGGAGAGATTTATCAAATCTTGAAAAGAGATAAAGCGGGGACAGGTAAAGTACCAATCAATCAAGCTTGCTGTCAAATCCAGACACCAGAGTCCAATAAGTATGGCGGTGCAGTTCATGGACCAATCATGCCTTCATAACTGTGGCAACATGCCCCCCGTTTTGAAGAACTGTGCCAGGTGGTGTCTATGCTCCACTCCCCAGGGGGCTGCAAGTGATATCGAAAGACCCGCAACCATCAAACTTGTATGTAACCCGTCGGAACTATGCACAAATATGAATTAGGCCCATTGTACGTTGTGCTGGTATATATACATTTTAATCAGCAGCGGCTGCTACTGGATTGTAGGTGGGGGTCTGCAGCTGGCCACAATGCCGCCGCAGTCCCGCATCTGTTCAGTGCAGATGACAGGCACTGTGACTAGGGCATGCATATTATCGGGGGCTGCTTCGCCAAATGCTACTGATCACTGGAACGCAGTATAACGGATCAGGAGAAAGAAAAGATGAACCTAAAAGCTCTTTTTCATCTTTATTATACATTAACAATGCTCTTTATTAAATAACATACTTCAATATGCTCCCATACCCAGGATTCAAACCCATAACCTGTTGCATTGCAGTAAAACACCCTACTCATTGTGTCATTTGACCCTGCATAAAAACAATAAGAGAATTTGCACTATATAATACTTTTGGAAAAAAATAATCAGCAGTGCAATTGAGCAGATCTATGTAGTGTGCAGCCACACATCCAATCATGTGCACACACTACATAGATCTGCTCAGCTACAAATGCCGATCACTTTTTCAAATTTAGAAATCGCTAGCTTTCTATGAAGGGTTGGATAGCTCATGAGTAGAATGTCTGACTGCCATGCCATAGACGATGGGTTTGAATCTCGGGTATGACAGC
Source organism: Crinia signifera (assembly GCF_055691185.1). NCBI lineage: Eukaryota > Metazoa > Chordata > Amphibia > Anura > Myobatrachidae > Crinia > Crinia signifera. The sequence continues at coordinate 382,670,680 of NC_139218.1, forward strand.
ATGATGAAATTCAATAAAGGACAGTGTGACTGAATAACATAGAGCTCTGCAGTTAAGCTCATGAATATTGTTAAGGTATTAGCAAGGGGCGGGGGAAGGAGACATGATATACTGGACTTACAAGTGAAAGTAAAATTAAATCAGATACTTAACAAGTGCTGCCAAGTGCCCCCCTTACCCTGCAGCGCTGTGTGTGGTGGCACGCTCCACACTAGATACGGCCCTGACCGTACATCTCTAAGGAGATTGCATTTTTAGGTTGAGATGGGGTGCTTACGATATCCCGGCAGTGGGGATACCGGCAGTCAAAAGACTGATACTTAAAATCCAGACAGGGGCTCCATAAGTAACAAAGGGGCAGATGTATTAAGCCTGGTGAAGAGATAAACTGGAGATAAAGTGGAAGGAGATAACGCACAGCCAATCAGATCCCAACTGTCATATTTCAAACACAGCTGATTGGCTGGTGCATTAACTCTTCCAAGTTATCTCCACTTTATCTCCAGTTTATCTCTTCTCCAGTTTATCTCTTGCCCCTTAACCCTCTCCCCCTACCCCAATAACCCCCTCCACTTGCAGGCTAACCCCAACCATCATCCCCCACAGCCTGACCCCAACCATTCCTGCTAGTGTCTAACCCTAACCTCCATAGTGTACCCCGCCACCTAAACCTAACCCCCCTGCCCCATAACCTTAACCTAACCTCCCCCTTCCCCCCAAGGTTGCAACTTGGGGTGCCAAATAGGCACTCACATCCACAATGTCACCACATTGAGCTGTATGTTGATCGTGGAAGTGACATCATTGCCTTCCCCATCTTATACAGGAAGTGCTTGTTTAACAGCCTTTATTTAGCATGATTACAGTGAGTAAAGAAACACTTATGCAGTGCTTCACAGTCCCATGGTGATTTGCACACAGACCACATGGCCTTGATGGCACAAGGTCTCTCATGCATAGATGCTCTGAAGAACATCACATTGCGGCTCAAAGTCACTCACCAGAAAACTTCCCATTGCTTAAGACAGTTATCCCTGAGGCAGACTGTCCACGTCTAGATCCTTGTGGGGTTTCACAGAGATGGGTATTTACAGTGATTTTGGAAAGGGCCCAAAAGACATTTGGAATAATCTGACAGTGTTTTTTATGAGTGTGACAGCCGCCGCCTCTAATACCCCTTTCAAACTGCACTTTAAACCTGGGTTATTGCTGCTGGGTTGTTGCCGAGTAACCCAGGTCAACCAGCCTGTGTATAATGGGTAACCCGGGTTTAAAGTGAATGTGCTGACCCGGCATTTTGCAATGTGAAAATGGTATAAGGGGTGTGTGAGCCAACAAACCTAGGGCCTTATTCTGGTTCATGCTCAGAGGCAAATTCCTTCTCAAATGGACAAAACCATATGCACTGCAGGGGGGGGGGGGGGGGGGGCAGATGTAACATGTGCAGAGAGAGCTAGATTTGGGTGGGGTTTTTCTTCAAAGCGAGATCTATATTGCAGTGTAGAAATAAAGCAGTCAGTATTTTCCCTGCACAGAAACAAAATTGAATTCTCTCTGCACATGTTACATCTGCCCCCCCCCCCCCCTGCAGTGCGCATGGTTTTGTCCATTTGAGAAGGAATTTGCCTCTGAGAGTGAATCAGGATAAGGCCCTATGTTACTTAATCTTCCATTGATTCTGTTTATGTTCTTTGTTGCTCTCTGTCCCTGCATTCGGCACCTGTCACACTGTCTCACACCCACACACTTGGGGCCTAATTCAGACATGATAAGAAAGGGCCGAATTCTGCCCTGTTCCGATGGTCGGAGGTCTGCGCATGCACGTTTATGCACATGTGCAAACCCTGGGAGCAAATGGTTTTGTCGAGTTTCACACTCGCTGAACCTTTTTCTCCAGATGGGGCGGGGGCGGACACCGGGCTGGCCGATGACTAATGACCTGGTCTGAATCAGGCCCTTGGTTACTGGTCTCTATTCTGAAACGGGGATGTACAGTAGATATATGCTTTATTATATAGGCAGAAGTTGCAACGTTGCCATCCCCTTGTTGCACAGGAAGTGATGTTATACAGGAAGTTCTGCTGCAGTCATTGTTGGCATGATTGCAGTGAATAAAGACACACTTCTGCAGTTCTCCAGAGTCCAATGGAGATTTGCACACAGACCAGTATACAAGAACGATGAGCATTCCCATGAAAACGCTGAACATTCCCATGACGCACATGCAGGGGGCGGGCAGTTGACATCAGCGGATGGCCATTAGGGTGGAGTTTAAATCACTCGCAAAGCTGCACAAAGTCATTTACCTGGCCAGGAACACCCAGACCCTTCGGTACGTCCCTACATACATGCCATGATACAAGCCCATATCCGCATGAGAAAGCCATTTTCATTGTGGCCAGGGCGAGTGCAATTACTGGATGATAGAGAACGGCGCCGGGCTCCACAGGGCGGAGCCAGGATGTACTGCTTCCTGGCCCTGAGCTCCAATGCTCCCCGGCGCCTCTGAATTGTGTATTACAAGAGGGCAGCGCAGTAACTGCCCACGCTGAAATATTTAAAAAAAAAATGCAGAAAAGAAAAAGATCAAGGGGTGCAGGGGATAGCCTGCTGGGGCCGGGCCCCATAGCAATTGCACCCCCTGCACTCTCTATAGTTACGCCACTGATAAGGAAGTAATAGCGGGCAGCATTTGGGAACTGGTTGTGATTGGCTGTTTATAAATGTTCTGTGGTTTTAAGCAAATGTTATTTCTCATAGGCCTTCAGAAGTTTTCCTGATGTCATGGAGAAGTGCAGTATCAGATGTATATGGTGTATGGTGTAACCTGGGTGCTTATACTCCTTACTCCTATACTCCTTCTGTAGTAAGTGCAAATTGGGGGCCTGCTCATTGTAGGGGGCAAGTGCCTTCAATTGTGACAACGATAGCACTGGTATATAATATGATCCCTAGAGCTGCCACCACACCATGCAGTGTAAGGGACAGAGCGGAGCTGCTGCACATGCCCAGTGTACCAGCTTCTTCTACCACATTTACTGTATGTGTGGATCTGAGCTCTCAATCGGTGCACTGGAACAGAGAGTAGCTGCCAAGAGGAAGAGACAGGAGCCTTAACATGAGGTGGGAGATTGTGAGCTTAGAAAGTGCAGTACTGGTTCTATTCTGTTTGTGTATTTATTTATTATGATACGTTTAACCTTTTCCTGACCACTTATCTTATTTAAATGTTTGAAACAGCCTAGACCAGGGGTGTCCAAACTTTTTGCGACGAGGGCCAGATTTGGTGAGGTAAAAATGTGTGGGGGCCGACCATTCAGCCTGACATTCTTTGAATCATTAATCACATCAGAATGGTCCCCCTGTGTGCCCCCATTCACTGTATGTCCTCCACTCTACCCCCTTCACATTATATTCCCCTGCCTGACCATCCTTCTCTGTATGTCCCCCAGCCTGCCCCTCCTCCACTGTATGCCCCCCATTCACTGTATGTTCCCCATTTTGCACCCATTCACTCTGTCCCGTAGCTTGCTCCCCCTTCTCTGAATGTCAGGGGTTGGACGCACACTCACCCGAAAGCCGCCAAACACATCTCACTGTGGCGGCCGGCACCTCCTCACTGCTGCAGACAGCAAGGTAAAGGCGCGCTCACCGGGACCCCACTTTTAGTGTCCTGTCCTGTGCATCCTGCATCTGATGCTCTGCCCGCTTCTGGCTGGAGGCTGCGGGCCACTTGAAATGATGGCACGGGCTGCAATTGGCCCCCAGGCCTGACTTTGGACATGCCTGGCCTAGACTATAGACCATCTGTACTGTTAAATATTACTACTGTATTACATACTGTATCCAGTGTATAAAAAGACAAAAACCATGTGCACTGCAGGTGGGGCAGATGTAACGTGTGCAGAGAGAGTTCGATTTGGGTGAGTTATTTTGTTTCTGTGCAAGGAAAATACTGACTGCTTTATTTTTACACTGCAATAAAGATCTCACTTTGACGCAAAACTCCACCCAAATCTAATTCTCTCTGCTCATGTTACATCTGCCCCACCTGCAGTGCACATGGTTTTGTCCATTTGAGAAGGAATTTGCCTTTGCGAGTGAACCAGGATAAGGGCCATTGTCTTTGAGCTAATCCACACTCAGCTAAAATCACTTGTGATTTCATTTGTATATGGAATAATGGGCCTAATTCCTGATATCTGAGTGCAGCTGATTGATGCTGACTTTGGGCCTGATTCATAATTAGGGACCAATATAAAAGGGAGCAAAATAGGAGGATTTGTTCCTGGAATGAACCATGTGGCAGCACAAGGGGGAGCAAAAGCATTTATTATTTTTCGCATGCAGGGAAGATACTGGCTGCTTCTGCATGTAGCCCACAAATATTAATCCTTTTACACTGAAATTTAGAACGAAGCCAGGGAACACCCCTTCCTCTCACTGGGGGTTATTCAGACCTGATTGCAGCACATTTTTTTAGAGAATGGACAAAACCATGTTGCACTGCAGGTGGGGCAAATTAAACATGTGCAGAGAGAGTTAAATTTAGAGGAGTAATTTTGTTTCTATGCAGAGTGAATACTGACTGCTTTATTCTTACACTGCAATTTAGATATCAGTTTCAACACACCTCACCAAAATCTAACTCTCTCTGCACATGTTACATCTGCCCCACCTGCAGTGCAACATGGTTTTGACCAGGTGCTAACAAAAATGTTTTGCGATCAGGTCTGGATGACCCCCAATAACATTGTAACATTTGAATGTGGTTTTTAAATTTGCTCCTAACTCCAGGTGAGGCCCCTAATCTCTTACCAAGGTCACACTCGTGTCACTGAGTTTGAAAGGAGAAGTTCACAATCCCCCCTGGCCTCAGCGAACTATTGCACAGCAGGCGGCTTTATCATTGCAATAAGGAAAAGAATTGCCTTAATTTCTCACAAGTCTATTTGTCAACATTTTGAGAACTGAAGATGTCTACGATAAAGCCTGTGACTGTTGGGGGTAAGGATATGTTGCGTGTATGACATGCAATCTATCTCCAAGCACATTTATTACCTAACGGTAACCAGAAATTACAGAGAACAATAGATTGCCCTTATCTGGTTAATCCAATCACATCACCTTCCAATGGAACAGTTACATACTGTATATTGTTGTAACGTTACATGATGACCCTCATAACTTTGAACTGTAGATCTTACCGGTCCTTTAATGCTGGGTACACACCAGGACGACTAGGGCCCGATCCCATCAATCTATATCCAATTCCGACCGAATGGATATAGATTGTGTGGTGATTGGGCCCTTTTCTGTCCTGGTGTGGACCGATACCGATCCGATGCGCGGTCCCGCTGGTCGGACGGTCGTTATTCAGATCCTACCTGCAGCGGGTAGGATCTAGAAATGACCATACTCCTGGGTGCGGGTCGCCATCGGATCTGACCCGCTCACGGTGCACATCGTGAGCGGGTCATGCCCCCCCGCATCATCGTGAGCGGGTCTGAAGAAACACTGACGACCCGCTTACAATGTGCATCGTGAGCGGGTCGTCCTGGTCCGTACCCCACATAAGTCTTTGACCAATGGTGGTTTGCAGGCTCTCCTCATAGTAACTTTTTTGGTTATATACTTATTAGACGTCTGTCATTGTAATCATCCACTGATTGTATTTATATGTCATCCTGCAACTTTTAGGGTGAAAGTTAAGGAGCTCGACTGCTCTTCCCAGTGGCAAGTTTATACACCATATTGCACTGGTTCCCAATCGTGGTGGTCCTTAAGGCACCCCAATAGTCCAGCTTTTAGGTTTAACCTGCTTGTGCCCAGATGGTATGCCGAAATTGGTTCTAATTAAGTCGCCTGTGCCTAATCATGGGCAGCCTTAAAACGTGGACTGTTGAGGACTGTAGTTGGGAACCATTCGCATAGTACATGCTAGCTAAAACAAATCACTTACACATTTATCTTGAATTACAGATTTCACACACCCTGAGTTATTTGATGTACACTTATTATATTTAGTGTTCCATTTTGGCATACTGTATTATATATTCAATATTAGATATTAAATTTGAGCTCATGAATCTAAGGCCCCCATACTGTTATCATTATCATCATCATCAATGTAATCTAAAAAAAAAAACATTAAATATGTGTCCTTTACGGTGTTGAGCAGTTAAACTAAAAACACTAATAATTGGTTTCACACCAGTCCCCTTCTTCTGTCCTTTTATATTTAATTGTGATATACCCTTTGGTTTTTATAGAACAGTTTGAATATCGGTAACTATCCAAGGGTTTTGGAAATGGATTCAACTTACCACTCAAGAGACCATCGTAGAGTTGGTATGTAGGACGTTATAGGGAGCATACAGTATAGACCAACTTCAAAGCCAGCATCCGGCGTCGTCTATCTCTACTCAAGCGACCAACGTTTCAGCACCAAGGACAACTCCCTACGAAGCCCTTCAAACAGTCTTCAGTCCTGGCCTCATTTCCCCGCTCTGTCCACTCTCCAGCGCCAGAAGCCTGGTCTCCCTCCTGTGTCCTGTATCCGTCAGGTCTCTGCTTATCTCCTTTACCGTTAATGAGGTAGTCAGCAAATTCCATGTCAATAAACCATGGTTCCAGCAATTAAAGTAAATGAACCGAAAACCATAATTGGCAACCTAGGAATATTTCCAACAGTGAAGTATAGCGAATGGATTACTTAGCATTATAATTCTTCAATTGTTTATACATCATGGTCCCGTATGGATTGAGCGATGGTCCTTGATTCTTTCACGTCTTGCAAAAAAAGCGCTGATTAAAGCCCATTTGCTTGTTTGTTTTTTTGTTTTTAACAAATCCACGTCCAAGAGATTCACAATGGAAAAAGCTTTGAATGTATCAGCTGTAATTTTCCTAAGTGTGACCTCTAGGTCAGGAACAGAGCATTACTTGGAGCTGGGTGTCTGTGTTTAATCCCTGCTTTGTGTGGGAAGCTTCATAAGAAGATTGTTGGTTCACTCTGCCTCTCACAAACTCCATCTCTTCCCTCCTGCATTTTTTCTGTAGCTCTTCTCCTATGTTCCAGGCTTGTGCCTCATACAGAGGATGACCTGCTTACAGCTATGCAGTCAGCAACAGCCTGGCTGACTGCTCCTGTTACATACACAGCGGGATGGTCAAGGGGTGGTCGGTGGTAGCTGAATACTGCAACTGCTCTCATTAAATGGTCACTTCAAAAAAAAAGTGAAAGAATAAAGTTGATGCATTTAACTATTTTTTATTATAATAATGATAATAATAATAATTATTGTTGTTTTGTTTGTACATTATTCACATGAACGCAACTCTGTGTGTATCAAGTCAAGTGGTTTATTGTGAAATAATGAGATTTAAAAAATATTTAGAAACATAATTTTTGCCATCCAAAAACTGAAATTCAGATTTAAAATTAAAATTCCAAACGGCGGAAAGATCCGATCCAGGTCTCGGCTTGGATCGGATATTTATGAGAGATCAGGATTGGATATTGGTAAAGTTTGGATCCAAAAACTAGGGTGGTTTTCGGATTTCTGTAGAACTGAACTGCACATCTCAAGATTGTAGTCCCCGGCAACGAGGGCCCAGTAGAGTCTCCAAAGCTTTTTATTCTTTCTCTCTTTGTTAATGTGTTACAGAAACTTCAAAAAGTGTCAACTCAAAATGTTTGTTTGTGGGCGGATCAAGGGGGTCTTCCTGGTAACTTGCAACTGCCCCTGTGACAACTTTTTTGAACACAACTTTGGGGACTTGTGACACCCCTCAAAATTACACCTGAGACACATAGGTGAAACAATGGAGAGAAATTCTGCCCTGCTTGGTTTTACCTACACCGCACGTGTTACCAGCTCCGTAACAGCCTATGAAAATATTTTCTCCAGTTTGACTTAAATAAACCATTAAAGTATTTATTGCTTTTTTTCTCAGAGCAACCTTAGATGTGCGTGCACATTCTGAAGGAAGTGGTCGGGCAGCTGACATCCGGTTATGTCAGCTACCGCCCCTGGCGCCCACATCACCTTTTCCATCCACTTTAAGATGTAAAAAAAACTCTTTTACATGCTATCCTGCTTGAATTCAGGCTGCCAGTTACTGACTTCTGCTGCTGCACAAGAGGGAGAGTCAGTTAAGCACGTAAGCTCTGGCTCGAGGGCCTTCTTAGCCCGTGGTACAGAATCTACTGTGCCCCCTCCCTTCTTAATCCAGCTCTGCACTAAACTTACCCAAATCCTGCAACCATGATGCAAACTTTTGTCAAACAACAGAAACCACTTTTTTTTTACCCAAAAATCTATGTAGGATTAACATTCATAGACTTGAAAAAGAGTTTCCCAGCTCCAAACGTTTTCCAAATGGCTAAACTTGCTCCAAGCCAAAATCTTCCAGCGCTCTAAAACCACTTAAAGCTGCAATGTTTGGTTACACCTTTTTAACTTTCTCAAATGTTTATTGTTACCGATTTAATTTTAACATTTCTATCATCAAATATAATATATACATTTATTCCAGATGCTACAAGACAGAAGAGAGGGGTAAAACATTACCATTTTGGTTTCCTTATGTTCAGATTCACCAGTGTCGTGTGCAAATGTGAAAATATTGAGACAACCTTTTATTAAAAGGAAAATGATTGCAGAGGAAATAGCCAGATGCCTCTTCGTACAGATACTGCGGCCCCACATATGCCGAGTCTCCGTGCGGCAAATCATCTGGGAATTCTGTTACCTGAATTCAACTCTTATCTGAGTCACGTTTCCAAAGAGAGACAGCATGCATGTCCGATGGATGATATTATTATTATTATTACGGGTTGAGTATCCCTTATTTGAAATGCTCGGGACCACGAGAATTTTGGATAAGGAATTTTTGCAGGTTTCAGAATATTTTTTTTATACTTACCTGGTGGTGCTGCGATGGTCCCCCGACTTCCACGGTGTGTCAGGCATCCACGGCGGACATCAGAATCCTCTTCAGCGGCATCCCCGGTCCCAAGGATGCATTGCGTGGGTGCACCAGTAATGTCACCGGCGTGCCTGTGCAATGCATCCTTAGGACTGGGGATACTGATGGCCGCCGCGGACACCCAGGGACGAGGTAAGTATTAAAAAATTGGCACGGGGAGGGGGGTGGGGCTGGGAATGACAACAATAAAAAACTTACTTTTTTCGCAAAATTTGGGATTTGGGATATCCGGATAAGGAATACCCAACTTGTAATATGATCATCATCAACACTCATTTTATTGCCAATCATATTAAATCTTTTTTGGGAAACATTGTGATGCTGATTTTTTAGATACACGGGAAACAAAAATAAAACGCAAACACTCTACAGTCGCTGATCACTTATACATGGAGGGTAAATATTCTAGAATGATTGCGGAGTAAACAACTAGAATTTTCTAATTTATCACATTCTGGAGTGTTCCGTAGATTCCTAACTGCACGCATTATGGCGAAATTGCGCATTAATTGAGGGTACCTTATCCTTTATCTCAAGAATATTATATAAAATTATATAAAATTATATAAAATAAAAAAATGTATTATTTAATTTTTTGAATTCAGCAACCCCAAAATTCCTTCAAATGTCCTTAGCAACAAAACAATGGGCCAAATGTAATAGGGTGAGAGTTTCAGAAAATGAGAGATTTTGGGAGAGTTTTCCCATGTTTTTTAAAGCAGCAATCAATAACACTGCAAAACCAGGTTGATTTTGTCATGTAATTGATTGCTGCTTTAAAAAACATGGGAAAACTCTCCCAAAATCTCTCACTTTCTGAAACTCTCACCCCATTACATTTAATGTGTTTTTTTTGTTTTGTTGAGGTTTTCTTAATTTTTTTTCTTTTTTTTTTTTTTTTTTTTTTTGAAATTTTTTTTTTATTGAGTTTTTCAAATCAATAATCAAACAAACATTACAACCAATATAACAGACACAGAGATTACATATCAATGGGTGCTGGTTGAAATTTGAGAGCGGTCTGAGAAAATATATTTTTATCAGAAGCTAAATACACTTCTTTGCGTATAAAGACCTAAAGGTTGAACATGGTTAGGAAGGAGAGGGGGGGGGGGGGCATGGGCAATAAGGGGAAAAGGGAATTGGGGGGGGGAGGGAACCTGAGGCAGGGCCAGGAGGAGTATAGGTGGGAGAAATAAAAGGGGGAGTGAGAGAAGCAAGAAGAGAGGGGAAGATGGGGGAGGGAGGTGGGGAAGGGAAGCCGGCAATCTCCAAGTGAGCTTCAAGGAAAAATAATCCAGAACATTATAGATATGTCAACGGGGGTTCAGATTGAAAGTAGGTTGTCCATGGGGACCAGGTTTTAATAAAAGAAGGGGTGGAGTCATGTAAGAATGCGGTAATCTTTTCCACCTTGTAGGTGGACCAAACCGCATTAATTATGGTAGATTTGGAAGGAGCTGTAGGGCTCTTCCAGTTTTTCGCGATCAGGCATTTAGTTGTGTTGAGAATATGGTTGATCAGTTTTTGTGATGCAGGTTGGGAGCGTGGGATTGGTCTTAGTAACAGGGAGAAAGAGGGAGAGGTGGGTATTTGTATGTCCAGCACCGAGTTGATTAGCTCATGGGCTTCCCGCCAGGAGGACTGAATAATTGGACAGCCCCACCACGTGTGGAGAAAGGATCCTTCTTGACCGCATGATCTCCAACATTGGGGAGAGGAAGAGGGGTAAATAGAGTGCAGTTTGGTTGGTACCATATACCACCTATAATAGACCTTATGCGCATTTTCTTTAATTCGCGTTGAAATAGAGCTTTTTGCAACAGCCATTCTGATGTTAGCCCATGTGTTTAAGCTGAGTTCTTCACCCAGGTCAGCCTCCCAATCAGATTCGTGTTTTTCCTTTTGGGGTTGGTTAAAAGAAAGCAATATCTGATAGATGGTTGAGATGAGCTTCTTTGTGATTTGGGGTTGCCTACATAGAGATTCAAGTGTTGTTTTTTTTGAGGGGGGCTGAGCCTGGGGAAGGGAGTTACAGAAATGGCGTTTCTTAATTTTTTTTCTATAGGGTAACACATGTGGCCTGCAATGCCATACAATTCCACAACTACAAAAAAAGAAATCTAAATGAATTCAACCAACAAACAATTTCTTTAATGAATGTATTTATTATGAGACCCATTTGTGAGCCAGGCACTAGTAGCTGCTAGTACAGGCAAATGGGACACAGTGACGGAACTTGTGGGTGGTGCGCCCATGTGCAAAAATATAATTTGGGCTCCTTTCTCCACCCCAACCGAAGCTCACAATAGGCAAGATGGCAGTGGCAGAGAGAGGCAGAGGGTGGCACAGACAGCAGTGAGCCCCTTAGTCCTCCGGGCCCCCAGTGCACTGCACCTGCTGCACCAATGTTAGTTCCGCCTCTGATGGGGCATCTTCTGATCTGCGTGGTACTTACTGGGGCATGTGTTGCCAGGCTGGCAGTTCTATTGTCCTAGGAAGCCAGTCTATCTAGCAAGGCTGCTACAGCTAAGCCAGTATCTGCAATTACTCTCGTTGCCGGATTACAATCCCCTGGATCAGTCAGTCTGGTGGATCCCTGCATGGAAGTCTGTGCTCTGTCATGTTCTGCAAGTCCTGCAGCTCAGTGTGGTCTCTAGGAGTCACCCAGATAGCGGTAGCGCACTTCTGTAGCTGGTGCCCCTCATGAGCTGGGGGCTGATCCTCATCTAGGAGAATGATATACAGTACAATGAGACAATGTTACAAATTTTCATATTCGAAAAACAACCAATGAATACATATTAAGGTGTGTACACACGCATCGATTTTACTGTCGATTCGATTTGCTTTCGATTTCCGCAATTCCAACCCCTTTCGATTTGGCCTTTGCTTTCCATTCGATTTAGCATTCGATCTGCACTTTAACATTCGATATCGATGAGATTTTGCTTCTATAAGCAAATTCTAATAAAAAACCTGTCAAAATGGAAGACTGACAAAAAGTGAAGCCCACACACACTAGACAAGAATTTAAAAGATATCGTTCAGAACGGCTTTTCTGAGCGCTAGTGTGTATGCTAAATATCAATAATGATGCTCAGTCTCGCACATTGTTAACAAACCATCAGGTCGATTTTAGCCAATGGCCGCATGTTCAGCAGGGTCCGGTGATGTCACTAAATAATATTGTTTAACGATATCCTTCAGTGTGTACGCTCAGTACTGTTTGCTCAGGAGATCAGATCGAAACACTGGCGATACGGCTCATAAAACATTGTGGGGGCGATTCTCTAAAGCAGAAATGCGGTAAAAACCCTGTTATCTGGGTCTTTACCGCATTTCTGTATGCTCTCTGGCCCCTCCGCAGTGGCAACGCTGCGGAGGGAATCGACAGCAAAAGCTGGCGATTCCCTGCAGAAGCCTATGGGCTTCTTACCGCAGCGCTGTTTGAGGGATCCGTCACGGATCCCTCCCAGCGTGCCCTGCGGCCGGTGCTGTCACTCTGCGCATGCGCAGATGGACTCCCGGGTCACAGACCCGGAAGTCCAGTGCCGGCACCTCATCGCAAGGGACAGCTCTTATCGCAAGAGCTGTCCCTTGCGTTAATAACCGCATATGTTACAGCATATGCCGTTATTAATAATGCGATGCCCGGCGAAGGGGGGGGGGGCGATAATGGGCAGCAGATGTTACAACATCCCGCCCATTTTCTGGTGTGTGTCGGGCTTTACTGTTGGATGAGATTGGAAAGACAATGATGGACAATGTCCGTAGCACACAAGACATATGCACTAACAGTGGACTGCATCATGGGTTGGGGCAGGGCCGCCTATGTGGGTACAGCTGTGCCGGGCCCAGGCCTATTGAAGGGCCCGGGCAGCTCATTTTGCCTCCACTGTGCTTGGTGCACTGAACAAAGCACAGGCTTCTTCAATGCAGAACGCCGGCTGCCAATTAAAATGCTGCACTGGCTTTTGAGCCAATCAGAGCTCGTGCACTGATAGCCAATCAGAGCGGCTGCCGGTACACAAGCTCTAATTGGCTCACCAGCCAGTGCTGCATTTTAATTGGCTGCATACATCCTGCATTGAAGAAGCTTGTGCTTTGGGACCTTCTGCGTTCAACAAGGGGGTATGGGGGGAGCAGGAGTCGGGCGGTAAGTGAAGGGAGGGGGAGTGAGGTGGGGAGATGTGGGAGGGGGGAGATTGGGGCGGAGGGGCACAAAATTCCTAGTGGCAGCCCTGGGGTGGGGGAGGGGTGAAGACATCTACATCATATACACTATCTCACATGTCTCTGATGGGGCGTACAGGTGGTTCAATGCAGCACCCATCGATGCCAATTCAATATCAATGGCTGCCTGGATCTGGCATCGAAGAGGAAGGAAGGAGGGAGGGACGGGCGTCACGAGCAGGTACAGCTTGAGGGACGCTCCATAGGAGCGGCCGCGCTGGGCACCGACTCCTAAGGGTGGCCTCAGTCCCGGATGGATACAGGGGGAGGCAGGTGGAACCTGCGCAGTGTGGGGTCCGGGCAGCATCAAGCAACGGAGGGCTGTGGGTGCAGCGGCGGAGCGGGCAGTCCGCAGTGTTGGGGAAGCATTGAGTGAGCGGAGACTGCGGACAGCGGCGGCAGAATTTGACAATTCAAAAGATAGCCTGACCTCTGACTGGCTGGAATAACTTGGAATAAAGCATGTTTGAAAGTATGAAACTGGATAACTTAATTAGTTCCTGATTTTGCACCACATGACTCATTGTGTATTCCTGTCATGTTATTGTACTGGTGATTGAGTTCTTTATCTGATAACGGCGCGCACCTGTATCCTCGCTCTCCCAGGATCCGCAGACTGATGACAATGCTTAATTTGCCAAAGACGGAAATAATGAAAAATCAGCACAAACAAAACTCACAGCGAGTTAATTAATGATTTATTCCCGGCTCTTACACCCCAGCACCGCAAGGCACAACATCATACATTACACTACCTCAGACAGAGATAATTCAGCTATTTTACATAATGACTTTGATTTCTATTTATTTCAATATTTTCATCAGTTTAATTACGTTCTGAACATCTGACAGTGGTTGGATTTGTTTAGGTAAAAGGCAAAATTCTAGAACTATCATTCAGGAGCTCAAAAATGTTCCCACTGGTGACAGCCAGCCATTAAGAATAGACCAAATAAATATATTTGTATCTCGGAACATTGCGCCTGGTTCTACTTTACTCGGTAAGCTGCGAGGATCGTAGCTTGCCAAGAATCTGAGATGCTGCTCCAACCGAATACACGCCCCATCCGCTACTGCTGCTTATTTTCACAGATACAAGTGCACAGAACAGCAACATCGGTCCCCGGACCGAATATTCATTCGTGCGGAAGTAAACCGAAAGCTGATTAAGCTTGAGGTAACATAAACTACCGAAGGATTCTGAGCTGCCTGCACTTTAGGTTGTGTGTTTTTGCTAGGGGTTATGATGATCAGTATTAGCCAATTAGGAAGCAGGAGAGGAGTTCCTATAGTTAGGAATAGTCAGGAAGTCAGGTGATCTTCCTCTCTGGTCCGGATTTCCCCACCCTCCCTCCCTATTTTTCTATCTTCTTGGCGGCGGTAAAGAACGGTCCTTGTTCAAATGGAAGTCGTATAAGGATAGTGGGGTGCGCTCTTCCGACATTGATACGTCACTAGCCCATGCCCCTTGGACAGGGGATGGGCTACACCATCCGCACGGGTGGGTGCGTTGGGAGAGTTGAACACCAACGATGTGTGAATGGTGTGATGTCATCTTACCCCTCTTTTCTCTATGATCGTTCTTTAGGGCCGCCACCCCTTTTATAGATCAATATATATAGTTGTCAATCAATAAATTTTACATTCATATTGAAACGCCAGCACTTGTGTCTGTCTCGTTATTTTTAGTGTTAAGTTATATAAGGTTTAGATAAGTTTATTAAAGTGTGGGGCATAAAGATTGCCGATGGTGAGTTTATGAATGTGAATCACCTCCATTGTTACTATTACTTGATGACAGACCGCAGTGAATGGTCTCAGTCCTCTATACAATCAGAGGTGGATTTAAGTCCCACACACACTAGGTGATATCGCTCACTATATCGCTCAGGAAGTGCTTTCTGAGCGATATTCTTTACAATATTGCCTAGTGTGTACACTCCATATCGTTAACGATGCATGCTCCCGTGCGTCCTTTATGACCCCCTCCCTCAGCCGAGTCCTCGTTAATGATGGGTATGCAGCCGCAGCATGACCGTCGCCTAAAAATAACCCCCGCCAATGTCCGGCATTGGCAAGTGTGTGTATGCACTTGCCGATGCCAGCACCCCGCCGGGTAGCTTCTACCGCCTATATCGGCATCGATGCCTGCCCACATCAGGGTTGCCTTAGGGTCCCCCTACCAGCCCCCTCGGAAAGGTGGACAAACCTCCCATTCACCCTCCTTCCCGGTATTTAAATGCAGCAATTTGTGGCTTTTCATGGAGGGGCGGGGCTAAAATGGCATCACCCTGACCCCTCCTCAGAGACCCGCAAATCCCATTATTTGCAGGAATGGGGCAGGGCTTGATTATGCTGATATCAGGCCCTGCCCCCGCAGTTCTGCTGACAGTCTCCTCTCCGGGCTTATCCTATCAAAGAACATCAAAGGGACTTTGGGAGTGTAGGCGGGTCCGTGTGATGTCATAACATGTAATGGTCCTCTGGGAAAGTTTTAGACGGCCAGGACATCTGTATGGGACCTGCTGGGCCTAGGTTTCCTTGTGGAGAATCCACCTCTGTATACAACGCAGCTCAGTAACAGCAGTGGGTCACATGAGGTTGAAGAAACATTTGCCTACATATCCAGCTGCAGTCTCTATGACATCACTTTTACAGTGTAACCATAGTGTAAGTGATATGACAAGATAGATACTGACAGCAATGTTTACTGGTCTCATAAACAGGGCGAACTACTGTATGTCCAGGAATATGCATATGAATAGGAGTCATCCCATCTCAATAAAAAAACATAGGAGAGATAAATTAAAGATTACAAATCCTATATAATAAAAGGCTAATACTGCACCTCACCTCTATGGGGGAATTCACGTGTTTTGCTCGCCGGAAGCCATTAGATGGTTCCCAAAGGAACAATTCAAGCCAATTGCGCCACCAGCACTGACATTACTGTTATGTTATTCCCTCATTTTGACAGCCTGGAAACTAACTGTCTAACTTGCCGGCTTTTACATTTGCCTCTCCCGGAGAGGCCAGCCCAATCTCATGGTCGGGGGGTGGGAACAAGGCAGCTGACTCAAAGCCATGCCCCCACTCCACGCAAACACCGCAATTCGCGGCTCCGGGAGAAGGAGGCGGTGCTAAAATTATTTGCGGCATTTTAGTGCCGCCCCCTCTCCGCAGACCCGTGATTTGCGGTAAATGCCGGTAATACGATCAGCGGGGAAGGGGAGTGCAGGGGCTCTGGCCGGCAAGAGGGAGACTTGGCCACCTTTCCGGGGGGCTGGGAGGCCTGATTTTCAGGAGCCTCCCGGCCATTCCAGGAGGGTAAGCAAGCCTGGTGTGTGTGTGTTTACATACCTCCCAACAGTCCCGTTTTTTGCTGGACCATCCTGTTTTTTTGGGATGGTCTCGCCCGCCGCCCAGTGCCGGCAGTGTCCCACGGCGGGAGGGGGGGGGGTGGCAGTTGGGATTCCCCCCAGCTTGAAGTGGAGATGGCCTAATTTGCATATGAAATGCACTAATTTGCATATAACACTCTCTTCTTTTGAGAATGGAGAAGTTGGGAGGTGTGTGGGGGAATATTTATTTACGTGGCCATATTAGTGGTGCCTCAGAAGGGAAGCTATATAATACATAAGTGCCTCAGAGGGTTATGCGTGTGGTACTTAAATATAATAGGTTTACCTGAAGAGGTGAGTTTTCAGGGAACGCTTGAAAGTTTGGAGGCTAGAGGAGAGTCTTATTGTGGGTGGAAGGGCATTCCATAGGATGGAAGCAGCCAGATGAAAGTCCTGTAATAGTGAATGGGAGCTAGTAATCCGTGCAGAAAAGGGGAGGGAGCTGAGCATTCTGTGGCACCCTGGTATTACTGCCCTGGTGTGATGGGCAGGGAGCTGAGCATTCTGCGGCACCTTGGTATTACTGCCCTAGTGTGATGGGCAGTGAGCTGACCATTCTGTGGCACCTTGGTATTACTGCCCTAGTGTGATGGGCAGGGAGCTGAGCATTCTGCAGCACATTGGTATTACTGTCCTGGTGTGATGGGCAGGGAGCTGAGCATTCTGTGGCACCCTGATATTACTGCCATGGTGTGATGGGCAGGGAGCTGATCATTCAGCGATACCCTGGTATTACTGCCCTAGTGTGATGGGCAGGGAGCCGAGCATTCTGTGGCACCCTGGTATTACTGCCCTAGTGTGATGGGCAGGGAGCTGAGCATTCTGTGGTACCCTGGTATTACTGCCCTGGTGTGATGGGCAGGGAGCTGAGCATTCTGTGTCACCCTGGTATTACTGCCCTGGTGTGATGGGCAGGGAGCTGAGCATTCTGTGGCACCCTGGTATTACTGCCCTAGTGTGATGGGCAGAGAGCTGAGCATTCTGTGTCACCCTGGTATTACTGCCCTGGTGTGATGGGCAGGGAGCTGAGCATTCTGTGTAACCTTGGTATTACTGCCCTAGTGTGATGGGCAGGGAGCTGGGCATTCTGTGGCTCCCTGGTATTACTACCCTAGTGTGATGGGCAGTGAGCTGTGCATTCTGTGTCACCCTGGTATTACTGCCCTGGTGTGATGGGCAGGGAGCTGAGCATTCTGTGTAACCTTGGTATTACTGCCCTAGTGTGATGGGCAGGGAGCTGATCAGTCTGTGGCACCCTGGTATTACTCCCCTAGTGTGATGGTCAGGGAGCTGATCATTCTGTGGCACCCTGGTATTACTGCCCTGGTGTGATGGGCAGGGAGCCGAGCATTCTGTGGCACCCTGGTATTACTGCCCTGGTGTGATGGGCAGGGGGCCGAGCATTCTGTGGCACCCTGGTAATTACTGCCCTGGTGTGATGGGCAGGGAGCTGAGCATTCTGTGTCACCCTGGTTTTACTGCCCTGGTGTGATGGGCAGGGAGCTGAGCATTCTGTGTCACCTTGGTATTACTGCCCTGGTGTGATGGGCAGAGAGCTGAGCATTCTGTGTAACCTTGGTATTACTGCCCTAGTGTGATGGGCAGAGAGCTGATCATTCTGTGGCTCCCTGGTATTACTGCCCTAGTGTGATGGGCAGGGAGCTGTGCATTCTGTGTCACCCTGGTATTACTGCCCTGGTGTGATGGGCAAGGAGCTGATCATTCTGTGTCACCCTGGTATTACTGCCCTGGTGTGATGGGCAGGGAGCTGAGCATTCTGTGGCACCCTGGTATTACTGCCCTGGTGTGATGGGCAGGGAGCTGAGCATTCTGTGTAACCTTGGTATTACTGCCCTGGTGTGATGGGCAGGGAGCTGAGCATTCTGTGTAACCTTGGTATTACTGCCCTAGTGTGATGGGCAGGGAGCTGATCATTCTGTGGCACCCTGGTATTACTCCCCTAGTGTGATGGGCAGGGAGCTGATCATTCTGTGGCACCCTGGTATTACTGCCCTGGTGTGATGGGCAGAGAGCCGAGCATTCTGTGGCACCCTGGTATTACTGCCCTGGTGTGATGGGCAGGGAGCTGAGCATTCTGTGTCACCCTGGTTTTACTGCCCTGGTGTGATGGGCAGGGAGCTGAGCATTCTGTTTCACCTTGGTATTACTGCCCTGGTGTGATGGGCAGAGAGCTGAGCATTCTGTGTAACCTTGGTATTACTGCCCTAGTGTGATGGGCAGAGAGCTGATCATTCTGTGGCTCCCTGGTATTACTGCCCTAGTGTGATGGGCAGGGAGCTGTGCATTCTGTGTCACCCTGGTATTACTGCCGGTGCCCTGGTGTGATGGGCAAGGAGCTGATCATTCTGTGGCACCCTGGTATTACTCCCCTAGTGTGATGGGCAGGGAGCTGATCATTCTGTGGCACCCTGGTATTACTGCCCTAGTGTGATGGGCAGGGAGATGAGCATTCTGTGGCACCCTGGTATTTCTGCCCTAGTGTAATGGGCAGGGAGCTGATCATTCTGTGTAACCATGGTATTACTGCCCTAGTGTGATGGGCAGAGAGCTGATCATTCTGTGGCACCCTGGTATTACTGCCCTGGTGTGATGGGCAGGGAGCTGAGCATTCTGTGTAACCTTGGTATTACTGCCCGAGTGTGATGGGCAGGGAGCTGATCATTCTGTGGCACCCTGGTATTACTGCCCTAGCGTGATGGGCAGGGAGCTGAGCATTCTGTGATACAGTAGTTACCAGCTTCGTGTCACAAGCCATGGACCCAGGCACGATAGGAAATCTCAATGGGAAACCGTTCGTGCGCTGTGCCGCGTCCTCCGAGCCACCACGGCCCGTCCCTGCAGCGGTGCTGATCTGATTAGATGGGCTGCCAGATGCCAGTGCCTGTCAATAAGCTCAGCTTCCTCCTTTTACATGATCTTGGCTGGGGATGATTGCATTTCTCCTTAGGGCGATGAGAGGATAATGTGTCATGAACCCTTTCCTCGCTGATTGATGCAACTAGGTGGCGAAACTAGGGCAAGTGCCAGATGTCAATCAGTGGTGAGGAGAGAAAAGCTGGATTCTCCAGGATTGTGGTTTATCTGTCTGTCTGTTACTGTTGTGAGATACAGGAAGCGACTGTATCCAGTACGCAGCATTATCCGAAAGCACTGACAATGGATTTTGGAGGACAAATAGAGGAACAATGGGCCTGATTCAGACCTGATCGATGGGATACTTTTTTCAGCCCAGCAATCAGTTAGGCCCCTCTCCGGCAGAATAAAATCCTGCCAATGGAAGGCGTACCAATAGATGAAAATCCATTCATATTAATTCCAGGGATGGCCATCGTTGCCTTTGCAATCGATGGTTACCATCGATGGCAAAAGTGCAACTGGCCATCGATAGTGTATAACTATTCAATGGATAACCATCGATATTTTTGCATATTGATGGTCATCCATTTTCTCTGATGGAGTGGCCTCTGGGCCAATCAAAATGCAGGGCAGGGCTTTGCGGGTGTTGGGGGCGGAGCTATGCTCTGTGTCCCAGCACTTTAGGGGAAAAGCAAAAACGAAACAAAACTATTAGTTTAAGCTTTACATCGATGGTGGGAAACCATATGGTTCTCCCCCATCGATGGCAAAACTATTCGACATCGGCCATAAACCATCGATGATTGTGAATCATCGATGGTCCATGGCCATCCCTAATTCATTCACCATTGAATGGATTAACCCCCCCTCTCAGGGGCGGATTTAGGGATGAGGGCGCCCCTAGGCACAACAATAATGTTTACTAAGTAGGACAGTTTATAGGGGCAGTATCTGCATGTCCTATCCATTTACACTCTATTTAAGATGGAATATAGTACAGTACAGTGGATATTTTGCAGTTATTGGTACATTTTGGGCTGACAGTACTATCACAGGCATCCAAGTGCCGCCCCCAAACATGTGCCGCCCCTAGGCCGGTGCCTCACGTGCCTAATGGGAAATTCGGCTCTGCCCCCTCTTCCCCTACTCAGCGCTGTGATGGCTGTGGGGAGATCAGGACGCTGCTGAGATTGGTGGCCCTCCCTCCTTGTGTTTTTACGCGGCAATCCCAGAAATGCCGGGGTGCCACCCACAAACACCAGCCGCCTGTTACTCAGGCAGCGAACGGCCTGCGTCACTAAATGTGTTGGCACAGAGGGCTTGCGTATGAACGCTGCAAACCATACGCATACACCCCCCCCCCCCCCAGAATCCTGACCGTTTTTCATCACCCTCTCCTCTGGGGCGGTCCGTGGGATCAAATGACGTGAATCGTGTCAATGTAGCCCCGCCCACCACTGTGCAATGCATGAAATTCTGGCATTGCATGGCAGGGGGTGTGGCCATGAGGACACAATCCTGCTGGCATTGCCACCAAAACACAACATTCCCCTGTGTAGCTCTGCCCCCATCCCGGCGCTTTCCCATCCCTTCAGACACAGCTACTCACCAGACACACCAGGTGAGCGCCCCCCAACCGCCCCCCCTCCCGCGATTCGCGTCACCCCCCCACCCCCGTCACCCCCCCTCCCGCGATTCGCGGCACCCCCCCGCGACCCCCCTCCCGCTATTCGCGGCACACACCCCCCCCGCAACCATACCTCCCAACAGTCCCGATTACAGCGGGACAGTCCCGATTATCAGGGCCTGTCCCGCTGTCCCTCCCGCGGCCGGCAGTGTCCCGCGGTGAGGGGGGGCTGTTGGGAGTCCCCCCTGTCGGCTGCTAAGCAGCGGGGAATAAACGCTGTGCGCATACGCACAGCGTCTATTCCCGCAGCCAGGGGGCTGGGGGCATGACTAGAGGCTCACAGAGCCTCTGGGTCATGCCCCCATAGCGGCAGAATGGGGGCGTGGCCTCGCGGGAGAGCCGAGAGTATAGGCCACGCCCCCAAAATTAGGTCACGCCCCTCGAAATTTTCGACGCGTCTACGGCGCGCACAGCTACGTCCCGCCTCCAGCTCAGGCAAAGTTGGGAGGTATGCGCAACCCACCCCGCGATTCTCGGCACCCCCCGCGACCCCCCTCTCGCGATTCGCGGCACCCCCCCGCGACCCCCCTCCCGCGATTCGCAGCAAAAACCTCCCCCCGCGCCCCCCTCCCGCGATTTGCGGCCCCCAGCCCCCCCGCGACCACCCCTCCCACGATTTGCGCGCACCCCCGCCCCCCCTACCCCCCCCTACCACAATTCGCGGCACCCCACCACGATTTGCGGCAACCCCAGCCCCCACGACCCCCCCCTCCGGCGATTCGGGGCACCCCACCCCCCCCGCGACCCCCCTCGCCCATCCACCCTGCACCCCCCGCGACCCTCCCGCGATTCCCGGCACCCCCCCTGACCCCCCCCGTGATTCGCGCAAACCCCCCGGCCCCGCGACCCCCCCTCCCACAATTCGCTGCAACCCCCGCGACCCCCCCTCCCGCAGACACCCCACCCCCCCCCCCCAGCCGCCGCGATTCACAGCAACCCCAGGATCAAATGGCACATGCAAAACACTGACACGGCTATGGTCGACGATGAAAAAGGTTGACATGAGTTTTTGAAGATTTATTTTTCATTTTAAGATTGTTTTCATATTCATTCTCATGTGTCAACATGGTCACCAATGAAGTGCCACACTTATGTCAACATTTAATGTGTTGACCTTTCTGTGTTCATTTTTTCTTGTGGCGATTTGCGGCACCCCAGCGACCCCCTCCCGCAATTCGAGGTACCCCCCCCCCCGCGATTCGCATAACACCCACGACCCCCAGCAATTCGCAGATGCCCGCCCCCCACCTCTCTCCCCCCCCCATTCACAGCAACCCCACGATTAAATGGCACATGCAAAACACTGACATGGCTATGATTGACAATGAAAAAGGTTGACATGAGTTTTGGAAGTTTTATTTTTCACTTTTTGAATGTTTTCATATTCATTCTCATGTGTCGACATGGACACCAATGAAGTGCCACACTTATGTCAACATTTGCATGTGTTGACCTTTCTGTGTTGATTTTTTCTTGTGGCGATTGCCGCCACCCCCCGCGACCCCCCTCCCGCGATTCGCAGCACACCCCCCGCAATTCGCAGCACCCCCCGCAACTCCCGCGATTTACGGCCCCACCCCGTGACACCCCCCCTCCTGCGATTCGCGGCACCCTGCGACCCTCCCTCCCACGATTCACGCCAACCCCTTAGGCCCCCCCTCCCGCGGTTCGCGGTACCCCCACCCCCCGCGACCCCCCTACACCGATTCCCCCCCGACCCCCCCTCCGGTCATTGCGGCAACCCCCGCCCCCGCGACCCACCCTCCCACGATTCCCTGCAACCCCCTGCGCCCCCCCCCCACGATTCGCGGCACCGACACCCCCCGCGACCCCCCCTCCCGCAATTCACGGCATCCACCCACGACCCCTCCTCCCGTGATTCGCGGACATCCCTCACCTCCTCCCCCCCCCCCCGCTCGCGATTCACGGCAACCCCATGATTAAATGGCACATGCAAAACACTGACATGGCTATGATTGACAATGAAAAAGGTTGACATGAGTTTTGGAAGTTTTATTTTTCACTTTTTGAATGTTTTCATATTCATTCTCATGTGTCGACATGGACACCAATGAAGTGCCACACTTATGTCAACATTTGCATGTGTTGACCTTTCTGTGTTGATTTTTTCTTGTGGCGATTGCCGCCACCCCCCGCGACCCCCCTCCCGCGATTCGCAGCACACCCCCCGCAATTCGCAGCACCCCCCGCAACTCCCGCGATTTGCGGCCCCACCCCGTGACACCCCCCCTCCTGCGATTCGCGGCACCCTGCGACCCTCCCTCCTACGATTCACGCCAACCCCCCAGGCCCCCCCTCCCGCGGTTCGCGGTACCCCCACCCCCCGCGACCCCCCTACACCGATTCCCCCCCGACCCCCCCTCCTGTCATTGCGGCAACCCCCCGCCCCCGCGACCCACCCTCCCACGATTCACTGCAACCCCCCGCGCCCCCCCCTCCCACGAATCGTGGCACCCACACCCCTCCGCGACCCCCCCTCCCGCAATTCACAGCATCCACCCACGACCCCTCCTCCTGTGATTCGCGGACATCCCTCACCTCCTTCCTCCCCCCTGCGCGCGATTCACGGCAACCCCAGGATTAAATGGCACATGCAAAACACTGACACAGCTTTGGTCGACAATGAAAAAGGTTGACATGAGTTTTTGAAGATTTATTTTTCTTTTTTTGAATGTTTTCATATTCATTCTCATGTGTCGACATGGACACCAATGAAGTGCCACACTTATGTCAACATTTACAAGTGTTGACCTTTCTGTGTTGATTTTTTCTTGTGGCAATTTTTTTCCAGTGACAACTATGTGCACGTCAACCTACACATCATCAACCAATTCTTTGTATAATATATAATACCTGTTCTGTTTTACTGTAGGTGTTTTAAGTCAGATTTTTTACTGCTACTATTACTATTTATGTAAATGCATTCTGAATGACAGCAACATCCTACCATCCTTCTACAAGAATATATAACCAACTAGGTGATTCATCGTGCCCCGTGCCCCCCCCCCCCGCAATTATCGGACCCCCCGCGCACCCCCCCTCCCGCAATTCGCAACCCCCCCTCGATTCACGCACCTTCCCACGCTTTGTGGACCCCCGCCCTCTCCCGCGATTCGCGGACACCTGCGCCCCCTCCCTCCCTTGATTCACGGCACCCCCCCCGCGCCCCTCCCGCAATTCACGGCACCCCTAAGCCCCTCTTTAGTCCCCCGTATACTCACACACCCCTATCACTACCCAGCTTCCTGCTCTCCTGAACCGTAACTTCCACCACTGGGGAGTCGCTGATGCTGTTTTGGCCACATGCCCCTATCATGCCTCATAGCCCAGCCTCCTGCTCTCATGCACCCTAACTCCCACCCAGTAGGAGGAGACACTGACTCAGGGCCACCATTCTGTACTCCTGTACTGCCACGCTGGACCCTCACCCACTGGCAGAAGCTGCACAGTATCTCCCACCCTCCTCTTTAGTCCCCCTTATGCCCACACACCCCTATCACTACCCAGCCTCCTGATTTCCTGTGTCGTTACCTCCGCCAGTGGGAAGCCGCTGACTCAAAAACACCCTACTATACTATTGCAAACACACCTAAACAACACGCACAGCCCCCCCCCCCCCCACACCCACAAATGTCACTGTACCATCCACACTATCAATGTACATCTTACTCTGTAACCGCTTTTTAATTAAACAAAACAATACACACCCCCTTCCACATCATATGCTCTCTATTTAACACATTTCACCTATAACTCAAGTTGCAATACAGGCCATCTTTCCTACAATTCTAACCATCTTTCTCATATACAAATGTTCACAAATTAAGGGGGCGCAGCCCCTTACGACGGTGTGAAGAGCGCCCGTAGGGCGCGATGAATCCCCTAGTAATGTATATACCTTTCTTGTGTATGGCTAGAGCCGGGAACATTAATCTCGGTGCGGAGGGAGACGGGACATGGGCAGAGACACGCTCAGTTTCTATAAGCGATGGAACAAATTGTTCATTAATAGATTCGTCCACATGTTTAAGCAGCCTGTGTAGCTAAACAGATGTAATGAGTATCTGGGGACGGACTCTTTCAGCGGGATATAATTCAATTAGAGCACTGGAACCGCTCTGTTTATTTCTGCAAAACAACTTGTTAAAACCATTGAGTCTGATGCGCTTATGAGTTTTCAGACATTGTGTCAGATTAATTAGTGAGCTGCACCACAAGTCCCAGCATGCTGAGTTTACCATGCATTAGAAACTTATTAAGCAACTTGGTTAGTATTGCATACCTCCCAACTGTCCCGCTTATCGTGGGAACGTCCCGATATTTTGGGACATTCCCGCTTCCCTCCCGCCGCCGGCAGTGCCGGCAGGGGGGGGCAGTTGGGAGTCCCCCTTGTAGTCCGTGAATAGATGCTGTGCGCATGCGCACAGCATCTATTCTTGCAAGCAGGGGGGCTGATAGAGCTTGTTGGCATGCCCCACAGCGACAAAAAACGGGGGCGTGGCCTCGCGACAGTGCCGCGATTATAGGCCACGCCCCCTTCCCGATAGGCCACGCCCCCGAAAAACCGCACCCTGTTCCAGCCCGGCCCGTCCAGAAGTTGGGAGGTATGGTATTGGCTGATGTTTAAATAATATTTGTTTAAATGGAATACATTTGGATGACCAGCGGACAAGATGCCAATGGTCATAATACCAACACTGGCATGCCGATGGAGGGAATCCTGGTAAGTAGGCTTACCTTCCCCATGCACCCCCCCCAACCCTCCCTTCCCGCAGCCTAACCTTAACCCTCCCTTAACCCTAACCTGCAACCTAATGCTCCTGCCCCGCAGTCTAAAGGTGGCTGTACACTACTACACTGACAGTGTATGGCAACCTGATCCCCCTTGGACCTTCCAGGGTGGCAGGACTGCATGCGATACATCGCATGTGATCCTTTTGCATGTGATGTATCGCATGTAACCCCGTTCCCTACCTCCGGGATGGCGTTAGAGTTAAAGGTTGGAAATGCAGGTAGGCCTAACATCCGACTCCAATCCGATGCACATGGCATTCAATCGGATGGGATTTGGGAAGATTTCACCCAATTTCTCAGCCCAGTCCATTGTAATCAGGTGAAGTTGTCCCAAATTACATAAGTTTATGGCGGCCTTAACCCTATACTCCTATCCTAAGTGCCTAACCCTAAGCCCCCCACTACATATTGTATGTTTTCCTTCACAGTCAAACCCCCTCTCCTGTTAAGGCCACTACTGTTAACATGTATTTAAATGCTTAAATGTCACAAGCTGTCTCTTAGTGTTTACTTGACTCGATAAAAGGGTACTGTATGCATGTGGACAAGCCTGTTGCTGTGTTTTTGGAGCATCACAGTGCTGTTATCTTCAATAAAACATACTTTAGTTTGGAATCGTGTGGACTAACCTCCTTGCTCACATGCTCTATGCACCTATCTGTTAAATCAATAACACATCCCTATCACCTACACTCTTAAATGTTGGCGATATTCTCTGCTGGGCTTTTCCACTTAACTGTGTGGCTCCGCTACACTCTAACAGGGTCCCCCTCTAGCCAAGCTGCCATCATGCAGAGAAATATCCTTCATCAGATTCCAATTGGCTGCACACAATGTTTTATGCAGGGGGGTTCTGTCCATCCCTCTTGTGTGTAGACGCCTTTAGTCAATGATGTGGCGACCACTTTAGCATGTCTTGTCATAGAGTCAGCTTTTATAAAGTACTTTCCTATGGGTATATGGTCGTTAGGTCAACACACCTAAGGTTGACAATGCATTGGGTTGACCACTGAAGGTCGATATGGACTTAGGTCGACATCTGAAAAAGTCAACATGGTATTAGGGTCATTAGGTTGACACAAGCATTAGGCGACATGGGGAAATTCATCTGTCAAAAGGTTGACATGGGTTTTTCTGTTTTGTTTGAGCCGACATGTGCCGACAGGTGGTATTTCATGCCCTACCATCCACCAGGACATGTAGGGATAACAGAACAGTGCTCGAAGCATGGCGAGAGCAATGAGCCATGTGAGAGGATGCTGTGCCCTGATACAGTGTCCGTGAGGATCATGTCGACATTCAAGACAAAAAATGTGAAAACCCTATGTTGACCCTTTAACTGTCGGCCTTCCACATGTCGACCTAATGCTTGTGCCGACCTAATGAACCTTCCTGTGGTCAACCCAATGACTCATACCCTTCCTAAGATACTGACCCTTATTCAGATCTGATCGCAGTACAAATTTGTTCTCAAAATGGGCAAAACCATGTGCACTGCAGGTGGGGCAGATGTAACAGGTGCAGAGAGTTAAATTTGGGTGAGGTGCGTTCAAACTGAAATCTAAATTGCAGTGTAAAAATAATGCAACCAGTATTTACCCTGCACAGAAACAAAATAACCCACCCAAATCTAATTCTCTCTGCACGTTACATCTGCCCCACCTGCAGTGCACATGATTTTGCACATTTTGGGAACAAATTTATACTGCAATCAGATCTACAAATTTGCGCTCACCTAATTTGGGGGGCGCCCTGTATGTATCAAAGATTAAGTGGAGAGAGACAAAGTACCATGCTTAGCTCCTAACTGTCACATCACAGGCTGTGCTTGAAAAATTACAGTTATGAGCGGATTGGCTGGTACTTTATCGCTCTCCTCTTTATCTCTGTCCAAGATTTGATAGGTACGCCCCCGTGTTCTGCAATTCCATTATATCAGGTGCTGCGCCTACATTTAGCAGCGAGATCAGTTTAAAGGTGTTGTGGGTATATCTCTCTCTCCTTGTGGGAAAGTGTCTGTGGCAATTAAAATCCGCCACCTGACCTATATCCTTAAGCTGATAATAATAAGCCGCTTAGCGTGATTACACCCAAGTCCTTTTCTGTGCAATATTCAGACATAAGAGAGGTATCACTATCAAACACAATCACGGCCCTTTCCCTCCCCAAATGTTTCTCAATTAATTAGCAGGCGCTGAACTCTGCACCGTACGTTGTTCTCCGACAAACATTCGCCAAGGGTTGCTTGCGTTAGCAGGCTGCCTGCTCGCCTGGGGGAGAGACCTTCCTGATTGAACAGCTATAAAAAGACTAGAATGCAGATTTGACAGAGCTGGGGGATTTGTAGAGACAAGAGTTCACTGGCTGAGAATTGTGATGACAATACAGCAAATGGCAGCGCAGACACCTTTCTTTAAGTAAAAAATATGTTATACTGCAGGCGGTGTCAGGGTCTTTATTTTAATTACATTTGGGCCATACAGTAGTATCTGATCA